>NW_018745000.1:7201453-7801453 GCF_001683475.1 Chenopodium quinoa
AAGTGGTCTGACCAAGTAAATAGTATTACCTAGTCGCCAAGGAATTAAGTAAGTAGGATAACAAGCGGCGGGTACCGGTTGTTTCCCTTTATTGCCAATGTTGGCTTTTAACTTGTAATTTGTTAACCTAGCAAGAGTAGTGGTTGAGAGTCCCTGTTTGTTAAAAACAGGCGGACGACTCATACCTTTTAGGCTCCATACTAAGTTTGAGTGACTATTAAGTTAACATAGGAGTTACTTAGTCTTCGTCACACTCTAGATTGAATAGTAGAGGTACCAGGCGGCGGAGGCCGGCTGATCCTCTTGATTTGCCAATGTTTGTTGGCTATTAACTCAATAGGTTACCTAGTAGGAATAGGGGTTTGAGTGCCCTTGTTTGTTTAAAACAGGCGGACGACTCAAACCTTTTAGGTTTCATACCAAATTTCAAGGAGTGACTATGAGTTAACGTTGGAGCTACTCAGTCGCCGTCACTTTTGTTTGAGAAGTAGAGGTACCAGGCGGCGTAGGCCGGCTAGACCCCTTGATTCGCCAATGTTTGTTGGCTATTAACTCAATAGGTACCCCCTGCATTTATCCCAAGTAATACAGGCGGTCATCTGACTCAGATGTCAACTGCTACCACTGGTTTGGTTAGTGATAGAGTTATCCTTGTCTCAAAAACGACTACGTGGTTGCCCTTGGGGACAGTTGTATAGGTGCCGTGTAATTAGTTTATAGAACAATGTTCCACCCAAAAGGGAGCTGCTCTCTGCGACGAATTTCATCCGGAGGGATGCCGTCGGACGCCTGCTATGATGTTGGGACAGGTCGTATTTAGTTTTGTAGATTTGATCAGTTGGCTTGGCGCCTGGTCTGATCATTCGGCCGGTGGCCTTGGTAAGTTCTTGGTGAACGTAGATGCTAAATAAAAGAAGGGTAAGCCGCCTGTTAGGCACAGGGTCGGCCAGGCCCTAAATCTTTTTTAGCTAAGTATTGTGAGTAAAATACTCAATGGAGAGTAGCCGACTGTAAAGGTACAGACGACATGCCCCTCTGAAGATAGAGTGAAAAACTCAATGGAGAGTAGCCCGACTGTAAAGGTACAGACGGCATGCCCTCGTAATACAAAATTGAATAGTAAGTGCAAACTTTTATTAAGTAGCTCTTTACTTTACATCATTCAGAAGAAATATTTTTTAAGATTATCTACATTCCAAGTTCGAGGCAACGGTTGTCCGTCTGGTGTTTCCAGACGGAAGGTACCGTCCCTGACTTCCTCATAGATTCGGTAGGGTCCTTCCCAGTTGGGAGTTAGTTTGCCAGACTCATTAGCCCTACCAACTGCTTCCATTTTTCTAAGTACAAAGTCCCCCACTTTGAGTGGACGCCTGTGTACTTTTTTGTTGTATGATCTAGTCATTCTCAGGCGATAGATCTCATGGCGCAAAACAGCATTGCCCCTCTTTTCAGGAAGTGAGTCCAATGCCAGGCGCATGGCTTCCCAGTTTGCCTCTTCGTCATATAGCATTACTCGAAGAGTCGGCTCGTAGTGTTCTATTGGAAGAACAGCTTCCGCACCATAAGTTAGGAGGAATGGAGTTTCTCCAGTCGCCCCTTTTTCAGTCGTCCTAATGGCCCAGAGAACATGTGGTAGTTCATTCCGCCCATAGGCCGCCTGCTCGTTCAATCTTTTTCTTGAGACCGTCTGAGATGATTTTATTAAAGGCTTCTACCTGGCCGTTTGCTTGTGGACGGCCGACAGATGCAAAGTAATTTGCAATTCCTTGGTCTCCCAACCAGCTTTTGAGAACAGGCGTCTCAAATTGGGGACCATTATCAAAAACCATAGACATGGGAACCCCGAACCGAGTGATGACATTTTTCCAAATGAATGAAATTACATCTTTCGTCTTGATTCCCTTTACAGCCTCCGCCTCTACCCATTTAGTGAAGTAGTCAACGGCAACAAGTATGTACCTTCTGCCGCCTGTAGCAGGCGTATATGGACCCAGAATGTCCATGCCCCACTTAGCAAACGGTAGTGGGCTGTGAATGGTAGTGAGGTCAGTAGCCGGACGGTGAATTAATTTGCCAAACCTTTGGCACTTGTCACATTTTTTCACCATCTCCATTGCATCTGCTTCCAAAGTAGGCCAAAAGTAGCCCTGCCGCCTTGCCCTTTGAGCAAGCATCCTACCACCTATATGAGAAGCACAGTAACCAGAGTGAAGATCATCTAGTATCTCTCGTCCCTTTTCAGGAGTAACACACTTTAAGAAGGGTTGAAGGTACCCCCTCTTGTGAAGTTCTCCCTTAATCATTTCAAAACAGGTGGCTCGTTTTTTCAGTGCTGCCGCCTGTTGAGGATCATCCGGCAGTGTACCGTTTGTCAGATATGCCCTGATTGAATCCATCCAGGTTGAGCTTCTGTCTAGGATTCCAATAGGGTTTTCCTCGATGCTTCTCTTCTCCATTACTTCCCAAAAAACAGTTCGAGGAGTATCGGAGGAGGCGGATGATGCTAATTTTGACAGTGCATCCGCCTGGTTGTTTTCTGATCTCGGCACTTGGATCAGATGGAAATCCTCAAGGGAGCCGACTGCTTGTCGGACCGCCTGTAAATACTTGATCATGGCCGGATGGGTTGCTTCGTATTCGCCATTGTACTGACTCACTATCAATTGTGAATCAGAACAGGCGTCTATTTTTCTGGCCCCTGCCGCCTTGCACATGCGGATCCCGGCTAGTAAAGCTTCATATTCTGCCTCATTGTTTGAAGCCTGAAAACTGAAGCGTAGAGCATACTCGAACCTGTCGCCCTCTGGAGATTGACATACGACGCCTGCTCCACAACCATTTGAAGTAGAGCTTCCGTCCACATATACCTTCCATACTTGGTCTGGAACTTGAGAGTCAGGAGGACGAGTCATCTCTACAATAAAGTCAGCAAAGGCTTGCCCCTTCACTGTTTTTCTAGGCTCGAAAGTAACTTCGAGGCTCTGTATTTCTATGGCCCATTTGATCATTCGTCCTGACGACTCCATGATGGTAAGGGGTCGCTTGATTGGTTGGTCTGTATACACGACGACTGTATGTGCCAAAAAGTAGGGCTTTAATTTTTTAACAGCCATGAAGAGTGCAAGACCAAATTTCTCCACTAGGGGATACCTCAACTCGGCATTTTTCAGTACGTGACTGACAAAGTAGACCGGGTGCTGACAGCCGTCCCTTTCAGCAAGGAGAACAGCGCTTAACGCATGATCAGAGACGGCCAGGTACATGTAGAGATCCTCTTTGGGCAAAGGGCTGACCAGCCTCGGCAAGGAATGCAAGTGAACTTTTAATTTCTGGAAGGCGGCCTCAGCATCCGGCCCCCATTCAAACCTTGCCTTTTTCTTAATTGCCTGGAAAAAGTATAGGCATTTGTCGCCTGATCGGCTTAGAAATCTTCCCAAGGCCGCCAGACAACCTGTTAACTTCTGAACCTCTCGGATGGTACGAGGCGACTGCATGTCAATGACCGCCTGCACCTTCTCAGGGTTCGCTTCTATTCCTCTCTGATTGATATGGAATCCGAGAAATTTCCCAGACTCAACTCCAAATACACATTTCTTGGGATTGAGCATGACATGGTGCCACCTGAGTGTGGCGAAAGTTTCTCGGAGGTCCGTCAGATGATCTTTCTGAAGTTTAGTCTTGACAATCATATCATCAATATATGCCTCGACGTTTCTCCCAATCTGATCAAAGAACACAGTGTTTATCATTCGTTGGAAGGTAGCCGGGGCATTCTTAAGACCAAACGGCATGACCGTGTAACAGTATAACCCCTGATCAGTGACGAAGGCCGTCTTCTCCTGATCTTTCTTCCATAAGGGAATTTGATGGAAACCAGAATAGGCGTCCATGAAACTCATCAAGGCATGGCCGGCTGTTGAGTCGACCAGGTTATCAATTTTAGGCAGAGGGTAACTGTCTTTGGGGCATGCCTTGTTCAAGTCTGTGTAGTCTACACACATTCGCCAGGTGCCATTCGGCTTTTTAACAAGCACCACATTTGCAACCCAGTCTGGGAAGTAACATTGCCGAATGAACCCTGCATCAAGTAATTTTTTAATTTCGGCGGCTGCCGCCTGACTTCTTTCTTCGCCATGGTTCCGCTTCTTTTTCCGTACCGGCTTCTTTTTTGGATCTACAGCGAGTTTATGTACCGCCAGATCAGGACTAATGCCTGGCATTTCATGGACTTCAAATGCAAAGATGTCCTTGTATTCTTTCAATAGGTTGTGAAAGTCGTCACCAAGGTTTCTCAGAGCAGTCGTCCCAACTTTGACTGTTCGGTCAGGACGTGAGTCGTCTAAGATCAGGTCCGCATGCTCACCAGTCGGCTGAGGGCGGAACTCATCCGGCCGCTCCTCTGCCAATGATTGCTATTTTCTTGCTTTTCTTGCGGACTCTGTCTGGGACGCCTTTCTCTTTTTGCCGCCTGCTTCCTGAACAGGCGCATTCTCCTTGACATTGTCAAGGTCTGTTTTTTCTCCACTTGACCCAGTGGCCATAACAGTGGGCTTGACATCCGAGAGATAGCACTCTCGGGCCATCCTCTGATCTCCCCTTAGGGAGCCGACTGTTCCATTATCCCTCTCAAACTTGAGCAACATAAGAGACGGGATTATAACAGCCTTGGAATTATTCAGGGTTGGTCGACCCAGAATCATGTTGTAGGCCGAGAGTTCCTCTACTACTAGGAACCGGACTACCATGTGTCGTCCTTCCCCTTTTTCGCCCAGGCGAATGGGTAAATCTACTCGTCCCAGTGGGTGGACGACTCCTCCTCCAAACCCTATTAAAGGGTGGGAGGCCGGATGTATGCAGTCAGTCTGATATTTCAGTTTCGACAGACATTTGCTGCTGATGAGATCTGAGGAGCTCCCAGTATCTATGAGGATTCGGCCAACTCTCTGGTTGGCCACTTTACATTCAATAACGAGAGGGTCGTCATGCGGCCCCCTTATTCCTCCTAGATCCTCTTCAGTGATGACAATCTCAGGAAATGTATATTTGGACGGCCGTTCTTGGTGAACGGAATTTACATCTAACCGCCTTATATTATCTTTGTTGCCCCTAATAGCCTGCAATGGTGTAGACGACTGCATCATCTGTATCGGAGTTGTCGGCCTGTTGATTCTTTTTGGCCGACTGCTTTTTTGAGGAAGTGTTCCCCGTAGATTTCTTGACATATGTGTCAAGATCACCTTGCTCAGCCAGGCGGTCTAGGTACCGCATGAGACTGATGCAATCATTGGTGTGATGACCAACGTCATCATGATAAGCACAGATTTTATCTTGGTTCCGGTTGTTTGCAGAACCCTTCATGGGAACCGGCTTCTCAATTGAGATCCGTCCCTTTATTTCTTTTAGGATAAACTGGTTATCCTTGTTAAACACATACTTTGGGGAGTATGGTTTGAATTCTTTTTTCTTTTTCTGGGCCGGCTGTTTAGAGGAATCAGCCGCCCAGACCTCTTTTCTTTTCTCATCTTTGTTTGACGACTGTTTCTGTCGTCCTTCTCTTTTGTCGAACCTTTTCCCGTCCGACTGTTTTATCGTACACAGATCAGTCGCCTGTATATAGGCTTCTGCTTCAATCAAGGCCTCTTGAAGAGTCGCCACCCTTTTTCGAACCAAATCAAATTTGAAGGTAGACCCGTCTTTGAGACCTCTAAAAAAGTCGGTATAAGCTACCTCATCCGGTAACCCTTGAATCTGTATTCTCATCAGGTTGAACCGCCTGATGTAAGAACGAAGCCCCTCCTTCTCGCCCTGCTGAATTGTTCCCAAATCAAGGGTCGTTTTCTTCGCAGGGATGTTCATGGCGAAGTTGGAGGCAAATAAGTAAGCAAGCGTCCTGAAGCTATTTACACAACCAGTCGGCAGGTTGCCGAACCATTGCTGTGCGATTCCTTTGAGAGTCGCTGGGAAACACTTGCACCAAGTGGGATCATCCAACCCTTGAAGGTACATCAGGTTGGTGAATGCCATCAGATGGTCTTCTGGGTTAGTAGTGCCGTCATAGGCGCCTACTAGTATATTCTTCACTTTGGCCGGCTGAGCGGCTTCAGTAATTTCCTTGGAGAAGGCCGACGGCTGTTCTCCAAGTCTTAGCAACCGTAGCTGCCAGTCCATAGGTTGGACGTTTTTTGTTGCAGGTCCATCAAATGGAGGTGGCTGCATAAAATACTGTTGTTGCGGCACAAATGGTAAGTTTGGTACCGCCTGGGCACTATGAAAGCCGGACTGACGGGAGGTGCCGCCTGACTGACTCTCATGGTACGACTGAGTATGCCTCATCGAGGCATTTCGCAAACTGTCTTGAAAGTCTGAAGTAGAAGCCGACTCTGACAATCGGTCACTCTTCTTCTGCTCTAGCAGTAGCCGAGCATCTGTGAACGTTTGCTTTGACCCGTCCGCCTGAATATGACGAACCGGTTTCCTATTTCCTGTAGGATAACGGAATTTTGTGAAATCAAGGGCAGGTGGCTCCCGCTTCCTAGATTTAGGATGAGGAGTCGCCTCTCGCCCTTGAACTGGCTTCCTCTTCAGTGAAGTGGAAGGTTTCCTGGCCGACTGCTCCTTGACTGAAGCAGGCGGCTTCTTGTTGATCAACTCTTGAATCTCTCCCTTGAAGTCCCTCATGAAGGTCATGAGTTCGTTCCTTGTGATGGGAGCAGACCCATCAGTCGGCTGTTGCCGAGCAGGCGGTGCGCCTGCTGGCTCGCTTCCTGTTTGAAGATGCTCCCGTTCCCTCCTTTCGGTATGACGGGTACGTCGGGCCCTTAGGGTCCCGTCTGGAGCTGTATGAGTTTCAACTTCAAATTCACTTTCGGTGTCATGGTCCGACTGAACTTGAGGGTCGTTTAGGGGACGCCTCTCTTCAGGAGTCGGTACAGACTTGGATGCCATCTCTGAAGTACTCTCCCCATAGACGGCGCCAAATGTTTCGGGGTTTTCTGATGTCCTGCGGGAGAGTTACAATTCCGAGACTGGAACCGGACGCCTGTACCTGCAAAATAACGGAGACTCCTGAGAGCTCCGCCTCCAACGGTCAAGTTAGTACCTGATTAAGGAGTAATTAATACGGAAATTAAAGAAATAAGATCTCTCTAGGTGAGAGTGTTCAATGTTGGTAATCTGCTTTGTTAGCGAGATTAGCCGGTTATTAGTGTCTTCCGTAACGTTTCTGTTCTGTTCCGTTCTTCAGGTGAGACTAATTGCTTGATCCCCTTTAATGAGGATTAATTAAGTATTTATAGTCTTGAGAAGCGTGCCACTCCCTAGGTTTAGGGTAAACCTAGGGCTGACCGGGCCTCTAGACAGGATTGGGCCTTGTTGGCCGGTTTTCCCATTTGGCATGGGTGGACACGTGGCGTGTCTCAATTGGTCCGTAGAGGACGTATCTGTGATTGACACGTGGCAGGCTCCTATTGGCCTACGTGAAGGACACGTGGCGGAACCTGGTTGGTCCACTTGTCAAACGGTGATTGGTGGATAAAAATCCCCTAATCACTACCGATTGCAATTCGTGGTATTCAACCGAAGCACGTGAGAGAAGCTATTACAAGCCTTTGTTCGTTTTTCAATACCATATGCAGCAAAGTGCTTGATCCTTTTACACTTGATGCTCTCCAGGAGAATGTAGTCGTAACTTTGTGCAAATTTGAGATGTATTTCCCACCGTCATTTTTTGACATAATGGTGCATTTGGTTCGTGAGATTAAGATGTGCGGTCCAGTCTTTATGAGCTGGTGCTATCCTTTTGAAAGAAACATGGGCACATTGCAACATAAAGTCAGGAATCCAGCCCATCCAGAAGGTAGTATGATTCAAGGGATTTTGGCGGAGGAGATTAGTAATTTCGTGGCGGAGTATGTTGCCGTTGCTGAACTAATTGGGCTTCCCACTTCCCGACATGAAGGGAGACTTGATGGTCATGGCACCCTCGGGTCGAACCGGATCTCACCTACTCATGATCAGTTCTTGCAAGCTCACCTATTTGTGCTTCATCATGTTGCGGAGGTTCACCCATATTTAGAAGAGCACATGGATAGTTTGCGTGCGGAATTTCCATCAAAAGGGGAAAGCGCACTAATGCAGTTGCATAATAAGATGTTTGTGACGTGGTACCATGATCGAGTTATGCGTCAATTTGATGAGAGTGTCTCTGATACTATAAAGTGGCTAGCTTATGGTCCAAAGGAAGATGTTTATTCTTTTGAGGGATATGACATAAATGGGTATACATTCTGGACTGAGCATCGTGATCAGAAATCCTCATCGACTCAAAACAGTGGTGTCACTCTGGTGGCTTCATCAAGAGAATTTGCAAGTGCGAAGGACACAGCACCTGTTGATGCACAATTATCCTACTACAAACGAATTCAGGAAATATGGGAACTAAGAATGAAAATAAACAAGTTGGGAAAGTTAGTTGCTCATTTTTGCCATTTTGAACTTATTTTGCTCCTATAACCTTGAATTAGCATGAAATCAATGACTTTTAAGCATTTTCAACTTATAAACATGTTTTGTATACCAAATATGAGTTGTTAGAAGGATTAGATGCGAATTAGGAATGAAGATAAAGAAGTTGGGAAAGTTAGTAGCTCATTTTTGCCATTTTGAACTTATTTCGCTCCTATAACCTTGAATTAGCATGAAATCAATGACTTTTAAGCATTTTCAACTTATAAACATGTTTTGTATACCAAATATGAGTTGTTAGAAGGATTAGATGCGAATTAGGAATGAAGATAAAGAAGTTGGGAAAGTTAGTAGCTCATTTTTGCCATTTTGAACTTATTTCGCTCCTATAACCTTGAATTAGCATGAAATCAATGACTTTTAAGCATTTTCAACTTATAAACATGTTTTGTATACCAAATATGAGTTGTTAGAAGGATTAGATGCGAATTAGGAATGAAGATAAAGAAGTTGGGAAAGTTAGTAGCTCATTTTTGCCATTTTGAACTTATTTCGCTCCTATAACCTTGAATTAGCATGAAATCAATGACTTTTAAGCATTTTCAACTTATAAACATGTTTTGTATACCAAATATGAGTTGTTAGAAGGATTAGATGCGAATTAGGAATGAAGATAAAGAAGTTGGGAAAGTTAGTAGCTCATTTTTGCCATTTTGAACTTATTTCGCTCCTATAACCTTGAATTAGCATGAAATCAATGACTTTTAAGCATTTTAAACTTGTAAACATGTTACTAATGACTAACTATTTGCGTGTCTTGTGGTGGTAGGTGTCTACATAAAATTGGTGGTGATGAATATCTTCACCACGAAGAGGATATGGATGATGAAGACATTGGTAGTTCTCAATCTGGTGACGAGTTGTATGATGTCAACAATGAGCACGATTTGGGTGAACCAGAAGACCAAGCTCATGATGACTTGCAGCGTAGGCTTGATGCTTATGAGATAAAAGCTGAATGTGCCCCCCTTATTAGGGATGATATTGTCTCCGAGTTTGTACAAGATTCATAAGGACAAATGCAACGTCAAGTGAAAACCAGTGGTGGTGGAAAGGCACCAGGGAAGAGAAAGGTAAGGGGTGCAACAAAAGCTTTTAAGAAACCCGGGGAGCCCATGATTCTTGAGTTTGACGAGCTGGGTCAACCTACTGGGCAATGGCGCAGCAAATATTCCACACACATTGGGATATTGACTCGTAAAATACCGATCACACTTGACTGGGCAGGGATACCTAAAGGGTTGCTTCAAATGTTTTGGGATGATACAATGGTAAGTGTTTTGCATTTCTGTTTTTCTAAAAAACCTTCGTACCAAAATCAATGTGCATTCACCGAAAGCAAACCAAACTTCGTAACATTGGTTGTGCAGCCTGCCTACTTGACTGTGCAGCAGGCCAGGGCTGTGTGCAGCTGCCTAGGCTGGTTGTGCAGCCTGCCAGGGCTGCTGTGCAGCTGCCTAGGGTGGCTCTGCAGCCTGCCTAGGGTGGTTGTGCAGCCTGCCAGGTCTATTGTGTAGCTTGCTTAGGCTGGCTGTGCAGCCTGCCAGGGCTGCTGTGCAGCTTGCCTAGGCTGGCTGTGCAAGATTTTTCTTCCTTTTTTTTTTTACTTTATTTTGCCCTAGAATAACATGTACGTTTGCCATTCTTACAGAGTGTGTTTAATATTCTTGATGAGCCAGACAAGAGAAGATCGTTTGAAGGTTTTGTACAAGAGATTCAAAAACTTCAAAAGTTCGTTGAGAACAATATGGATCCATAAGAAACAAAGGCATAGTACCAGGGTTTGAGGACTTGCCACTACCGGTGCCTAGAGAGGAATATGACTTCATCACGCTGCTTGATGCGAAAGGTAGCTTTGTGCAATGGCCACGTGATCGGGTGAGGTTGATAGGAGGGGTTAGTGTACACTACTTACTTTGTTTTTAAAACATGTCCCAAATTGCTTGTAATATAACCATGTGCTTTTATGTTACAAATGAAAATCAGTCATGTAAAAGGAAGAAGGTGGAGAAGCCAAAATCTAAGAATGTCCAACCTACAAAGAACATGGAACAAGGACAAGGGTTGAAGAAGAGTTCGCGAGGTTCTGCCACGAGTTGTACTCCACTAGTAGAAGCTGACATCCTGAATTCGCTCTCTAGAGCCTGTACTTTCTTCATAACCGTGTGAGTGAGTTGCCTAGGGGTAGATCTATTGAAGTGATTTTACCTAAGGCATTGTTCCACTATGATGAGGATGGGATCGCACCAATTGCAAAGGATGGATGTGAAGGAATTTCTATCCGGTGCCATGCTTAACATTTCCATCATTCAAGCTTTCATGAGGTAATGCAATGCCACTATTCCTAATCATTTTGTTGCATTTTCGATTGTAAACAATGCTTTTAATAATTATTCCCCACAATACTGTCATGAAGGGCGCTACAGGAGCACCTTAGATGCTTAGGCGATTCCAAGGCTGCAGTTGGGTAGTTTTGCCCCGAGCAGACCTCGCTTACCAGTGCAACCCTCGTGATGTGGAAGATTACCTAGAACGGAGTATCAGGGAATCAACGCGTGTGGGAGATAAGTTCATATTAGCCCCATGTTTTGAGGAGTACGTTTACAAATGCCATAAATTCAGTTGTTGTTTTTTTAAAATTTTTTTGAAAATGCAGTTCACTATGGCGTATATTTGTTGACGTTTTTTCAATATATGCAGTGCTTGGACCCTTTTGGTGATTTGTGTTTCCAAATACACAATCTACCACTTTGATTCACTTCGGCAGAATCCACCACGTAGGTTGCTAGTGAATACACTAGGCGAAAAACCCCAATCCCCACCGGTTCAAACCACACATTTCCCACCGGTATTGAACCGGTTTTGATTTGGGGGGTGCTAAATCCCAAAAGATTTCCCACCGGTTCAAAACCGGTGGCAAAAATTACTTTTCGCACTGGTTTTGCAGTGAACCGGTGGCAAAAACATCCGATTTAGCAAATACCCGGAGGACTTTTCCCACCGGTTTTCAACTGAACCGGTGGCAAAACCATGAGATTTCCCACCGGTTTACACATTGAACCGGTGCCAAAAGTCCCAAAAAATATTTTTTAAAAAAACTTTTAGCATCAGTTCTTTCCAAAACCGGTGCCAAAAGTGCCCAAAAAAAAAAAATTTTTTTTTTTGCATTTTTTTCACTTAAATTGATGTATAATAACTAACATATATATAAAGTTACATATTTTAATTAAAAAAGCTGTAATATTACAATTTTTGTCTAAAAAATAAGATATAATATAGACAATGAAAATTCCTATTCTTTCTTTCAAGGGACGGAACTGACCAGCAGAAGTTCAACCGGTTAGGAACTTCGGATTTTAGGAACTGACCAGCGAAACAAAAAGGTGTGACAGCAAAGACTTACTATAGTAAGTAACTAGTATGAGCTAAGGTCTCATTTTCTATATTTATACTCTCTCCTTGGGATGGAACAGCCGATGCAGAAGTCTCCATGAAGAAGAGACCCTCCTGCTCTACAAAAGCCTTCCCTTCATCAGTAGTAACAGCAACCAGATGCCGAAGATCTGACTTGTTACCAATTAGCATTAGGGGTGTACAAAAATTGGCCCGGACCTGAAACCGGACCTGAACCGACCTGAACCGGACCGGACCTGACCCGGACCTGTTGATTCAAGTCCGGTCCCGGTTCTTAAAAATCCAGGTTCCCGTTCCCGTTCCCGGTCCCGGTCCCGGTCCCGGTCCAAACCCGGGGTTTTCAGGTCCGGACCTGAAACCCGGGAAAATCGTAATTATAAAAAAAAAAAAAAAAAAAAAAAAAAAAAAAAAAAAGAAGAAGAAAACCAAACTCTGAAAAATTGAAACTGAGTTTTCGTGGACTTATTTGTATTTTCGGTGGACTCATTTGTATTTTTGGTGTTTGAGAATCGGGACTTTATAGACTTTATGTAGTTTTGTAATTGATAATTTTGGTTTGTATGTAATTATTAAATTATGCAACAGGTCTAAAAATCACAAAACAGGTCCATATGCAGGTCCATATGCAGGTCCAACAGGTTTTGTATTAAAAAAAAAAACGAAAAAGACACAAAACAGGTCCATTCAGGTCCAAACCCGGACCGGACCTGATTTTTCAGGTCTGGCCCGGAACCGGACCTGTTAATTCAGGTCCGGTCCCCGGTCCTCATAATTACCCAATTCAGGTCCCCGGTCCAAACAGGTCCGGTCCAGGTCCGGTCCGGTTTTGAACCGGTGTACACCCCTAATTAGCATGACCATAACATTCTGATCAGTGTGCTCCCGTAGCTCTCTCAACCACCTTGCAGCATTCTCAAATGTTGACATCATACGCAAGCAAAGCACCCACAACTCCTCGATAGTAGGCACTGGTTATGGCACGATACCTATTTCAACAATAAAGATAGGTCCAATTTAGTTAATTGTTGTCATTCACAAATTGGATAAGAGATAATATTAATTAACTCATAGCAAAGAACTCACAGAAATTAAAAGAAAAGAATCGAGTTGTGAGTTCTAGAAAATGGAAGGGAAATAAATCTATATATTAAAAAAAATAGTTGAGAGTCTTGATTTAGGCCAGACATAGGCCAATATTAAGTAAAGGCACAACAAGACACGACACAACTCACACAACAAAGCTAGTAGCTAAAAGGGGTTCAGGTGAGCTAGATGTGTACCCGGATTTGATGCAACTCAGTTCAGATGTGATCTCTAGAGCAGCATTTGGTAGTAACTATGAAGAGGGACAGAAAATATTTGAACTTCTTAAGGAGCAGACTGATTTAGGCCTCCTTATGTTACAATCAGTATATATCCCAGGAATGAGGTAATTTATACATAGAATCCACTTCTCAAATTAAAACCATGAATAACTTTGTATATTCTGTACTATAGTGTAATAATTACCTGCTGGCTGAGAATGTGAGGAACTCTAACTCTCTTGGATCCATCAGCCATTCGTTTGCTTAGTAAATGGCTTTCTGATGGAGCATTTTCAATCTGCAAGAATTTCAGCATGGAAACAGAAAATGTCAAGGTAGCATAATCAAATCCAAACAAGGAATAGAAATCTACTTGAAGTAATATCAAGGTAGCATAATCAAATCAAATCCATAATTTGTCATAGTCCAATAACCCACTGGAAAATGAACTATCAATTCTAAATGAGTGAAAAAATGAAAAACCGAGCATAAATTCTTTGCATCAAACATATGGTTCAGAACTTTCAGCTCTCCACATTCAGCCAATTACAGATAAAATTCCACTTTACCAATATCATTATCAATTATCAATTATAAAAATAATGCCAAACCATATGTGATTCCATTTATCATGTAGTTGTCACGTTACTGGTTTAAATCACACTATCAACGCGACTACTAATTCAATACAGATGTAATAAGTAGAAAAAGACAAGGAGTGAGGAATCATATACCTTCTGTGAAGAAAGTGAGGGTTTAGCTATATTTGGAGGTGCATTTTCAAGCACAAGCTCTTGCTCAGCCTTTAATTTCGGAAAATTAGTTTCATGTGGCTGCAAATACGAAAACTACAACCAATTAGTTAATGGAAAAACAACACATACACGCCACACCTTATTATCTCCTTCTTTTATAAAGACTTGCCTGTTCAAATCTTTAATGTCAAAACATTCTAGCATAAACACTTTAAAATGCTATAAGAGCTTCAGCAGAAATTGTACATTACTAGTACATGGTTTCACCCATGTACTTGTGCATTAAGGAAACGTAGAACTATAAGAGCTTCAGTCAAGACAAATTACATCATAGGTAAACTTTCATGTGTCCTCAAGGCATTAACATGTAAAAATGATCAAGGTTGAAGTCATTAGCATACAAAGCACTTACTAGAAACATCATAGACGATAACAACAACTGAAGAATCTCTGATGTAACTGGGAATAAGACTCCAAAATCTTTCCAATATACATCAAATACACAATAAACAATAGATGTCCTAGATTTCAATATACATCAAATACACAATAAACAATACCAAAGAATAAGAGTTGCACATACGGCTATACCAACATGATTTCATGATGATGTAACCTGAAGTTTGGAAGGCCAAAATTATTTTGGAGTATTACTTTATACTTGTAGGATACTAGGATCTTACTAATTTCCAATTCTAAACTTGTCCATTAGATATTGAGAAATCTCTACTATATATTAAATAGGCCAACTCTAGGATGAGAAAAATATACTATATAAGTAAAGCTTACAAATTTGAAAAGGAAATGCAAATTTTATTATAGGAAGTTGAACTCATCTCCTATGACAATGTGGCTCAGTGGTTGATATCATTCATAAAAAATCATGGCAATCTATGATTATATTGTTGGCCATGAAGTGCAAACTATGGTTTAGTACAAGTCATGCCTCCCACGGAAGATTTTTTTTAAAAAAAGAACTCGGTATCATGCATCTTGGTTTTATCAAAGACGTCCTTATTTGACTTTAAAACTTCAAGTTTCTGGATGGTGCAATATACCAAATTACCAATTACTAGTGTATATAATTACGGGAAGAAAAAAAATTTAATTTTGATGACTGATATCTGAATCATAGCCAAAATTAGATGATTCGTACCAAATTTATCTTACCTGAAACTAAGGTTGGGATTGATTCTATCTGAAACTAAAGTCACCAGACCCAAAACATAACAAAATGACCCCATTGTCACCTTTAAAAGCCCCTACTTGAAGTCATGCCTCTGATTCTATGATCAGTCAACAAATTACAGAACCATGCACTTGATTGCGGAATGACAAATCTTTGACAAACTATAATTCCTAGTACATATTGTAACAAAATTGCAATTGTATCCTAAATTAATGAAAATTCTCTAGAAAAATTTGTAATCCTAGCGTGAAACAGGGTAAGTTAGGCACAAATACACAATTCAATAAAATAATAAATAAATAAATAAATAAATAAAACAGCAAAATTAGGCATAAAATCATATCATTTGAAAACAATTAGACAAACTAACATCAATTCCAACAAATTCAGCAACCATAAAGGACTTCCTTAACTTAACAGCAGTAGATCACAAATTTCCAGCAAAATTGAATATCAAACTTTGACCAGTGATAGGTAGACAAGATTTAAAAGAAATTGATGCTTCTAGGATAGCAATTCATATCCTGTAAGTTGTAAGGTCAGACAGTCATGTTTCAATCTTCAGTATTTTAAACTGTGGACAGTAGTTGTTTCTCTTCACATAATTTTTCTGAAAGAACAAAAGAGTATTAGATAATTTGCTCAGATCCTCTTTCTCGTAGTCACACCAATGAGAAAGACTAGAAACGTTTCTGATCAAATAGAGCATGATGAAATAGACAGGAAGGATGATAGAGCATGCAAGTTTACAGCAGTTCAACAAAGATCATGCACACACACACACACAAACATACACATACAAGGGGGGAGGGAGGTAAAAAGAGAGATTTCTGATCAAATATATCAGAAACCTGATCAAAATGCAATATCAGAAACCTGAAAAACAACACCATTTTTACCTAATTAAGAACTATCACAAAGTCATATAGTAACAATTCTATGCTCAATCGTGACACACAAAGCTAACAGAAAATTAGCTAAAATTTCTCGAATTATCCCAAATTTTCCTTACAATTAAAAACCCTTAATCTCAAATCGCAGAAAAAATAACTTAATTAGTAGAAATCAAACCGAATTGAAGAAAAAATCATACTTAAATAAGCAGGCATCAATTAAAGATTAATAAATTCAACCAATTAAGGAGAGATCGAAATTCGAGTATGAGAATGAAGTAGAGCTAAATTTGTAGTGTTGTATTGAAAAATCCAGAAAAAAGAATCAGTATGACGAAAACAATAGAGATTTACCAATTGGATGAGAGAGAAAATAATCACCACCAGCACCCACCTTGTAACCACCCTCTCACCGCCATGAATATCTGAAACCCCACCACAACCACCCAAAAGCCACCCAACCAACTCGCACCACCACCAATTAAAGCCCCACGTCACCAGCGACCACCAACAAACCCACCCAACTAACTCGCACGTCCACCAGCGACCAGCCAACCACCTTACCACCTCCAACAAACCGAAACCCCAACTAACTCGCACGACCACCACCGACCAGACGACCACCAAGGAACCCACCCAACCAACTCGCACGACCACCAGCGAACCGAAACAACCACCTTGTTACCACCTCCAACAAATCGAAACCCCAACAAACCACCGCTAATTTAGATCTGAAACCCCAACTTACCACCACCAAGGAAACGAATCGAAATCCCACCACAAAAATCTGAGGACGGGGAGAGGAGAGAAAAGGAGATTATAGTGGGGATTGAGATGAAAGAGAAAAGCGGAGTAGGGTTTGAGATTATACTGGGATTTGAGATGAAAGAGGGAGTGAGGGACTACGGAAGAGGAAAAGTGAGATATTGGAGACCGGTTTTTTATTTTATTTAACAATTGCTTTCGCACCAGTTCGAACCGGTGCGAAAAGTTTCTTTTCCCACCGGTTTGATTAAAACCGGTGGGAAAAGTCTTTTCCCTATTTCTTTTACCACCGGTTTTCAAGAACCGGTGCGAAAAGTGCGGTGCTTTATTCATTTTTTCTACTAGTGATAATATATTGAATAGGTACATATTGCATCCTATTGTTGATTGACCTCACCTAAACCATTGAGTATTTATGTTTCTAACTTTGAACTTACTTTCCTAAAGTGTTATGAAGAAGCTACATTGTCGTTCCGCTGCGGGTCCTACGTGGGAATATGGAAAGGTAATGCCTTGAGTTAGTGATTTGCTAAATATACTTGGCTTCGGTTATGGCTATGCATGATTTGATATCCTTTGTGGCATGTCAGTGTGCGCAACAAGACAACGAACTTGACTGTGCCCCATACGTTATGAGGTTTATTCTTGACATAGTCAGTAGTTGCAAGGACGCACAACAACTAGATGAGGTATGCTTTTACTATCAACCTATTAATTGTTTTCATTATTGCACTGAGCAAAACACAAGCATAACTTGCACCGAACAAAACACAAGCATAACACGCAATATGCAAAGGCACGCTGCCCAGGCTGTGCAACAGCCAAGGCAGGCAGGCCAGGCCACTGTAGCAGCCGAGGCAAGCAGGCCAGGCAGCTGCAGCAGCCAAGGTAGGCAAGCTAGGCCACTACAGTAGCCCAGCCAGGCAGCTGCCCAGCAGCCTGTACATGCACGTGATGCATGCCATTTTTGTGCATTTCGGCCATTTTGGTGATTTTCGGTGAATTTCTGTGATATTGGTGCATTTCGGTGTTGTGATACTCATGACAATGTTTGGTTTTTTTTTTTTTCCTCTAAAGTTTTGCAAGGTTCAAAGGGAAGGCCCGTTAACAAGGAATGAAATTAATAAAGTTCACGACATGTGGGCTTTTTTCGTCACATTTGATGGCATGTAGAATTGTCGTAATGGTTATATTGGTTTGTTAGCTCGACTTTATTAATTACTTATTATTGTCAAGATTATTTTAATTAAGTACGTATTAGTATGTACGTAGTATTTCTAATTGTAATCTTAATATATTTTGGTGTAATTAAATATTGTTGTTCTTAAAATATATTAATGATGTTACTTTTTATATATATAAATATTTCGTGTTATATATATTATTGAATTATTTTGTAACTAATATTAATATTATTATTAATTAATAATATTAATTTTATTATTAATTAATAATAATAAATTTATATCGATTAATAATATTATTTTACTATTAATTAATAATACTGAAATTATTGTGAAAGGTCACTAATAATATTATTATATTAATATTATTAGTGATAAATTATTAAAAAAAAAAAATTCTACAATTGGAAGCGGTTTGGCGCCAAAACCGCTTCCAATTGTAGAATTTTTTGTTTTTTAAAAATGGGAATTGGAAGCGGTTTGGCGCCAAACCGCTTCCAATTCTCCACTAATTGGAAGCGGTTTGAACCGCTTCCAATTCTAAGTGACAATGGCAAGCCCCCCAAACCAAAGCGGTTCAAAACCACTTCCAATTAGGGGGTTTGAACCGCTTCTAAATTAGTTTTTTCTACTAGTAAGGAGGGGTTTGGGCTGCTGGTGGCTAGTGAGGGAGATGGTGGTATTTTTTTTTTTTTAAGTTTATTTTAATTGTTAATCATAATTAAATGTTTATTTAAGAGATAATTAAAGTGTTAAACGAATTTATAAAAAATAAATAAAATTGTTAACCGGCCATTCAGGTTGTAGGTAAAATAACCTGTTTAAAGCGGACACCCCCCAAAGGTGGTATTATTCTGGGATAATCAAAAGGTCGACTTGTTTTTAGCTGACGAGTTAAAGGTCGTATTATTTAAAGCATTTTTTCCAATATTTTTTAAGGCATCCCTAACTATTCTTTTCCCCTGGGTAGTAAGGGGGATCCATTGAGATCGATTAAATGGGACATAGATAATCTGTTATTTTTATGATACTATATATGATAGTATATGTATGCAGGAAAAAAAACCACCCTATCCCCACCAGCCCAGCCACCCCTACCCTCCATGCGCACCCAGACCCCCCACCTTCCCCGATGTCGCGCTAAACCCACCATCCCCTTGTCGTATCTTCAAACCCCTCAAAACCACATCTCACTAACCTCTATTTACCAAACTACAACCCAAAATACCCCATTATTTGTCTGACCCGAACCCAATTCGCCCTCAAAGCAACTAAAAGTGGTGCTCAAATTGACAATCAATCAATCAATCAATAGAGCTCTAAAGAACAGTTACTGAAATTTGGGATGGAAATCAAGAAGGCAATGAAGGAGAGAGAAAAGGTTGAAGAAGAAGAATATTCAAGGTTTTTGAGCTGATTTTTGGAGGAAATAGGGCAAATTGAATGGCCAGATTTTGCAAAAGTGATTGGAACCGGTGTCATTTTGGGTGTAATTGCTGGAGATGTGACAGGGGATGGTGGGTTCAGGCGTTCGGCGGGGCACCAGGGAAGGTGGGCGTGCCGGCGTCGGGGGACAAGGGGTGTCGCATGGAGGGTGGGGGGTGGTTGGGCTAATGGGGTAGGGTGGTTATTTTTTCTAATTATTAAAAAAAATAAAAAAAATCTAACCCTAGTTAGAGATTTTAACTAAAATAATAATTCATGATTACTAAAGATAATTGGAATTTTTGTTGTTCACCATTGAGAAAAATAAAAAAACTAATGAGCACCAAAGAGATTTTCTCTTTTTTTCCAAGTTAAATTAAGGTAATATTACACTCATTGACACCAACTTAACGCGTATTACAATCATTAATATAACCTTATCTTTAGAATTAATTTGACACTGACTTGCTTATTAAAGACTATTAATGATATTTCCATGACCCCAAAAATCAAGATATTAATTTAAAAAATAAACTAGTTTTTTTTATTCATTATTATAATAAACTAATTTTTTTGTAAAGCTTTTAAGGATAATTTTAATATTTTTATTAATCGAATTCCGGCAACTAAAATGTACTTTGGTCACTGAAATGCCAATTATTGTCTTTAGTCCTTGAATTGTAGTCAATTTAATTATAGATACTTAGGTCCCGTTCACTTCACCTTAATTTTGCTAAACTAAAATTATTTTTGCTGAACTTAAATTATTTTTACTGAACTGAAACTAATTTTGATGAACTGAAATTATTTTTACAAATTCTCTATTATATTTCTTCTTTATAGTTACTGATTTTTACTGAACTGAAATTATTTTTACTAAATTGAAATTAAATTTACTGAACTGAACTTATTTTTACTGAACTGAAATTATTTTCAATGAATTTTTATTTTATTTTATTATTTTTTTTTTGATGTGAACTGAACAGGGCCTTAAGATTGTGTCAATGAATATGGTATACTTTAAGTCTGTGTCACTAATGTAATTTTGCCTAAAATTAACAAGGAGAGTTCAAGCATTTGAACTGCAAAAATCTATAACTTTATACTAAAGGCGAACTTTGGGATGACACGTGTTTTGATATGTCTATTTTATATAGTGATTTACCCCCGTCCATTGGTTATATTTAGGAGTAGTTTTGGCTCTACGGAGCTACTTTTGTTACTAATATGCGTTTTCTAATGTTTTCGTAGCTATGGTATTGTTTTAAAGGACATTGCAGATTTAGAGCATTTCCTAGACTTATTTGAGCCACTACGAGCATTGGATTAGGATCGCGTACATATGACCACATTCCGTAGCCCAAGATCGCGTTGGAGCAATCAAACCAATGATTAAGGGTTCAACGAAGAAGAAGAGACCGAGGCAATGGACCAAGTGTTATAAGGACCCAAAGAGGAAATCCGTATTGGGCCAAGAAAATAACCCAATCGAAGAAGTCCTTGATGCCCGGATGCTCGCCCGATTAGGGATGCCCTCGCCTTGAGGCACGCCCCGCCAGGTGAGGCAGATAGAGTAGGAGTACCCTTCGCCCTGATGCGCGCCCTACCGGTCACGAGATGAGTAGCTCACCAACCGAAGGCGGGCGCAACCGGGCGAGATGGCGCCCGACTGGGCGCGTGTTTTTGAGGAGCTTAATGACGATATTTACTTTGTTTAGTTTTAGGATTTGTTAGCTTATTAGTATAAGTACGCTTTTGTTAAGTGATATATTTTATGTCATTCATTAGTTAATTTCCAGATTTTTAGTTTTAAGCTTTTGATTAATACTCTTGTTCTCTTAACTCTTCTGGTTTATGCAATTCCATATTTCCATTTATTTTGGTAATGATTCCTTTCCCTTTTATTTTCAGTAATTTAATTGTTTTGATTAATCATGTCTTGTTTTATTGCTTTGCTTAGTTTAGATTTTAATATGTGTGAGTAGTTTTATTTCTAGGGTTTGAGGGGATCCAAAAATAATATGAAGGGGTAATTTATTATTGTTGATTGTCAATGCTTGATTGATTTCCTATTGATTGATTTATTGCTATGCAATTAGATTTGGCCAGGTTTAATTGTATGAGTTAAGCAATATTGATTCGAGATTCTACAGATGAGAATTGATGTTTAGGTTAGTTTCAATAGGCGGGTTAATTTATAAATGGTTAAATCAAGATTCGAGAGATGTGATTTAATACTGGTAGATTAATTATGTGATTGTAATACGTAGCGAAAACCCTTTATGATCTGATGCATTGATAATTGATTATTATGCTTTACCCTGAAATATTATTTATTGGTGAACCTATACCCTAGGCTTTGATATATTGATTTCTCCTTAGTTTTATTTGCATTAGTTATTTATTTTCCCTTAGTTTAATTCTCATAAAAATGACTTGGTTACTTGATAGTTTAGATTATATTAATCATTTAGGAATAGAAAGACTTTGTTTCCCTGTTGATTCGACCCTACTTCCCTATCTGTTTAAGTTAGAGGACTTAGGTAATTATTTTGATTAGGTGATACGACTAGATCCTATCAAAATTTGGCATCGTTGCCGGGGAGACGGTTTTATTTTTATTCCTGATTATTTTTGTTATACGTCTAGATTATTTTCCTTTGTCTCAGAGAATGCAAGTTCTTTAAGACTGTTTCTCATATTTGTTTGTCTAGTTTTGTGTTTATGCCCAGGAGGTCTAGATCAGGTTACATTCCATTCGATCCTGAAATCGAACGTTCTTTTCATAGACTGAAGAATCTTTTCAGACAAGTGCGAGCTACTTCCAAGGGTAATATACCTTTGGAGCCCTCATCTAATTCTAGCGACACAGAAGTTTCTTCAGAATCAGAATCAAAGATGGCGAATCCTCCACCACCTCCACCTCTCAAGCTCAGCGATTATTCGCAGCCATCCTTGACGGATTTTCCACATCTCGCTCTGCCACCATATCTCGAGGGAGTACAATTTGAGATTAAACCCTAGTTTATCACCATGATCGAAGGGAAGCAATTTGGCGGAGCTAAGAGTGAAGATCCAAATCTTCATATTTTGGATTTTGTCAATATTGCAATACCATCAGACAAGTTGGGGTCACGCAGGACCAAATCAGGGAGATTCTTTTTCCCTTTTCTCTATGTGGTAAAGCTAAACTGTGGTATAATGGATTGAATAAGACTACCCTTGGTATTACTGACTGGAATTGTCTTGCTATGAATTTCTATAATAAATATTACCCTGCAGAGAGGACAACTTTGTTAAGGAGTTCGATCCTAAAATTTTTCCAAGAAGTGGATGAAACTTTATATGAAGCTTGGAAAGATTTAAGGATTTGCAGAGAGAATGCCCTCATCATGGGATAGCACAGTGGCAGGTAATCCAAGCCTTTTACAACGGGCTTGGAAATTCTTCAAGATCCATCCTAGACTCAGCAGCTAATGGAAGATTTATGAATCATCAAGAGGATGTAGCAGGCGCAGTTATTGAAGAGATGGCCATTCATAATTCCCAATATGGGAATCCTAGAGGTTTTGCAAACAAAGGGAAACATAATGCCTATTCCGTATCCTTTGTGCAAGCTCAATTAACCTCTATTTGTCAGAAATTAGATAATATTAGTATTGTTATTCCTGCTTCCATAGCTAATGTTTCTGCTGTTAATAATACTATTACTAATGCTTTTTGTGAAATTTGTGGAATGGTAGGTCATTAGGCACAGGATTGTAGGAGTCCCGTGGAGTAGGTTAATGCCTTCTAAGCCTATAGGCAAAATAACCCATACTCTAACACTTATAATCTTGGTCTCCAGAGCCATCCAAATCTTTCCTACTGGAGTACTAATGTGCTAAACCCTCCACTTCCACAACAACCACAACAACAAGCCCACAACAACCATAGCAAAAATACCAACCCCCAAACTAGAGGACCCAACCACAAACTCCACCTCCATCTACTGATCCTGCCTAGTAAGAAATTAAAACGATGTTAGCCAATATGGAAAAGCAGATGTAGAGTAGGGATGCACACATTGACTCGATCCTAGCACATAATAAAATCATAGATAATCAAATTGCGCAACATTCCTCTACTCTGCAAACTTGCAAGCAGGAAGCCCTACCATCGCAACACCAGTACAACCTACAGATCATGCTAATGCAATTACCCTGAGAAGTGGTTCACACTATGATGTGCCTTCTATGCCCAAAGATGATGAACCTGTACTGTTATAACAAAAATTGCTAATCATGATTCTGTTATGCCAAATGATGTTGTTACTAGCCCTGGAGGGCCCTAGGGTAAAACTAACTCTTCTGATAATTCTTTATAGGGAAAATCTCAGGACAAGAGTGGAGATGTGCAGGTCCCAGCTATCAAACTTCCATTCCCTAATAGACATTTAAAGAGTAAGTTGGATAAATAATTTGGTAAGTTCTTGGAGGTTGTTAAGAATTTGCAGGTAACAGTTCATTTCACAAAATTAATTACACAAGTACCTGCACATGCTAAATTTATGAAAGATATATTGACAAGGAAGAGAGCCTTTAATGAGGTAGAGACTGTAGCTTTTACAGAGAAATGTAGTACTTTATTGTAAAATAAATCTCCACCAAAATTAAAGGATCCCGGTAGTTTTTCTATACCTTGTCATATTGGAAATGTGTTCATTGATAAAGCATTATGTGATTTGGGTGCCAGCGTTAATGTTATGTCATCGTCTGTGTGTTCAAGGCTTAATATGGGTGATTTAAAAGTTACTAACATTACTTTGCAAATGGCAGAACATTCTGTTAAATACCCCTTAGGTATTTTAGAGGATGTTCCTGTTAGAGTTGGTAAATTATTTATCCCTGTTGATTTTGTTGTTTTAGACATGGCTGAGGATACACAAATTCTAATAAAATTAGGTAGACCTTTCCTCCACACTAGAGGAGCCATTATTGATGTCAAAAATGGAAAACTCACTCTCTCTGTTGGGGATGATAATATTACATTTAATTTAAGGAGGGTGTTAAAAGGTCCTATGTTAGAGGAAAACTGTTATAGTATTGATGTGATTGATGTTATTTGCAATGATAGCTTACCACAGGTCCTTGCAAGGGATCCCTTGGAGGAAGTGCTTTGTGGTGATTTTACTGCAGGTGATGCTTGTATTTGGAGCAGTGAGATGGATGCTATTGAGAAAGCTTTCACACTTAAACAACTTGACCCTAAGGAGAGCAAGAAGGTAGTAAAATTAGTTCAAGAATCGAAACCTGTAGAGGTTAAGAAACCTGAGCTAAAACCTCTTCCTTCTCATTTAAAATATGTATTTCTTGATGAACAGGAACTGCACCCAGTGATCATTAGTACTGCACCCGACGATTCCCAAATTTCCCAACTCTTAGAGGTTCTTCAAACTCACAAAAGGGCAATTGGGTACGGTATTGATGATCTCAATTAGGGTATTAGCCCTGACTTTATATGCACATGATACACTGAGAGGACAATCACAAGCCATGTATTCAACCCCAGAGGAGGTTAAATCCTAACATGCAGAAAGTAGTCAAGAACGAGGTTATGAAATTACTTGATGCAGGTATTATTTATCCAATTTCTGACTCAAAGTGGGTGAGTCCCGTACAGGTAGTTCCTAAAAAGGGTGGGATGACTGTGATTAAGAATGATAAAAAGGAATTAATTCCCACTAGAATTGTAACAGGGTGGCGTATGTGCATTGATTATCGTAGATTAAATATTGCCACTAAAAAAGATCACTTCCTTCTCCCTTTTCACTACTAGAAAACACCTTATTTACGACGGAAAAATTCCGTCGGTACACCCTAAAAATCCGTCGAAAAAGGCTGTTTCCGAAGGGATTCCGTCGGAACGCGTTTTCAGAGATCACTTCGTCGGAAAAACGGCCATTTTCGTCGGAAATTCCGTCGAAAAACACTATTCCGACAGAATTTTTTCGTCGGAAGTGGTTTTTCCGGTACCGGAAAGTCCGTTGGAAATTTCCGACGGAATTTAAATCCGCCGGAAAATTCCGACGCAAATTCCGTCGGAAAATTTAATTAAAAAAAAAAACAGAGCAGCCCCACCCCATGCCCTCTACACCTGCCCCCTGCCCCCTAACCACCCTCACGCACCACCCCTACCACCCTCACGTACCACCACTACCAACCCCTGCCCCTGCCCCTTACCCCCAGCCCCAGCCCCAGCCCCAGCCCTAGCCCCCTGCCCCCTACCCGCTGCCCCAGCCCCAGCCCCCTAACCCCTTGCCCCAGCCCCATCCCCAGCCCCCTGCCCCCTACCCCCTGCCCCTGCCCCAGCCCCAACCCTTTGCCTCTGCCCCTGCCCCCTGCCCACCCTCACGCACCACCCCTACCACCCTCACGACCACCCCTACCCACACCCAAACCCACTAGCCCACCACCGTACACCACTACCAACTCACACCCAAACCCACTACCGTACACAACCAAATTGCAACCCACCTAACCACCGAACCCACCTCACCACCACCAACACCCACCTCACCACCCAAAACAACCACCGAAAACACCAAAAAAAACATAAAAAAAATCCATAATTCACCAACAACATATATTTTCAAAAAATTAGAAAAATTAACAACTTAATTAAAATCAAAATTAAGAAGAAATAAAAGAGAAACATACCTTCATTTGACAAAACAACCGCCGAAATTGGGTTTATAAGGTCAAATACGACCATGAAAACTATAGATCTAGAGTTTTCATGGTCGAATTTGACATGAAAACCTTTGTTTTTTGCAAATTTATTGTGTTATTAGGGTCGGTATTTGTGGTTTTGGGTAGAAGGACGACGAGGAGGAAAACGAGAGGAGGTTCTTGGTGGTTCTTGGTGGTGTCGGTTCTTGGCGGTTCTTAGTGGAGGGTGAAGGAGTTGTTGTTGTAGTTAGTGTCGGTTTGGGTGAGAAGGAGCGAACAGAGAAGATAGGGGAGGGAGAAGGAGGACGAGGAGGGAGAAGAGGAAAGAGAAGAGAGGAAAGACGCGTGAGGAAGGATAAGAGAATAGGAGAGGAGAGAGAAAGAGAAGGGAGGAAGGAGAAGCAAGAGGCGGTGAAGAAAGAGAATTAGGGTTTCTTTTTTAAAAAAAAAAATTAGATTCTGACGGAATATTTCGACGGAATTTTAATCCGTCGGAATATACAGTATTTCCGACGGAATATTCTGTCGGAAACTTCCGACGGATTTTATTTCCGTCGAAAGTTTATGTTTCCGATGGATTTGTATTCCGTAGGAATTCCATCGTAAATTTCCGATAGATTTTAATTTCGTCGGAACTTTCCGACGGATTTCATGTCCGTCGGAACTGGTTCGTCGTAAATTGGCCTATTTCTAGTAGTGCTTTTAGTCAAATGTTGGAAAGGTTAGCTAATCATAAGTTTTTCTGTTATTTGGATAGGTACTCGGGATTTTTCCCAAATTCCAATTCACCCTGAGGATCAACAGAAAACAACATTTACATGCCCTTATGGCACTTTTGCATATCATAGGATGCCCTTTGGTCTATGTAATGCCCTTGCTACTTTTCAATGTTGTATGATGAGCTTTTTTTTTTCAGAATTCTATAGTCTATCATGGAAGTCCTTATGGATGATTTTAGTGTGTATGGATCTACATTTGATGCATGTTTAGTTAATCTCACTAAAATATTGAAAAGATGTGAAGAATGCAATTTGGCCTTAAATTGGGAAAAGTGTGACTTCATGGCGATAGAAGGTGTGTTCCTTGATCATATTGTATCTGATAAGGGTATACAAGTAGATAAGGCTAAAGTTTCTGTGATTGAGCAATTACCTCCACCAATTAATGTTAAGGAGGTTAGGAGTTTCTTAGGTCATGCGGGGTTTTGTCATCGCTTTATCAAAGATTTTTCTAAAATTGCTAAACTACTAGCTCAGCTTTTACTCAAGGATGCCCCATTTGATTTTACTGATGAGTGTCTTGAGGCTTTTAATAGGATTAAGCAGGCTTTGATTTCGACACCTATCATATGTGCTCCCGATCTGGATCTCCCTTTCGAGATTATGTGTGATACCAGTGATTTTGTAGGAGTCGTGCTAGGAGAACGAAAGGACAAAATTTTTCATGCTGTTTATTTAGCAAGCAAAACTTTGGATGAAGCCCAAGTCAACTATGCCACTACAGAGGATTTTCTTGCTGTGATTTATGCTTTAGAAAAATTTAGATCATATCTAGTTGGTTCTTTTTGTCTAGTGAGTGTGCAGATGGAATTTTTCGTAGGTGTGTTCTCGAATGGGAAGTTTACAGTGTTCTTACTAGATGCCACAACTAGAGGTGTCTATTCGGGTAAACGGGTCGGGTTACTGTGGGTCTAGTCAACTCGGGTCGGGTCAATTCGGGTTAATGTTGTAACCTATGTGGGTTGGGTTTGGGTTGGGTCATGCTTGAGTCGGTTCACATTGGGTCATACATCTTATCGGGTTTGGATCGGTTTTAGGTCGGGTCAATAACAAGTCGGGTTACATTTGGGTCGGGTGAATAATAGGTCGGGTTTAATTTGGGTTTTTTTGGTTCAAAACGAGTTAGGGTCATTCTCGGGTCAGTTCAAGTCAATAATTTACGGGTTATAATCAGGTCGGGTCATCATCGGGTTCGTGTCGGGTTCGATGCAAGTCAATAATTTGCGGGTTATAATCAGGTCGGTCATTTTCAACTCTGGTCATGTTCAGGTTCGAGTCCCAAATATTGGGTTAATCTGAATCTCAGGTTGATTTCAGGTCGGGTCATATCAGGTTCGGGTACATAGAGTAGTTTAGCCTTACGAAGTTACGATTTTACGAGTAGCTTAGAGTATAGTTAGCATATATTCTCTAATTATTATACAACGTATATATCTTTATTTAGCTAGTCAATAATAAAGATATATACAATAATTAGAGAATATATGCTAACTATATTCTAACACATAGAAATGAGCAAATAGCTATAAATAGTTTATGTAAGGAGTTATATGTATTAAACTATTGACTATTGAACTTTTCATAGTAACTCGTTTGCACAAGCACACAACTACACATAAGACACACACAAGATGTCATTAATTTCATATAATATAACCTTATATTCTAATTTGCATGGCGAACATCATATTCTTAGTAGAAATAATTTAGAAAAGAGTACGTAACTATATAACTATATGTTGATAAGGTGGTCTAAATTGAATTTAAGGTGATTTGAAATCAGGTCAGGTCAATAACACACTAGGTTGAGTTCAAAATGGGTTAGGAACAATTCGGCTTGAATTTGGGTCGGGTCAATAACAAGTCATGTTGATTTCGGGTTGGGTTAGTAACATATCGAGTTGAATTTTGGGTCGGGTTAGTAACAGGTCGGGTTAAATTCGAGTTGGGTTAGTAACAGGTAGGGTTGAATTTGGGTCGGGCTAGTAACAGGTCGAATTAAATTTGGGTCGGGTTAGAAATAGGTCGAGTTGAATTTGGGTCGGGTTAGTAACAGTTCGGGTTAAATTCGGGTTTGTGTCAATCTTGGTTCATGTCGGGTTTGGTTTAGGTCAATAATTTACGAGTTATATTCAGGTCGGGTCATTTCCTGGTCGGTTCATATTCGGGTTCGGGTCTTAAATACTCAGGTTAACTCGAGTCTAGTGTTGGTTTCAGGTCGGGTCATATCGAGTTCGGGTCACCATTTTTTGGGGTTCAAACAGGTCGGGTAATAATCGGGTTCGGGTAAATTTTTCGGGTCGGGTCAGCTTTTGACAACTCTAGCCACAACTCACCCTATGGTGGACATCATGGACCTACCAAGACAGTGGCAAAGATAAATGAGTCGGGTTTCTTTTAGCCAACCATGTTCAAGGATGCCCACTCTTTTGTCCAAGCTTGTGACTCTTGCCAGAGGACTGGCAACATCTTGCGGCGGCATGAGATGCCTCAAACTGGTATTTTGGAAGTTGAAATTTTGATGTTTGGGGTGTTGATTATATAGGACCTTTTCCCTCCTTCAAACGGGAATCGTTATATCCTTGTCGCTGTTGATTATGTATCCAAGTGGGTAGAAGACATTGTTGCACCTACCAATGATGCTAAGGTGGTCCATAAGCTTTTCAAGAAAACAATTTTTCCTAGATTTGGAGTCCCTCGAGCCGTTATTAGTGATGGAGGATCTCACTTTCATGAGCGGAAGTTAGACACCCTTCTCAAGAAGTATGGTGTTTACCATAGGACGGGTTTAGCTTACCATCCCAAACTAGTGGCCAAGTTGAGGTTTCTAACTGTGAGATTAAGGCTATTCTAGAGAAGGTGGTAGCGAAGTCTAGGAAGGATTGGAGTGATAAGTTGGATGATACACTTTAGGCATATAGAACCGCATTTAAGACCCCATTTGGTATTTCCCTCTATAGACTTGTGTATGGGAAAGCATGTCATCTCCCGGTGGAATTAGAGTATAAGGCTTATTAGGCAATTAAAGAGCTCAATTTGGATGCTAAGTTAGCGGGAGAGAAGAGGCTTCTACAACATAACCAATTAGATGAGTTTAGGTTGATGGCCTATGATAGTGCACATGTCTACAAGGAGAAGACCAAGAAATGGCATGACAAGATGATCCTTCTGAGAGAATTCAAAGAGGGTGATAAGGTTTTGTTGTTCAATTCTAGACTTAAAATTTTCCCAGGAAAGTTGAAGTCGAGGTGGTTGGATACTTTCACTGTAAAGAGGGCAAATAAATTTGGTTCCGTGGAATTATATGATGAGCATGGTGGTGTTTTCAAGGTAAATGACCAAAGATTGAAGTTATATCATACAGGAGCTACGATAGGTGCGGTTGAATTGCTTCACCTAATCGATTCCACCTCATCTTGACTTGCATATGGAAAGAAGGTAGTGTAGGACCTAGATAAACCAGCGCTTTGCGGGAGGCAACCCGTATTTTCTAGCTTTATAGAGTGATTTTAACTTTTGTTTTTGTCTTTTGAGAGGTGAGAGGCGGGAATTTAATGTGTTTTGGAGTGTTTTGTATAGGTTTGGAGCAAAAAGATGTAGCCAAATTTTGAAAGAAGAAAAAAATTGGAAAGCTAATGCTTAAGGAACGCCCAACCAGGCGCGAGAGCATGACTTTGGGCGTGAAGAAATCGCCCGACCAGATGAGATGGTGCCCGACCGGGCGCGAGAGTGACACCGATTACGAGGCAATTTGCCTGACCAGGCGCAAGACCAAGGTTGCAAAAAACACTTTAGAATTGCCTGACCAGGCGAGGGGCGCCCGACTAGGCGCGAGAACAACCATGGAAAAAGAAGTGAAATTGCCCGATCGGGCAAGGTGTGCCCGACTGGGCACGTCAGGAAGCGAAAAATGGGAAGCCAATTCGCCCAACCGGATGAAGATCACCCGACCAGGCGCGATAGATTGAAATCGCGCATAGCCAGATCGCCCGACCGGGCAAGTGGGCGCCCGATCGGGCGCGCGTGCCCCCATCTGGATTTCTATTCTCCTTTCTCTTTCTTTTTCTTTCATTCTTCTTTCTTTCTTCCTTATTTTCTCTTTCCTCCATTGTTTCTCTCTCTAAAACCTTAAATTTCTCTACCTTCTCTTTAAGATCTTTCCTCCATTTCTCATACAAATTCTAAGATTCTTATATATTCTTCCTCCTCTTTTCATCCTCTTTATATTTACAATATATTTTTTTTATTTTAAAACAACAATTTTATAGACCCATAATTATGGAAACCAAGAGAGCAAGAACACAAGGTGGTGGGTGTGGTTCAAGCTCAAGGACACCGATTACCCCGCTTTACAATTAGATGTGTGGCCGACGATCGAGATCGTGTCACAAAACAGTGGAACCGTCTCATAAATCGCTACTACCGGGAGGTAAATTTTTCTCGGCGGTTACACCGATACACTCTAATTGCTTTAGGTTTCTACGATCATATTAGGAGATTTATGAATGATACTGGAATGCGGAAATTGGTTGACATGTATTACCCAACGTATAGAGAATTAACTTGTGATTCTTATCTTCTTTACATGTTGATCCATCTACGAATGGTCCTAACTTGCATTTTCATTTGAATAAAAGAAATGTTGAATTAACATATGTCAAATTTGCAAGATTGTTTGAGCTTGGTCCCCATCCCCCCACCCAAATGCATGAGGACTATAAAGCTGACGATGTGTATTTAGCTTCGACGGGCAAACCTTGCCCTAATATTCAGCATTGTGGTTCACTTCCTTTTCACCACCCCGTCCTAAAAATCTTTCAAAGATTTTCTAGGACTTGCTTTTTGGCCCGCCACGAGCCTCATAACGCCTAATCCTTGGAGCTAGCTATCCTAGGGCTCTACATGTTTGGTTATGGTCGATTGAACATTGCTAGATTTATTATTAGCTATTTAAGTAGGCATGCCAACACTTAATGTCAAAATCCATATTCACTTTGTGGCCTAATCACTAGGATAGCGATTAAAAAGGCGGGGTTTAGTGAGACTAGCTACCAAGGGTTGACCAACTGTGGGGGGGCCACTTTTCAGAACTTGCCTTACTACCAACACTTGAATTGGGTTAAGCCTAACCACCGCCAAGTCCTATAGTGGCAAGTAAAGGTAGGGAAGGATCATGTGCCTGTTTTTCCTCTCCCTAAATCAGACTTAACCGCGTTCCCTGCTGGGCAGCAGTCCTACACCAATGACCGTCTGCTTGCACAGGCCCAGTTATAGGCCCAGCCATAGCCTCAAGTTCATGTGCCACAGCCACTTGTGCCTCAGCCACCCCCTCACCAGCCTAGGCCAGACCCCGAGACTATTTGGGATCTACAGAGTAAAGGTCAAGCTATAGGTAGGATAGAGGTGACCCAGGGGGGAGCTCAAGACACAGGTGGGAGACATTAGGAGGTTAGTTGGCTCCCTTGACCAGAGGGTGGGTTATTTGGAGAGGAACACGGATAGGGGACTTTTCCCGATGTACGACGACTATGCTCGTCGTGGAGCTATCCCACCCGAGACCCTTTACCCTGATTGGTTCCAGCCACCACCCCAGGGATATGTGGATCCCGACTCCTGTGGTATTTACACAGACAATTCCTCCTTTGGCCATGGCCAAGACTTTCCTTTTGGGGGGATGGGGGGTAATGTTAACCCTAACTACTTTGGTGGGAGTTCTTCTGGTGTAGGTGGTGGTGGTGGAGGATTTGGGACGATGGATGAGGATGGTGATGATTAGCCATGTTGCGGCTAGTTCCCGAGCCAATGAGGACACTGTCTGATTTTGGCTTGGGGGAGATTTTTGGTTGAGGTATCTTATCTCTTTTCTCTCTCTTTTTGATTTTTGGTGTGTTTAGTATAGCTTTTATAGCTTTCTAGCGTAGATTTTATTGCTTTCAAAAAATTAAAAAAAACAAAAAATTGAAAATTTGAAAAAAATACAAAAATACATTCCAATGAATGATAAATCATGCTTCCATGTGCCCCATACATGAAAATTGTTTTGATTCTTGGTATATGATGATGAGTATTGTGGATAGGTTATCCATGGTTTGATGTTTGATTGCTTTGATGCCTTAATATGAGTCAACTTTTTCCAACTATTTGTGGATTTGGTGCTTGACCAGTTGATTTGGTTAGGAATTGTGTGTTTGTTCCTGGTATGTCAATGAAGTTGAGTATTGGTTTATAACTTTGAGTAATGTTTTTATGGCTCATATTATGCACATTAAAGAGGACGAAGGCGTTTATTCTTTTAGGTGGCCTTCAAATGATATTAGATACATTTGTTCCCTTCTTACTACCCATGTTGTTGCTTGTGCCCTTTTATTGTTTATTTAACCACATTACAAGCCTAATTTTTCCCCATTGGTTATTAGTCCCAAGCTTGGTTTGGGGGAGGTATTAGTGAGTGAGATGAGGGAGTTTGTAGAGTGCTTATTTAATTCACAATGTGGGTGGGTTTTGAGAAGTTGTTTGTTCTTGATTGTGGTTTATTTTTGATGATTTTGAAAGTTAAAAATTCTTGAGAAAATAAAGCATGATGAAAAAAAGAGAGAAGAAGTTTAGAAAAAAGAAAAAAAGAAAGTGAACTTCAAAAAGAAAAAAAAAAAAGAGCAAAAAGAAAAAAAAAAGTTTCAATGTTCAAATGTTCTAAAAGAAGGATGCTCAAAAGAAAAGAAAAAAAAATTAAGTTTGTTTGTTTATTCACTCAAGTTGTATAATATCATATTTGTATGAGTGAAATTGTAAGTGTTGAAAAATTGTGAAATATTGGATTGGTTGTTTGGTGAATTCTTGTAGAGTTGAGTTGAGTTATGTTGGAGATGATTGATCATTATTTATTTTTGACCTTGTTTTTATTAGGATTTTACTCCCTTAATCATGGCTTTGCTCTCACATTTTCCCAAATATTTCCTACCTTTTACCTTAACCTTACATTACAAGCTTTAAAGACTTTCCGACCTTTGTGCATAGAGTTGTATGGATGTGAAATTAGTTGTTTATCAATGCAAAGAATGATTTGACATATTTCAAGTCGACTACTAGGTTGAGTGCTTGTCTTCTTAAACACACGAGTGTTGTCAGTTTGGGAGGGCATTGTTCACAATAAAAGGGTTGGATGGAGAGCGATCGGATACATTTTATATCCGCCACATAAAAGAGTGAAGAGTGTGTGAGCACTAGTCATGAATTCCGTATACACTTGTGGTTCGCTTTGTTTGACGATAGTTAGGGTAGATGAGTAGTTGGATGGATTTGATTGGTTGACTTTGATGCATATTTGTTGGATTTGCCTTGAGTCGATTATGCTTGGTTTTAGTTGATTTTGGGGTGAAGTATGTTTTATTTGTTTATTGATGAGATCTTTGCTTTGGAACAAGAAAAGTTTTGGCTTGGGGGAGTTTGATATTTCTATTTTATATAGTGATTTACCCCCGTCCCTTTGTCATATTTAGGAGTATTTTTGGCTCTACGGAGCTACTTTTGTTACTAATATGCGTTTTCTAGTGTTTTCGTAGCTATGGTATAGTTTTAAAGGAAATTGCAGCTTTGGAGCATTTTTCCAGACTTATTTGAGCCACTACGAGCATTGGATTAGGATCGCGTACATATGACCACATTCCGTAGCCCAAGACCGTGTAGGAGTAATCAAACCGGTGATTAAGGGCTCGGCGAAGAAGAAGAGACTGAGGCAATGGACCAAGTGTTATAAGGACCCAAAGAGGAAATACGGATTGGGCCTAGAATATAGCAGAATCGAAGAAGTCCTTGATGCCCGGATGCTCGCCCGACCGGGGATGCTCTCTCCTTGAGGCGCACCCCGCCGGGCGAGGCATATAGAGTAGGAGTACCCTTTGCTCTGATGCGCGCCCTACCGGGAGCGAAATGAAAAGCTTACCAGCCGAAGGCGGGCCCGGCCGGGCGAGATGGCGCCCGATCGGGCGCGTGTTTTTGAGGAGCTTAATGACGATTTTTAATTACTTTGTTTAGTTTTAGGATTTGTTATCTTAGTATAAGTACGCTTTTGTTAAGTAAGATATTTTGCGTCATTCATTAGTTAATTTCCAGATTTTTAGTTTTAAGCTTTTGATTAATACTCTTATTCTCTCAACTCTTTTGGTTTATGCAATTTCATATTTCTGTTTATTTTGGTAACGATTCCTTTCCCTTTTATTTTCAGTAATTTAATTGCTTTGATTAATCATGTCTTATTTTATTGCTTTGCTTAGTTTAGATTTTAATATGTGTGCGTAGTTTTATTTCTAGGGTTTGTGGATCCAAAAATAATATGAAGGGGTAATTTATTATTGTTGATTGTCATTGCTTGATTGATTTCCTATTGATTAATGCTATGCAATTAGATTAGGCCATGTTTAATTGTATGAGTTATGCAATATTGATTCAAGATTCGACAGATGAGAATTGATGTTTAGGCTTAGTTTCAATAGACAGGTTAATTTATAAATGGTTAAGTCAAGATTCGAGAGATGCGATTTAATACCGGTAAATTAATTCTGTGATTGTAATACATATCGAAAGCCCTTTATGATCTGATTAATTGATGCATTGATAATTGATTATTATGCTTTACCCTAGAATATTATTTATTGGTGAACCTATACCCTAGGATTTGATTTATTGATTTCTCCTTAGTTTTATATTCATTAGTTATTTATTTTCCCTTAGTTTAATTCTCATAAAAATAACTTGGCTACTTGATAGTTTAGATTATATTAATCATTTAGGAATAGAAAGACTTTGTTTCCCTGTGGATTCAGCCTTACTTCTCTATCTGCTTTAGTTAGATGACTTAGGTAATTCTTTTGATTAGGTGATAAGACTGGAACCTGTCAGTCATTTTCTAGTTAAAAAAAACTTCTATATATATTTGACATCAAATTTCTTCTATATATGTTCTACCAATATATATTTTCACATCTTTCTTACCATTTTTATTGGGTATTAAAGTAGTAATTTTCTATAAGACTTTTTTCTTGAGGAAATTTTCTATAAGACTTTAAATTATTATTTTTTTATTTTGTCTAATTATATGCATATATTGTACTTTGTATATTATTTTCAAGAACAAACCCATCAACACTTTTCCGATGGAAATTAAAATAAATGAAGTTGAAAGAATCTATACTTTTTGTAAATATAATACAAATATGCAATCCTAAATAATTACTCAAATTAAATATTTATACATAACTATGTATTTTTTGTTTAATATTATAAGAATATTGGATAAAAATACCCATTGACTATAATCATCAGTTCATAACAATAATAGTACTAATAAAACAAAAATTAAAATTTCCACCATTCACTAAAAATGAAACAAATAATCATTTAAATTCCCCATGAGCCTATCAAAGTGTGGGACTAAAAGTCGCACAGGCATTGACCTTTATTTTATTTTTATAATCATAGTGTATAATAAAGTTATTATTTTATATTTAGTATTGTATTTCATTTTTAATATAACTACTGTAGTAATAACTAAATGTTGTAATTCGTAATAAAATTTTGTAAAAATGGTGTATTGCATAGCACTTATTCTAAGTATCAACTAAAAGGGGAGAATGTAATTGTTTATTGCTCACTTTAGGCAAGAGGAGTTGTTTGCTATGATTATATGTTTTGTTTGTATATTGCTGATGATTTTACCAAAAAGTAGAGAGCTGATCTACAAAGATTTTACTAAGAAAGAAAACATATTTGCAGGCTTTTGGTCTTTACTTTGTCAAACATAGAGTCTTATATCTAACAACTCCACGATGTCTTTCTGTCATGTAACAGCTATATAATCCCCACATTTGCTATGATGATAGTGCATGATTAGATTAACGATTAACTTGAATAATTATGAGCTTATAATAACTTTGGTTTTTAAAGACTATAATACTTAAAGTTTTTCAATCTACAAGACCACCATATTCTAAAAGTTTTTTAATATAGGGAAAGAAAAGTCACAAATGAAATACTAGTAAGTAAAGTAAATTATTTTCTTTGTTTTGGAATAATTGACATGTTCCTTTGGAAACATAGATTAAGAAAAAAAAAGGTAGGGAACATTAATTAAGTTGTTTAATGTAATTTACAAGTATATAGTTAGCGGATTTTGTTTACATTATAAAATGGAAGACATATGACTGTGAGATCCAGTGGAAAAAGGTTGTGAGTCATAGTGAATTAGTGAGTATGTTGAATATGGTTTAATAATGGTAGTCCTTGCTATTTATAATAGCGTGTCAATTATTTTGAAACTATCAAATAAGAGAGTGTGTCAATCTAATATCATATCATATCATATCATATCACTGATAAATAAAGTCGGTCTCGCAGTCAGGTCACCAGACAGCGACACTTGGCATTTTAATTTTTCGCCAAGTGTCGTGTCACATAGGTGAAAAATAGGTATTATTGTGACACATATGATGCTAAATAATCGAATTTTGGATAGATTTTTGAAGATAAACATGTTGTATAGAGTTTTATTATCGATACACTACTAATATTTCATATATACAAACTTAATCATAACTTTTAATAAAAATCTAATAACTCGGTTCTATTTCCATTATAAAATTCATTAAAAAAAATTCTTTAAAATAAGATCCATCTATAATACATTTAAAATAATAGAGAATTAGTGAAAATAAGTTTTAATCGATAAAAATACTTTCAATTTAGTAAAATTAATTTAAGTATGATATCGCATGTCTAAATGTACTGCATTATGAAAAGTGACTATATGACCATATTTAACATTCAAGCCAAAAGGTTTATCCTAAAATTCAATAAACAATCTGGACATTGCCCGGGGCACAAAACTAGTAACTAATATATAAAGCAAAACTTTTAACCAGGCCACGAGAGAGCGACATTTGATGTTTCAACTTTTCGACAAGTGTCGCGCCACGTTGGACAGGTTTAGACATACTCCTTAGGATAAAAAAAAGTAAGTTTAGAATTATATTTTCATTAAATTTGCAAAAAATTTTAGGATAAAATTGTTAGTTTAAAGTTTTACTTTCGATGAAATACCAATATTTCACATGTACAAATTGAAATATAATTTATTCAAAAAATAATAGATTATAACTCTCAATGATTATCATATAAATTTATTTCTTATATCATAATATTTTTTAGCGAAGCAAGTAGTTCAAAACGTACTACATCCATTTATAATATATTTTAATTGATTAAAATAATAATAATATATATGAAGTATGATTTTATTACTGTGTGTAGACCTGTCAATCAGGTCGGGTCATACGAGTCATATCGAATCGAGTCACTTCAGGTTACAGGTTGAATAATGTTCAACCTAGCCCAAAGTTTTGGGTTTAGATCAACCCAACGGTTGGTTAACATAATTTTTTATGTATTTAATCGAACAGTTTCACCAATATCATTATTAGTCATTACATGCCTACTAAATAGTTTAAATCGTCACAAAAGCACATCAATTCTTAACTAATTTTGCAATGATAATATGATATATTTTAAAATTTGACATATACATTAAAATTTTATCTTAAAATTCAATAACAAGCCAGGCATCACACGAGCACAAAACTAGTATATATAAAAAAGGGAGTTTTTTTTCTCGAGTTTTAGAGAGCCACATACGATTAAATTATCTTAACGCGCCATATAGGGTTATAAATTTTAGTTATAGCCAATTAAATAAGAGATTTATTATTTCTTTTAGAATTAAATAATTTAAGTGACACATAAGCAAAATTGGCGAATGAGATTTTAAAGTTTAAATTAATTAAATATAAAATATTATCTTTTGAGATTAGAAATTTTATCTAAATATATAACGATTGAGAGTAAACTCACTATTTTCTTAAAAAAAAAACTTTTGTTTTAAAAAATATAAATAAACCGTGCATCGCACGGGCTTCATATAGCTATTTTGAAATGAAAGTAAGAATAAAAGATCAAGGGAGAAAAGGAAAAACAAGAAGAAGCGGGAAATATGACTGGCTCGCATAGTCACATAGAGGAGTTAACTCCATGTTAATTTTTCCGATCTATAAGACCACCGTATTCTCTCTACTCCATGGATAGACTTGTCCATTCTTTCAATGTCCCTCAACAAATAAAAACACAAAATCACAAGCTAAACTAATCTCGGTATTAAATTTAAGATGAATAAATTCGTAACAAAGTGATTCAGTTTTTTGTAATGATTTAATTCGATTTGCTTAAATTTTCGCAATCATTGTTGTACATATTGAAAACAATAGCTTCTTTATCATCTAGCTCCTATGACTCGCAAGATTTTAAACTTAGTCCGAAATTCATGATTGTTATGATGAGAAAGTCTAAAATTGTTATATATGCAAACATCGCAACAAAATAAATGTGTGACAAAGAAAGAAATTTCAATCTCAGCCTATACATTGTATTTTATTTGGAACAACAGCTAATCATTGTAATCACAAGGAGTTAGAAAAATTACTAAATAAACTACAACTTTTTGTTGCAACAGGTCACACTGTGTGGCAGGAGTTATTTGAGTTATTTTGTTAGGTGTTATCCGAGTTATTTAGTCATAAGTTACTCGAGTTACTCGGTCAGGAGTTATTTGAGGGGTTTGGACAGGGGTTACTCGAGGGATTCACTCGGTCAAGGGTTACCTGAGGGGTTACTCGACTATACTCGGTCAAGGGTTACTCGAGTTACTTAGTTAGGGGTTATTCGATGGGTTACTTGGTCATGGGTTACTCGTGGTACTTGGTCAGAGGTTACTCGAGTTACTCGGTCAGTGGTTATTTAAGGAGTTTGGTCGGGGGTTACTCGAGTAACTCGGTCAGGGGTTACTTAACGAGTTCGGCAAGGGGTTACTCGGTTAGGGGTTACTTGAGGGTTCAGTAGGGGTTACTTGAGGGGTTACTCAATCAGGGGTTACTTGAGGGGGTACTCGATCAGGGTTTACTCGAGGGGTTCGGTCATGGATTACGCGAGGGGTTACTCGGTCAGGGGTTACTTGAGGGGTTACTCGGTCAGGAGTAACTCAAGTAACCCCTGACCGAATAACTTGAGTAACGCTAGCAACTCAAGTAACCCTATCAACTCGAGTAACCCCTGACCGAGTAACTCGAGTAACCCCAGCAAATCGAGTAACCCCGGCCCTGACCGAGAAACTCGAGTAACCCCGGAAACTCGAGTAATCCTGACCGAGTAACTCGAGTAACCCCTGCCGCACGGTATAGCAGGCCGCATACAAAAAATTGAGCTTTAACTAGGTATCTCATGTGCTCTATGCATAGGACTTCAATTTACCTTAAGAAGACACTTGGCCAAGTTTAAAACACAGGTACCTAAAAATGCATTTTTGGCTTTAGTGTTAATTAAAATCCAACCAAAGCTCCCAGACACCACTTTGTAATATCCTGGATATTTCCTTCCTTTAAAATACTTTTTTACCCTTATATAAAACATAAACTTAGGAAATAACCAAGGTATTACCGCCACCGTGATAACAACTAAGACTTTTTAAAGTAACAGAGCGGAAGACTAACTTACGAAAACTCAAATGAAATAAATTTAATAAAACAAACTCTAACCTTAAAACAGACTTAAATTAAACCAACAACTTGGAACCATTAAAGGCTCTTTAAAATCATACTAGAATATTAAACCTTAATTATATGTTAGTGTCAACTATTAAATAAATAATTCAACATAATAAGAAGCAATATAAAGAAACATACAACCCTCTTCTCTTAGTCCCATCATGTTTGGTATGCTACCTCTATATGTACTTCTTTTTATTTCAACCATACTAATCACCATTGAAATGAGTCATTGTAGGGCCAATACAAAGAAAACCGAACATAAACAAAAAAGTACGAAATCAACAAAAGCTAAGTACATATATATGCACCAATAGGAACAACACACTAACATGAATAATCCTAGCAATAAATAATAAATAGATAAATATAACATGCTCACCATACAACATAAGTCAACTTACTTTTGACTCATGACTCTATTTCATTTAATAATAATTTGTATTGGATAACGCATCGAAAGAGTTTCATTCCTTATATATCCTTTAATAAGGCCAAGGACCCCTGACTTGGGAGTTAACCAAGCGAGTACCAACTAGTGTCACCTTGTGACGAAATTCCAATATATAAATAATAATAATAAAAGAAAGTACAGCGTCCTGTACCCCTATTAAAAGTCATGGTTAAAAATAAAACCCCATAACCCCACCTATATGTTCATACTCAAGGTATATATGTTCCTCTTTCACTTTATGTAATTTATCAATTTAACATGTGATGACGATAACTAATAAATCAAGAAATTAAATCAACACAATAAAGAACGTCACAAAATCCAATTTAATTCTTCAATTAATAGTGGGCACATACTATTTATAAATTTTATTAATGTTCCTTACCTAGGTTTTTGCACAAAATTGCACAATTACTACCTTGGTGCATATGATGCACTAATAAACCTTCCTTGACTCAATCTCAACTTAAGTGAGTGAGTATACATAAATTTTCTTGACTTGACTCTAATAATATATGAATGAGAAACAAATCATGAATCATGCTCAATAAATATAACTTTAACTCTTTTTAATAATTATAAGCCTTGTTTATTAAATACATGTCTTCTTGATAATGAATGATAAATAATATAACATGATTCAATTACTTTCAACTTGTATCATGCTCATAATATTAATTCCAACATACTCTCATGCTTACATATAAGACAAGAATAATCAATCATTTGTTCAAAATATCACAATAACTTCACACGATACTAATCTCATACTTGATACAAAATTTAACCTCCTAACATGGTACTACGCATAATGTACACATCCTAACGCGCAGACGTACCTTACATAGTCTTTCTAACAATCTACAATGCTAGAAAATACACAAACTTGAAGCCTTCTACAATACCAAGTACATAAATTCAATTAATCCCTTGATTACATGAATTTCCAACAACTTTTATACACTTTTAAACCTCTCTAATTAGGTGAAATTTTTGTTTAAAACCCTCAAAACTCTTGCTTTAAATGGGTTATTAAAACCCCAAAGTAAAAACTCAATTATACGGTTTATATAAAAATTACAGCATACTTTTTAAGATTTAAACTCTTCAAATAAATATGAAAAATTGCACTAAAACCACTAAAATAATACTTCTTTTTTTATGGGTAATCATTCCCTTTTCATTAAAGCACAAAAGTAGTACTTAAATAAAAATTCTAGCAATATAAATTCAATAAAAACTCATTAAAACTTCATAAAAACATAATCTGTAAAGTTTATTATCACTTACAATCAATGAGTATACTAAACCCCAAACCAATTGCAAGTTAGAACCTTAAGAATCAAATCATTAACACTATTCAAACCCTAACTTTAAAACTTACAAAATCTGAAATTAAAACACTTTATAATCAGAAATTTATACACTTTAATCATCAAATTAAAACATAATTTATAAAACATACTAGTCATATTCTAAAAATTAAAATCAAATACCCAAAATAATTAATTATAGAATAATAATTAAAATAAGAAGAGAGAGAGAGAGAGAGAGAGAAAGGGGGAACCACCGAGTAGTGGCAACTGAGGTGGCTGCGGGTCGCCGACACTGGCTGGGCAGTCGGTGGTAGCCCGCATCGGCTGTGGGGCGATAACAACTAGCAGTAATAGAAAACAGCCGAGTTTCGACGGACACGTAATTCTATCGGAAAACCGAAATTTTCGACGGATTTATATTCCGTTGGATATTTGCGACAAATTCAAACAATTCGTCGGAAATTTCCGACGGAATAGTCGGAACATTTGCACTTTTCGACGGATTCCGTCGGAAATTTAAATTTCGGACAGAATATAAATCCGTCGGAAATTTTCGAGGGAATTCAGTCGGAATATTTATTTTAAAAAAAGCTTTTCTAAACCTAACCCTAACCCCCTTTTACCCTTTCGGCCCCTTTTCTATCTCATTCTCTTTCCTCTTCTCTTTCCCCTTCTCATTATCTCTCCTCTTCTCTTTCCCCTATTCTATTTCTCCTTCATCTCTTTCTTCTCGATCTCCTATTCTCCTCTTCTCTTTCTTCTCGATCTCCTCTTCTTTCCCCTATTTCTTCTCTCCTCTTCTTTCCCCATCTTTCTCACACCACTGCAACACCGCCCACCGCCATCAACACCATTCGTTTTTAAGGTTTTTATTTTAAAATAAGTTAGAGGTTTTTGACGCCAAAACTCTAGATCTAGAGTTTTCATGGTCGAATTTGCCCTTTTTAGCCATATTTGAGGTAAATTCGAAGCCATTGCCAATTTTTAAGGTATTTGTTCTATTTTTAATACTACCTCCGTTTTTGAAAGTTTGACTCACTTACTATTCATGTGGTCAAAATAAAATAACTTTGACCACATTTTATGAGATATACAATGTAATTGAATTAGCATGTGAGATTTTATTAGATTCCTCTTATTATAAATAATCCAAAAATCAACTTTTTATAATTTTCACTTATACACAACCCGACTTATTCATGGTCAAATATGTTCATTAGAGATCGCAATTGCAAAATGAGTCGAACTTTCAGGAACAGAGGGAGTATATGTTTTCGATTTTAAATTTAATTTTCTTTAATTTAATTTTGTAATTCGATATGGATCTGGTTAGTCGGTGGTTTCATGGGTGGGTTAGGGTTAGTTGGTGGTTTGGGGTGGGTGGGTTAGGGTTAGTTGGTGGTTTCGTGGGTGGCTTATGTAATGCCGCGTATTTTTAAATATTTTACAAATGAAATTTTATTTTATTTATAGTATTTATTGTATTTTTAGGAATTTATTTTAAAAGGTTTGAAATTGTTATTTTTGGGTTGATAAACGATTTTATTACAAAGAAATTTTTATGTGCTATATTCTACAATTTATGCCCATACAAACAAACTCCAAACCATTTCATTAAGTAGCCCATTATTTATTTTCATGAGGCCCAATCTTACCCTACTTACCCAATAATTTTTTATTTTTATTCTTTTCTTTTTCTTTTTTCTATTCTTTCTTTCGTTCTTCCCCCCCCCCCCCACCCCTTCATACGTGAGCGTGGCTCACTATTTCCAACAACTATCGCCACCTGCCCCGCTGGACTCCGGCTGCTGTCGCCACCAACGACCGTCGGCGATCCACCATCGACCCAAGAGTTGGCCCACATGGCCCTCTCTTCTTCTTCCTCCTTTTTTTTTTAAACTATTTTGTATAATTTTTACATGTAATTGTTTAGGTTTTGATTTTATAGTATAAAGTTTATGTTTTTAGTATAAAAACTATAATTTAATGTTATAAAAGTTAAAATCATATTATTAATGTTGGTATAATTTTAAGATTTTATAATTTTAAAACCTAGGGTTTTAATTTATTTAAATTGGGATTGTAGGGTTCTAATGAGTAATTAAATTAGGGCTTTTGTTCCTATTGAATTTCTAACTGTTAATTAAGCATAAAAACATGTTTGTAAGGAAGTTTTAAGGAGTTTTTAATCAAGTTATATTGTTGGAAATTAGTTTGGGCATTGATTTTTGATTATTGGTTGTTTTCTAGGAGGTTATTATTCCCTAGGAGACTTTTAAGTGATTAAAAGTGGCACAAAGGATTGTTTACACGAGATACGTACATGTCTACTTCGTTGTAAGTAGTATCATGTTTAGGTACCAAAAGGAAAGAACTTAGTTTCATGTTTAGAGAACTCTTGGATGAAAATTGTTTGGTTAAACAATTCAAGTGCTTATGTTTATGAGACATGTTTTGGTGAATTGATTATGTTTGTATGGAATTATGGATGCAAGCATATTTTTATTGGATTAGTTTGTTACCCACAGTTGGATTATTGAAGGATTGGTATTGAATGGTTTAAGTGGAATGAATTTATTAATTTTTCCATGAGGTTATTATTATTTTAATTATTACTCAAGCATGACTTTTAAGTATGTTGAGTAAAGGTGGATTAAGCCGAAATGGCTAGTTGGGTTGACTATGTTCAACAATTTTAGATACTTTGAAATTTAAAGGAATTAAAGGTCAATTTAAAGGAATTAAACAATTTTAGATACTTTGGAATTTAATTTCTATTATTGTTTATTATTTTCCTTGAAGTTACTAACATCTTTATTGTTTTATAGTTGCAAGAAAATGCAATCAAAGTAATTTAAGAAAACATGTTCTTTTTGTTCCTATTATATTTTTAACGATTTTTATTATGTTTGTTATATATTAATCGTCATTATTATGGTTAAATTGCTTCCAATATTATTGCTTATTTTATATATTGTTGTTCACCAATTGCACGTTTAAATTGAATATATAATTGAAATCCACGACTAATAACATAATTTGGACAACCGGTTTAGGTTCCTTATAATCTTGTTATTTAATCAAGTGGTCACTAATATTTAAAATTATGTGTTGCATTAATATTCAACCAATTTAGCCTGATTTAGTTTGGAGCAAATTGAATCTTTGTTTGTATGCCTTTGAGATCGCAGTAATACTTTTCACAATAAGAATCTGGTAGAGGCCAATACGGGCGAATGTTACTCCATGACTCACTTCGTACCATCATCCCCGATCCTCCTTTCGTGGTTTCAAACCATATGGAATTAATAATCTCATGGATTATGAATGGGGTGTAACCTTCACGGGTCAATTATTGTTGCCTATCTTTGTCCCTTTATCGTGGTTGCCTTAATTGATCCGTGAACGGTTTACAAGTTCCTTAAAAACTTGTTGGCGGCTCCCTACTTTCCTTGTCCCTAATCCTATAATTTCAATTCTCCCTTCCTATGAGTGCCAAGCATATTCACACATGCTTAACTAGGCGCCCTTCGAATGACGCCTACAATTTGGCGACTCCACTGGGGAGGATTCTCGGTTATATATCGATTTGAGTGATAGGTATTTAATTTAGATGAGTGGATGAGACTTGAAAGATTCTTGAATTGTATTCCCTTGATTTAGTTGGCATTTTCACATATGCATATGCATTTTAGCTTACCTATTTTGCCACAATAGTACGTGTTCTACGTATGTGGCTAGCCCGTGGGATTTAAGCTCTATCGACCCAAAAACGCTCATGGAAATAAGGGTTCATCCGAGTTTTTAAATCCACCCACACCATGGAGTCGAGTACGATTTCATCACGAACTCGCGGAGCTGCCCGTTGGCATACACCCTCAAGGGAGGCTGTCTTACTAACGCGTCCAAATTCTTAACCATGGTACCCTTTTGACACCCAAATAAGCTTGACCATAGTCGAACATAGAACTAGACTCTCGGATGCGAACTTCATTGCATCATGCGTGACAATGTGCTTATATGTGAATTTTTTTTATTAACTCTTTGTTTTTTTTTTATTTTTTTATTTTTTTTTATTGGAGTCGAGTCATAGGTCTTTTTATTTATTTATTTTTGAGTCAACCCGAATTTTTATTCCCGTATACTGTACAAGTGTTACTTTGTTTTGATCATAGCCGGAGTTCTAGAAAGAGTTACAAGTCGTAAAACCTATGGATCTGTAGCCCCAAGTTTTATCTTTCATTTGGCGTTAGTTTCGTCCCAATTAGAATTACAGATAAAAAGTCATGACCGAAATATTACAGCCTGTCCAGTTTAGGAGTTCTTTTTCGCGTCTAACCTTCGTTTTCTTAATCTTTTCGTGTCAAGCTAGTATTAGCCAATATTCTACTTCTCTTAGTCCTATTATCTGTAGATTTTTATTTTTATTTATTTTATTTACCTTTTTTTTTATAGAATTCTAGTCCTTCTACCTAGTCTTTTGTGATTATTGTACTAAACTTAACATGTGTTCTTTTTCTATGATTGTAGTTTATGACTAATGATTGTCAATGGATCGTTTTCACCTAGTAAATAGCACAAACAATAAAATTGAAAAAAAAATAACAAATTGAGTTAGCTTCTCTTTTAGTCTTCCGTGCTATTTGGGTCGTGTGTCCATCGTCTTAATGTTTAGCCATAAGATCATACCACGAGTCTTAATAAAATCACCTAATCACACACTTGTTGAGTTGTTGTACCCACTTTGTCATCGAGTCATGTACCATACCATGTTGTTTATGATCGTATACTAGGTTCATGCATGCGTCAATTCTTGTCATAATAAAAAATGAGTGGAGTTTTCTTATCTATTTTAAAAATCTACTCTCTATCTCTTTCTTTCCTATTTGGAATGTTGGGTCAAACCATTAAGTGAATTTGTTTTATTTCACAGCACTTGGTCAAGAAGCAAGGGTAGATTGGTATGGCTCGGTTCACTACCACAACAACCTCTTAAACCTAAGAGGCGTGCAAGGAAACTTACTTCATTTCCACAAAGTCCATCACCATCACCCCCAGTTCACTTTCATTTCACTCCAATGGCTAGCAAGGAAGATATCGAGCAGATCAACAATTCCATTGATGCACTCACTACTACGATGCAAACCCTTACTACTAAGGTCACTACCATGGAACAAAACATTGCCATTGTTGCTGTAGTAGAAAAGCTGAAAGAAAAGGTGAGCAAGGCTTCTGAAGATTTCACCTACTTAGAACAACTGAGTTGACCATTTTTCTGACATGGTCCTTGGTGCCTCTAATAGTTAGGCTGCCTAAAGCAAAGCCGTCTACAATAGTGCAGATCATGTATAGATCTGTGTCCGAACCATTATTAGCCTTTACCGACATTTTGGACGGCTGCCTGGGGCCCGTCTTCTAGGTCACCTTGGAATTGAGAATGTAGGACTTTAGCACTCCTTTATCAGCCAATCTATCGCTCCTTTATCAGCCAATCTATCCAGAAATTGCTTGAGGCTATAGCAGTTGTTGGTGTGATGGTCGATGTCCTCATGGAAGTGACAGTACCTGCTCTTGTCTCGGTTTTTGGCCGGACCCTTCATTGCTAGGGCTTTTCAAAGCTCATGCGGTCTTCGATTTCCATGAGAATGGAATAGCAGTCCTTGTTAAACTTATAATTAGGGACGTATGGCTTAACCTCTTTCTTTTTCTCTTTGAACGGTTAACTATAGTCGTCGACCGCCCATACATCTTTTCTCTTTTTATTCTCTTCATTTTTCTTAACCGGCTGATCTTGCTGACTCCCTTTCTGTTTGTCAGACCTCTTTGAGTCCGACTGTTTACTTAAGGAGCAGAGTTCTGTCGCCTGTACATAGGCCTCTGCCTCCAAACAAGGTCAAACTTGAATTGTGACCCGTCCTTCAGACCATTGAAAAAGTCTGTGAAAGCAACTTTGTCAGACATTCCTTGGATTTGGATTCTCACCAGATTGAATCGTCTGACGTAAGAACGGATCCCCTCCCTCTCTCCCTGAACAACCGTGCCCAAGTCGATGCTTTTCTTCTTGTCCAGTATGTTCATGGAAAAGTTAGAGGTGAACAGGAACGCAAGCGTTCTGAAATTGTTTATGCACCCAGGCGGCAAGTTGCCAAATCACTGTTGGGCAATGCCCTTCAGTGTGGCTGGGAAGCATCTACACTATGCAGCATCTCCAACCCTTGTAGATACATGAGGTTGGTGTAGGCCATCAGGTGGTGGTGCCATCATAGGTACCAACCATGACATTCTTAACCTTGGTCGGCTGTGTCGCCTTTATTATTTCCTTGGAGAACGTAAAGGGTTGTTCTCCAAGCTTGACCAGACAAAACTGCCAGTCCAGGGCTGGATTTGATATGACGTCTGACCTCCGAAGAGGGCAGGTTGCTGAGATGGTTAGGCAAATGGACCGTATGATTGATGGGGCACATACGGTGCCGATCCTATCATATGAAGACCTGTGTGGACGGACTGGCCGCATGACAGGTGCTCTTGTGCAGATTGAAAATACCTTAGTGAGGTATTCTTGAAGCTTTTGGGAATTTTCGGCGTGGAAGCCGTGTCAGAAAGCTGGTTGTTTCTCCTATGCTCGATAATCTGCCGAGCATCAGTGAAAGTCTTCTTGCTGCCATCCGGCTGTACTTGTCGGATGGGCTTCCTCTTCATCGTCTCTAGGAGACGGAGTTTTGTCCAATCAATCAAGGGTCGGTCCCCCTCCTTTTACTTGGGATGTGGAGTGGGCTGCTAGTCCTTAACCGTCTTGGCCTTCCCGGAGTGAGAAGGCTTCTTTGCCGATTGTCCTTTATTGGGACCAGCCGCTTGATTCTTGATGAGATCTTTCATCTCACCTTTGAAGTTTGTCATGAACTTCATGAACTCTTCACCTTTGAAGTTTGTCATGAACTCTTCACCTTTGAAGTTTGTCATGAACTTCATGCCCTTCAGCCCGAGGCTTGCCAGCTGACTTGCTCGGACCCGCTTGATTTTTGCCCCGCTCCTTTTTCTCTCTTTGGCGAATGCGTTTAGAGAGGAGGGATCCATCTTCGGTCGTAGGTACTTCGACCTCTGTATCCGACTCAGTATCATGGTCCGAATGGACCTTTGCTGACGGACGTTTGTCCTCAGGTGACAGTATAGGTTCTTTAGAAACCATCTTAGAGGTATTCTCCCCACAGACGGCACCAAATGTTTCGGGATTTTTATGTGTCTTCCAGGAGAGTTACGTCACCAAGACTGGATCCTCTTCGCCTATACTTGCAAACAAACGGAAGCTCCAGTTGTGCGGAGTCCCATCTCCGACGATCAAGTTAGTAAGAGTCGTAGGTTAGTAAAAAGTGCGGAAAATAAAGTAGATCTTCTAGGATCCCGAGATCAGGTGATTTCTCTGTTGTGAAAGAATTATATTTGATGTAATAAATGAATGTGCCCCCAAAATGGGGTAAATGTTCCTATTTATAAGGAATTAAGAATCAGCGTCCCTTTCCTAGGTTATCAACCTAGGTAAATAGGCTGCCCATTTTTACGGGGCCTCGGAATTTGGGCCTTTAAAGGCCGCCTTTTTCCCAAATGATAATGGATGCCACGTGTCAGCTGATGATTGGTCATCTTGGGACCTCTGTTAGGTTGACACATGTCACCTTCTAATTGGGCCACGTGACCTACATATTTTTACCCAAATCAAAACAAATTCAAACAAAGCTTTTTGAATCAAATGAAAGTCAAATGCATTAAACGAAGCTAATAAAATCAAATGAAAGTCAAATGCATTCAACAAAACTAAATGAATCAACCAAAGTGAAACACATTCCAACAAAGCTTTTTGAATCAAATGAAAGTCAAATGTATTAAACAAAGCTAATTGAATAAAATAAAAGTCAAATGCATTCAACAAAGCTAATTGAATCAAATTCAAGTCAAACACATTCAAACAAAGCTTTTTGAATCAATTGAAAGTCAAATGCATTTAACAAATCAAATGAAAGTAAAACACATTCAAACAAAGCTAATTGAATCTAACGAAAGTCAAATTCATTTAACAAAGCTAATTAAACCAAATGAAAGTCAAACACATTTAAACAAAGCTTTTTAAATCAAATGAAAGTCAAATGCATTCAACAAAGCTAATTAAATCAAACAAAAGTCCAGAAACCAGCGCAAATGGGTGCAGGCTCTTAAAAGCAGAATGCCTGCTGGCTGTTAGCTACTGTTCTGGGGCTGTTCCTGAGTCTGTGTTGCTGTTACTGTTTTTATTGTTTAGTTGTTGTGGTCCTAGGTAGCTTGGTGTTTAGTTCTGGTTAGTTCTCTTTGTCCTAGTCCAGGTTTGGAGTACCCTTACTAGAAGATGCCTCCTTCCTGAGGCTAGGTAGGTCCCCTTCCCTCTCTTTGGCACCCTTCCTAGAAGGTGGCTTTTGAGAGAAGAAGGTGTTTTTGGGGGTTGGATGGTTTTTTGTTTTTGCTTGGTCAACTTTCGGTTTTGTAAGTTGTAATTCTTTATTCTTTATTAATATATTTCTTAATTCCAAAAAAAAAAAAAAAAAAAGAATCAAACGAAAGTCAAACACATTGAAACAAAGATTTTTGAATGAAATAAAAGTCAAATGCATTCAACGAAGCTAATTGAATAAAATGAAAGTCAAATGCGTTTAAACAAACTAAATGAATCAAACCAAAGTGAAACACATTCAAACAAAGATTTTTGAATGAAATAAAAGTCAAATATATTAAACAAAGCTAATTGAATCAAATAAAAGTTAAATGCAATCAACAAAGCTTATTGAATCAAATGAAAGTCAAACACATTAAAAAAAAAGCTTTTTGAATCAAATGAAGGTTAAATGCATTCAACAAACCTAATTGAATCAAATGAAAGTCAAACACATTCAAACATAGCTTTTTGAATAATATGGAAGTAAAATGGTAGATTGGTACATCAGCAAGTAAGTTTTGAATGGAAACCAGTGAGGTGTGCCATGTGCAATGGGATGGGTTATGTGGATAAGGAATGCCCCAATCATATTATTAATAGGAGAAGGAATCAGGAATTTATTAACCAGGAACCCGGGCAGCAGCTAAAAGTTTGGAGACCTGTCAAGAAACAGAGGCAGGAAACTATAATGAAAACATCTCAGGGAGTTGATATGCATAATAAGTTTGGTATGTTGGGAGAGGAGATACTAACTGCTGTGAAATGTGATGATCAGGCACATAATTAGGATATTGTTCAGAGGAAGCAGCAGTTGAAAGTTTTTGATGGTAAGATGGTGTATGGTGACCTGGAGAGGGGTGTGTGCTCTTATTCCATTTATGGATAAGATTGGCTTCTGGAATGTTCGAGGGATTAACAAGCCCTGTAAAGTATGTGATGTTGTATGGTTCCTCAAACATCACAACATGGGGTTGTTTAGTCTTAGTGAAACAAAAGTTAAGAGTGGTAGATTCAGTAAGGTGTTTGCTGGTTTGGGAACAGGTGGGCTGTTGTTGCAAATTATAACAAGGTAATTGGTGGTGGGATTTGGGTTATTTGGCTTCCCAATGTGTTTTATGTTACTGTGGTTAGGGAGGAGGTGCAACTAGTTCATGTTGAAGTTGTTCACAGGACTACAAGAACTAAGTTCTGGTTTACTGCAGTCTATGGTTTAAACACTAAGCAACAGAGAGAAAGTCTATGGAAGTAGCTCGTTGAGATATGTGGTACTGTTAATGGTCCTTGGATTGTTAGGGGGGATTTTAATAATATTTTGAATTTGGGGGATAGAATTGGTTCTCCTTGTTCTCTGGATGAGGTTGATAAATTTAGAGATTGTCTTATTGATGCTCTGCTTGTGGAGTTGAAAACGGGTGGTAGATTTTTTACCTGGATGAATAAACAGCAAGATGGTGATAGAGTCTGTTCTAGGATTGGCAGGGTTCTTGTGAACGATGTTTGGAATGATACTTTTCCTCATGCTTCTTCTAACTTCTTGCCAGAAGGCTTAATAGACCATTGCCCTTGTTGTATTAATGTGTTTGGTAGAGTTGATAATATTAAGAAACCTTTTTGGTTTTTAAATATGTGGATTGAGGCTCCAGGTTTTATGGAAGCTGTAAAACAGGCTTGGGATACTTCTGTTCAGGGTACTGATATGTTCATGGTGGTGAAAAGACTACAAAAAGTGAAGGAGGCTTTGAAGAGCTTGAATATCAATAATTTTTCTTCTATTGAGACTGATGATGCTTCAACTGCTGCTGAGCTGGCTGAGATTCAGGGGAAGTTGGCTGTTGATCCTTGTAATATGCAATTAATATATGTAGAAAAGATTACCAGGGATAGGTATACCATTGCTCATGCTGCTAGATATGCTTTCCTTAAACAGAAAGCTAAGGTTCACTAGCATAAGGAGGGTGATGTTAACTCAGCTTACTTTCATGCTTGTTTGAGGCAAAGAAGGGTTCATAACAGGATCAATGGTATTCAAGACATTGAAGGAAATGTTGTTCAAGACCCGAATAAAGTGGCTGATCTTTTCATTTCCTTATACAAGGGTTTGCTTGGTACTAAGAAGCAGGTTGACTGTTGTTTTCACCCTGCTGTTATCTCCGAGGGTCCAGTTCTTTCTGATAATCAGAGGATCAGTGTTTGTAGAAGCTTTGGGATGGAGGATGTGAAGAAAGCTCTTTGGGAGATTGATGATATTAAGGCTCCGGGCCCGGACGGTTTTCCTAGTAAGTTCTTTAAGGCTACCTGGAGCATTGTAGGTGCTGATATTTACAAGGATATTCTTGGATTTTTTTTATCATGGTCATCTTTTGAGACAAGTAGGTGCTTCTACTCTCACTCTTGTGCCTAAAATTGAAAGTGCTTGCATGGTGACTCATTTTAGGCCTGCATAATGTAATTTACAAAATCATTTCCAAAATGATCTGTTCAAGGCTAAAGGAAGTGCTTCCTAGTTTGATTGATGATGTACAGGATGCTTTTGTCTCTGGCAGATCTATCTTGGAGGTAGATCTGTCAGGATATGCTTAAGGACAATGGAAACGAGAGGAAATCTTCAAGATGCACCATTAAGGTTTGATATTAGCAAAGCTTATGACTCTGTTAGTTGGAGCTTCATTCAGGATATGTTGGTTTGCTTAGGTTTTCCTGATAAGTTTGTTCATTGGATCATGGCTTGTGTTACTTCACCTGCTTATTCTATTTTGATGAATGGGGGTATGTATAGGTTCTTTAAGGGTCAGAGAGGTGTGAGACAACCGGATCCTATGTCCCTGTTTCTCTTTGTCATTGTCATGGAGTATCTCTCTAGGTTACTAAAGAAGGTGGGTAAGAAGAAAGGTTTCAAGTTTCATTACAGGTGTAAGCGGTTGAAATTGAATCACATGATTTTTGCGAACGATTTGATGATGTTTTCTCATGGTGATAATCTTTCTATCTCTTACTTAACTAGGGCTTTAGTGATGTTTGAATGAGTTTTTGGCCTTCCAGCTAATTCAGAGAAGACTGCTATATACTTTGGAAATGTAAAGGATGATGTGAAGTAGGCTGTGTTGAACTCTTCTGGTTTTGCTGAAGGTTCTATGCCTTTTAAGTATTTAGGTATCCCTCTAAATGATAAATACTTGAAGGTTGTTGATTTTGATAGACTGGTGGATCAAATGCTAGCTAGACTTACCAGATGGTCTACTAGATATCTGTCTTATGCAGCTAGGGTTGTGCTTATTAACTATGTTCTTATGAGCCTTTATACCTACTGGGCTCAAAGTGTTTTGTTCCCCAAAACAGTGATTTAGAGAATAAACCAGCTATGTCGGGCTTTCTTATGGTGTTGGTCAGCCATATTGTCTAAACAGGCTCCTATTTCATGGAGTTGGGTTTGCAAATCTAAGAAATGTGGGGGGTTGGGAACTAGGGATATGAAATTATGGAATAAAGAAGCCCTTGGAAAGTTTGTTTGGAGAATTGTCTTGAATAAAGAATCTCTTTGGGTTAAGTGCGTTCATAATGTGTACTTAAAAAATGAAAATGGGTGGACTTATGCACCTAAAAAAGCCGATGGTCACACCTGGAAGAAGATATGTGCTATAAGGGATGAACACAAGGATGGTTTTTTAACTGAGCATTGGCAAAACACTGGTTATAAAATTTCTAAGGTGTATAAATGGTTGTAGAGAGGGAATGCAAAAGTAATCTGGGCTGGCTAGATTTGGAATAAGTACAATGTACCTAGACACTCTTTCATCACTTGGATGGCTATTCTGAACAGATTAAGAACAAGACACAGACTTCAGAGATTTGGAGCCTGTGATACAGCAAACTGTTTACTCTGTGGTAACCATATCGAGGATTAGAAGCACCTGTTCTTTAGTTGTTCCTATAGCAAGAAATGTATCCAGATTATTAGCCAGTGGCTGCACATTACATAGACTCAGTTAGATATTGAGAGCACTTGGAAACGTTGGAAAAGAGCTAATAAAGATCCTGTGAAGCAGAAAGTAAGCCTTGCTGTTCTGGTTGCTCTTGTGTATGGTATTTGGGCTGGCAGAAACATTGCTTTTTGGAACTGAGCTGTCATTTTGCTAGCAGGCTGTGCACCAATTTATGTGTGCAGGTGGTGAATCGTATCCAACAGCTTATCAGCAGCAAATGGAAGAGAAGTCAATGCAAGTGGTTTATTAGAATTAAAAATTATATTCCTAAGTAGTTTCTAGTTGTTGTTTGCTTGCTGTCAGCTGGGTTGTTGCTGTGTGCTATCTGTGCTGCCTGTGTTATGGTCAGTGTTGAGGGTAGCTGCGTTTTTCTGTGCTGCTTATGCTGCCTGCTGTGTTTGCCTAGGTATTGTTTGCTCTGGTTGCTACTTCTGTTGCCAGCTGCTGTTGTTGCTGGTTTGCCTGTTGCTGGTGTCTTGCTGATTTTGGTGTGGCTGCTGCTGGTGCCTGTTGTTTTTTGCAGCTACTGCTGGGAGCTGCTACCACCTGCTGTAGTACTGCTATGGTGTTGTGTTGCTATGTCGTTGTGTTGCTGTGATGTGTACATGAAGCTATTAGCATGCCTTTTGTTGTCCTAGCTGTGTAATTTCGTTTTTTGTTGTTGTGGTTTATTGTCCTGGTCCGTGTAAAGAGTACCCTTCCTAGAAGGTGCCTTTTTACTTGAGTCCAAGTTTTGTTTTGCCCCTTTTAGTTTTAGGAACCCTTCCTAGAAGATGGCCTTTAAACGGTTTGGGGGTGTTTAGGTGTGTCTTTGCCTTAGGGCTTGTGTAGTGTGGGGCTACACCTTAGCTTTTTTTTGTCAGTTGTAATTGTTATTCTTTGGTAATAAAATTACTTATTACCAAAAACAGAATCAAATGAAAGTCAAATGCATTCAACAAAGCTAATTGAATAAAATCAAAGTCAAAGACATTCTAAAAAAGCTTTTGAAATCTAATGAAAGTCAAATGTATTCAACTAAGCTAATTGGATCAAATGAAAGTCTAACACATTAAAACAAAGCTTTTTGAATAATATGAAAGTTAAATGCGTTCAACAAAGCTAATTGAATCAAATCAAAGCCAAATGAATTCAACAAAGCTAATTGAATCAAATGAAAGTCAAACACATTCAAACAAAGATTTTTGAATCAAATGAAACTCAAATCTATTTAACAAAGCTAATTAATTCAAATGAAAGTGAAAAACATTCAAACAAAGCTTTTTAAATCAAATAATAGTCAAATGCATTCTACAATGCTAATTGAATCAAATGAAAGTCAAATGCATTCAATAAAAAGCTAATTGAATCAAATGAAAGTTAAACACATTCAAACAAATGTTTTAAGTCTAATGAAAGTCAAATGCATTCAACAAAGCTAATTGACTCAAATGAAAGTCAAATGCATTTAACAAAGCTAATTGAATTTAACCAACGTCAAACACATTCAAACTAAGCTTTTTGAATCAAGTGAAAGTCAAATGCATTCAACAAACCTATTTAAATCAAATGGAAGTCAAACACATTCAAACAAAGCTTTTTGGATCAAATGAAAATAAAAAAACATCCAATAAAGCTAATTAAATCAAATGAAAATCAAACACATTCAAAAAAAGTTTTTTGAACCAAATGAAATTCAAATGCATTCAACAAAACTAATTAAATCAAAAGAAAGTTAATTGCATTCAACAAGGCTAATTGAATCAATTGAAAGTCTAATGCATTCAACAATGCTAATTAAATCAAATGAAAGTCAAACACTTTAAAATAAAGCATTTTGAGTCAAATGAATGTCAAATGCATTTAACAAAGCTAATTGAATCAAATGAAAGTGAAACACATTCAAACAAAGCTTTTGAATCCAATGAAAGTAATATGCATTCAACAAAGCAAATTGAATCAAACTAAAGTAAAATGCATTAACCAAAGCTAATTGAATCAAATTAAAGTCAAACACATTCAAATAAAGCTTTTTGAATAAAGTAAAAGTCTAATGCATTCAACAAAGCTAATTCAATCCAATCAAAGTCAAAGACATTTAAAAAAAGATTTTTGAGTGAATTGATATTCAAATGCATTCAACAAAGCTAATTAAATCAAATGAAAGTCAAACACATTTAAGCAACGATTTATGAATAAAATGAAAGTCAAATATATTCACCAAAGCTAATTGAATCAAATGGAAATGTAACACATTCAAACAAACCTTTTTGAATCAAATGAAAGTCAAATGCATTCAACAAAGCTAATTGAATTGAATCAAAGTCAAACACAATCAAACTAAGCTTTTTGAATCAATTGAAATTCAAATGCATTCAATAAGGCTAATTAAATCAAATCAACATCAAACACATTCAAACAAAGCTTTTTGAATCAAATGAAAGTTAAATGCATTCAAAAAAGCTAATTGAATCCAATGAAAGTCAAACACATTCAAACAAAGCTTTATGAAATCAAAATGAACGTCAAATGCATTCATCAAAGGTAATTGAATCAAATGAAAGTTTAACACATTCAAACAATTGTTTTTGAATCAAATTAACATCCAATGTATTCAACGAAACTAATTAAATAAAATGAAAGTCAAATGCATTCAGTAAAGCTAAATAAATCAAATCAAAGTGAAACACACTCAAACTTAGCTTTTTAATTTATATTGAATTCAACAAAGCTAACTGAATTAAATGAAAGTGAAATGCATTCAAACAAGTCAAACTCATTCAAACAAAGCTTTTTGAATAAATAAAAAGTCAAATGCATTGAACAAAGCTAATTAAATCAAGTGAAAGTCAAACACATTCAAATAAAGCTTTTTGAATCAAATGAAACTCAAATGCATTCAACAGCTCTTTAAACCCAACTCCTTTGATGATGATTAGGGATAGTGTTTCGGTTTCTGATAGTTCTGTTGGTGGTTTGAATGCTGTTTTGACCCCTAGCCCTCAGGTTACCCCCCTAATTTTAGGTACTCCTGGTTCTAGGGCTGCGGGTTCTCTTCGTAGTGAGAGTACTAGGAGGTGGAGTGCTCTCTTCAGTAACACTAGAGATGAAGGGCTTGATCTGACTAGGGATAATACAGCTAGTAAATCAGGTGCTGCTGATGGTTTGGGTTCTGGTGGGAAAGTTCAGATTATGGCTGAGGATGTTAATCCAGAGATTCAGTTCTGGAGCTCGGCCATAATATGCTATGCATTGGGGGCTAGGGTTCCTTATTTTGTCATGAATGGTTTTGTGCGTAGGATCTGGGGTAAGTTTGGAATTGACAAGGTCAATATATTAGCGAATGGGGTGTTTCTGGTCAGGTTTAGGACTAAGGATAACATGGAAAGATTTATGAATGGAGGCCCTGTTCTGTTTGATAGTAGGCCCCTGATCATGAAGAGGTGGGAACCTGGCATTAATCTTGAGAAGGAGGGGATCTCAGAGGTTCTTGTGTGGGTAAGGCTTCCTAGTTTAAGCCTAAAATTTTGGGGACCGTCAGCTCTGATGAAAATAGGATCATTGATTAAGAAGCCGATTAAGTCAGACAAAGTTACTGCAAATAAGGAGATATTGGAATTTGCTTGGTTGATGATCGAAGTTTCTATTGATGGCCACTTACCTGAGGAGATTGAGTTTTTGGATGAGGTAGGAGACACTATAATTCAGAAAGTCATATATGAGTGGAAGCCAATCAACTGCCAGAAATGTTCTGGCATGGGTCACTCTGATGACCAGTGTCCTAGTCAGTGGGCTAGGCAAAGAACTACCAGGAGGCGTGGTACTCAAGCAAATAGTGTTAGGCAGGTTTGGAGACCAGTTCAGCAGCCTCGAACAAATGATCAAGTTTCTGACAGGCAGCAGATTAGGCAATCTTTTGTGAATGCAAATGTTGAAACAAATAATAGGTTCAACTGTTTGGATGGTTTTGGGGAGAATATAGGTAGTGAGGATGTGTTGGAAAACCAGGAGCAGGAGACTGCTGTTGGTGTGAGGCTTAGTAGAATTGATGAAGGTAGGGTAATGTATGAGGATTTGGAGGATGGGGAATGTTCCTATGCCTCTCATGGATAGTATTGGATTTTGGAATGTTAGAGGCCTAAATTTGCCTAATAAAAGGTGTGACGTCTTATGGTTTTTGAGACATCACAACTTGGGCTTATTTGGGCTCATGGAAACTAAAGTAAAAAAAAAAGAAGTTTGGTGCTGTCTTTAGTAGTTTTGGGGATGCTTGGTCTGTCACAGCTAATTATTCAAAGAGTGATAAAGGGAGGATTTGGGTGTTATGGTTGCCGGCTATTTTCCTAGTTAATGTTCTCATGGTGGAGGAGCAACTGATCCACTTGTCTGTAAAGCACAGGGCTTCGGGGAATGTTTTTCTTGTTACCATGGTCTATGGATTTAATGATCCAACAAGAAGACATACGCTATGGGATCAGATCTCAGATATAGCTAAGGATGCTAAGGACCCTTGGTTTATTGGTGGGGATTTCAATAATATTTTAAACCTGGATGACAGAATTGGTTCTCCTTGTACCTTTGCTGAGGTTAAGCAGCTTAGGGATTGTCTTGGTAAAATTGATTTAACTGATTTTAAGGCAGGAGGTATGCATTACACTTAGAATAACAAACAGGAAGGTGTCCACAGGATATGCTCGAAAATTGACATAATTGTGGTGAACTCTGAATGGCTCAGAAAGTTTGATAAGGCCTGTGTAGTTTTTCACCCTGAAGGCAATATGGATCATAGCCCTTGTTGTATGAATATTTTTGGCTTAAATGAAAACACTGTGAAACCTTTTAAATTTTTCAATCATTGGACAAGTGCTCCTGGGTTCCTAGAAATGGTTCAGCAGGTGTGGGAAACTGAGTTCACAGGGACTGCAATGTACAAAGTGGTTAAGAAATTGCAAGCAGTGAAGAGAGCCTTGAAGGATAAGAATCTGAGTTGCTTCTCTACGGTTGAAACTGCTGATTTGGAGGCTGCTAGGAAATTATCTGATATCCAAAAGCAGTTGGACTTGGATCCCCGCAATGAGAGTCTAATTTCTGAGGAGAGAATGGCTAGAATTACCTATCAGGAAGCTCATGATGCTAAGTATGTGTTTCTGAAGCAAAAAGCTAAATTACACTGGCTTAAAGATGGTGATTTGAACACAGCTTTTTTTCATGCTTATATTCAAAAGAGACGTATTCAGAATAGAATTTGTAGTGTTGTTCAGGAGGGTCAAGTAATCCAAGAGCCTTCTGAGGTGGTGAAAGCCTTTGTTGATTACTACCAGAATCTGTTAGGTTCCAGTCATGTTCCTGATCGTACTGTCCATGTTGCGGTTATTGAGGAAGGGCCTGTTCTTACTCAAGATCAGAGGTCCCTTCTATGTGTGCCCTTCTCAGAAGCTGATGTGAAGGCTGCTCTTTAGATTATTGAAGATGATAAGGCCCCAGGTCCGGATGGTTTTTCAAGTAAGTTTTTCAAAGTTGCTTGGAATATTGTTAAATCTGATCTATGTCAGGCTGTGTTATCTTTTTTTTACCATGGTCGCCTTCTTAAGCAAGTTAATAACACTTTGCTGACTATGGTGCCTAAAGTGGAGGATGCTATGTTTGTGTCCCAATATAGACCTATTGCTTGCTGTAATGTGGTGTATAAACTGATTTCTAAATTGTTATGCTCGAGATTGAAAACTGTTTTGCCTGGGTTGATTAGTGAGAATCAAGGTGCTTTTGTTGAGGGTAGATCAATTTTAGATAATATCCTTGTTTGTCAAGATATGTTGAAAAATTATAACAATAAACGGAAGGCTCCTAGGTGCACTATTAAAGTTGACCTAAGGAAAGCCTATGATTCTGTGCTCTGGTCTTTCATCAAAGACATGTTAGTGGCCCTTAATTTTCCTAAGCAATTTGTGAATTGGGTTATGGAATGTGTTTCTACTCCCTCCTATTCTGTGATAATAAATGGTGGTCTTAATGGTTTCTTTAAGGGGCAAAAAGGTATAAGACAGGGAGACCCGATTTCTCCTTTGATTTATGTGCTTGTCATGGAGTATTTTTCTCGGATTCTTAAGAAGGTGGGTGGACTCCGAAACTTCAAGTTCCATCAGGGGTGTAAGAGTATGGGGTTGACTCATCTTGTTTTTGCCGATGATCTCATGCTCTTTGGACATGGTGACAGGAAAACTTTCTATCTTCTCATTAGGGCCCTCACTACTTTTGAGAAAGTTTCTGGTCTTGCTGCCAATTCTGATAAGACAACGGTTTATTTTGGCAGTATGGAGGAGGGTTTGCAGCATGATATCATTTCTGGACTTGGTTTCACTGTGGGCTCTTTTCCTTTCAGATATCTTGGCATTCCCCTAAATGCTAAGTATATGAGAATTTCTGATTTTGACAGCATCATAGACAAAATGCTTTCCCGGATTACGTGCTCGTCAAGTAGGAATCTCTCTTATACTGCAAGAGTCACTCTTATTAATTCTGTGCTCATTAGCCTTCATACTTATTGGGCTCAATGTATTCTCATGCCTAAGGGTGTTATGCATAGGATAATTCAGTTATGTAGGGCTTTCTTATGGAATGGTTCCGCTGTGCTTGGTGGTGCCCCTCCTATTGCCTGGGATTGGGTTTGCAAACCTAAAAAATCTGGTGGTTTAGGCATCCGGGATTGTGGTAATTGGAATAAGGCCGCTTTGGGTAAGTATGTTTGGAAAATTGCCCAAGAAGGAAGACTCTCTTTGGGTGAAATGGATGCACAGTGTCTATTTAAAAAATCAATATTGGTGGGTTTATAGCCCTAAGAGATGCGATGGTTGGACGTGGAGAAGGCTTTGTGCTGTTAAGGATGAATTAAAACAAGGTTTTATTGCTGAGAATTGGGCTAGCAAACCTTATAAAATCAGTAAGTGCTATGAATGGCTTACTGGTGAGCAGGTTAAGGTAAACTGGTGCAAATGGGTGTGGAACAGATTCAATGTCCCAAAGCACTCGTTTATCACTTGGTTGGCTGTACAGGGTAGGCTCAAGACAACTGATAGGCTGACAGGTTTTGGGTGCAGTCCTGATACAAGCTGCCTGCTATGTGGTGTCAATTTTGAATCCCATAGCCACCTGTTTTTTGAGTGTCAGTACAGTAGGACTTGTATTGGGATCATTGCTAGCTGGTTGGGTATTAATGAAAGGCATTTCAGCTTGACTGCATCCTGGAAGCATTGGAACATACAAGCTACGGATCAGATAAAGAAGAGAACCTGCTTAGCTGCCCTATCTGCTTGTGTGTACTCCATATAATTTGCAAGGAACCATGCTTACTGGGAAAAGGCAGTAATCAGGCCTCATAATCTGTGCCATTCCATCTGTGTTGAAGTTCTTGATAGAGCCCATCAGCTAATTGATCATTCCTGGTCCAGAAGACATTGTAGTTGGTTGCATCTGCTTAAAAGTAATAAGCCTTTTTGATCTACTGTTCGTAGTGGTTTTGATTCTCTGTCTGATGTGTGTTGAAGTTCAGTGTTCCTGTGCTGGGTTTGGTTGCTGCAGCTGGTGGTCTGTTGGGTTTTCTTGGCCTGCTCTCCTCGCTGCTTCTGTTCAGTCTTGAGTTGTCAGTTTCTGGTTGTTATTTCGTGTTCCAGATTCCAATGTGAATGGCTGCAGTTACTTCAGGTTGCATTACTGGTGGCTTCTTATTCTCTGTTCTGGTCTGTTATGTTTTGTTTGGTTTGGTTCTTGTGTTGCAGGTTCTGTTTTTGTAGTTTTGGTGCAAGACCTAGTGTTGTAGTCTGCTGTTCAGTGCTGCTGGTGTGGGGTGCTATTTTTGTTTTGTTTTTTTTTAGTTCAGGCTGTTTTTTGTTTGTGGTTTAGCTAGGATGGGCTTGTGTGGTTGTTTTTTTGTGCTGTCTTTGTCCTAGTCCTTTCTTGAAGTACCCTTCCTAGAAGGTGCCTTCTTGTTTGAGGCTAGGTACGTTGTTATTGGCACCCTTCCTAGAAGGTGGTTGGTAACAGTGTAGGGAAGTAGTGGTGGTTGCGTGCCTTCGGTTTGGGTAATTTTTGGAGCTGTCAACTTTCGTTTTTTTTTTAAGTTGTATTTTTTCATTCTTTGATAATAAAGTTCTTATTTTCCAAAAAAAAAAAAAAAGAATTAAATGGAAGTCAAACACATCCAAACAATGCGTTGTGAATCAAATTAAAGTAAAATACATTCAAACAAACTAATTGAATCATATGAAAGTCAAATGCATTTAGTAAAGCTAAATGAATCAAATCAAAGTGAAACACATTCAAAAAACTCTTTTAGAATCAAATCAAAGTCAAATGCATTCAACAAAGCTAATTGAATTACATAAAAAATAAATGCATTCAACAAAGCTAATTGAATCTAATTAAAGTGAAACACATTTAAACAAAGCTTTTTGAATCAAATGAAAGTTAAACACATTCAAACAAAGCATTTTGAATAAAAAAAAAAGTCAAATGCATTCAACAAAGCTAATTGAATCAAAATGAAAGTGAAATGCATTCAACAAATCTAACTGAATCAAATCTAAATCAAACACATTCAAACAAAGATTTTTGAATCAAATGAAAGCTTAATAATTTCAACTAAGCTAATTGAATCAAATGGAAGTCAAATGCACTCAACAAAGTTAAATAAATCAAACCAAAGTGAAACACATTCAAAAAAAGCTTTTTGAACCCAATCAAAGTCAAATGCATTTAACATTGCTAATTGAATAAATTGAAAGTCAAACTTATTCAAACAAAGATTTTTGAATTAAAAGAAAGTCAAATGCATTCAACAACGCTAATTGAATCAAATAAAAGTCACACACATTCAAACAAAGCTTTATGAATCAAATGAAAGTCAAAAGCATTTAACAAAGATAATTGAATCAAACCAAAGTAAAATTCATAAAAAAAAAATAAGCTTTTTTTAATCAATTGAAATTCAAATGCATTCAACATTGGTAATTGAACCAAATGAAAGTCAAACACATTCAAACAAAGCAATTTGAATAAAATGAAATTGATATAATGCATTCAACAAAGCTAATTGAATCAAACGAAAGTCAAATGCATTCAATATAGCTAATTGAATCAAATGAAAGTGAAACACATTCAAACAAAGCATATTGAATTAAATGAAAGTCGAATGCATTCAACAAAGCTAATTAAATCAAACGAAAGTCAAATTCAATTAACAAACCTAATTGAATCTAATGAAAGTGAAACACATTCATACAAAGTTAATTGAATCAAATGAAAGTCAAATGCATTCAACCAAGCTAATTAAATCAAATGAAAGTGAAGCACATTCAAACTAAGCCTTTTGAATTAAGTGAAAGTCAATTGCATTCAACAAAGCTATTTAAATCGAATGGAATTCAAACTCATTCAAACAAAACTTTTTGAATCAAATAAAAGTCAAATGCATTTAATAAAACTAATTGAATCAAATGAAAATCAAACACATTCAAAACAAAGTTTTTTGAATCAAATAAAATTCAATTGCATTCAACAAAGCAAATTAAATCAAATGAAAGTCAAATGCATTTAACAAAGCTAATGAAATCAATTTAAAGTCAAATGCATTCAAAAATGCTAATTGAATCAAATGAAAGTTAAACACATTCAGATAAAGTATTTTGTAACAAATGAAAGTCAAATGTATTAAAAAAAGCTAATTGAATCAAATGAAAGTCAAATGTGAAAGGAATCGTGTCCTTCCAACAAGTGTATTATTCCGATAGAGGGTTCAGAATTATCGGAAAGCTTATTCTTAAGTAAGGTCAAGTGATCGGAATGTCTAGGTGGAGGCCGCTTCGATCAGTAATATTAATGTACAATTAATATTACAGCTTAATCTTGACTGAACCCTTTGGGTCGAACCCAATCGAACAACCGATCCGAGACAACGAATCAATCCAAAGGATTTTGATGAGTCGTCGGAGTTTTACGAGCAAAGACGTCGGATATCGAGCTTAGAGCGTCGAGATCGAGCGTCGTAAGTCGAGTCAAATTTGGAATTCGACGAGACGTGAAATCAAGCAAATGACAAGTACAAGCCAAGCCGTAGCATCGCATTGGTAAAACCATTTGAGTGCTAGGCTAGGCAAGACCCATCACAATGTTAGCTGAAAGCCTAGCATGCTAGGCATGGTAGGGCTATGCGTGCTAGCCATCGCACGTCGCTAGGCATAGCCTAGCACTGCTCGCAAGCATCGCAACCAAGCACCATGCTTGGGCACCGCACAACGCAGCACACAGCATCGCAAGCAATGCGTGTGTGCGAGGCTGTGCGTGCTGGGTGGACCAAGCATCGCTGTGCTCTATGCGTGCTGGGCCTCGCACAACAGCACCATGCCAGGCATCGCCCTGTGCATGTGCGTGTGCAAATACTAGTGCATGCTAACTATGCGAGAGGGTAGTGCATGCTGGCTAGCAAGCAACAGCAGCGAAGGGAGCCTCGCCCAGCGCCTAGCAGCCCAGCAGCATGCGTGGCTTGCTAGCAGCACGCATGTGCTGGCTGGTGCGCATTGCGTGCTGGGCAGTGATGTTGTGCGTGCTAGTCATGACAGCTGGTTCACGCTAGCGTGATAGCTGGCTGCCAGCTGTGCGTGGGTGGCCTTGAGGATTCATGTTTGGTCAAGGAGTGGACCAAAGGTGGTTGGGCTTGCTTGGGGAGCAAGGGGAATTTTGGTCCTCCCCTTTTTGGTCCTCACCTACCTTTGCTCACATATTGACACTTGTCATTTGTTGATTCAATTGCATTTTAATTTGTTTTTGATTTAAAAATAAATAGGATAAAATGCATTCTCCCACATGGATAGGAGATTGAAGTTCAAGGGTTAAATTCCCTATAAATACCCAAGTTTGGGGTTTGGGAAAAACCACTTGAGTAGAACTCAATGAGGCATCTCCCTTAAGGTGAGAAAACCTCTAAGTTCGTATAACTCCAGTTTTTATTGGTCGGGTCCCGACTAACCTTCGGGACTTGGACCGTTCGGGTCGGGTTCGTGGGTACGAGCCATTGGAGGCATTCACACTTGTGACGCTCGAGCATTCGAAGTAAGAGCTCGATTTTCGAGCGAAGCACGCATCAAAGGTATAATCTTTTATCCTTTCTTATGCTTTAAATTAGGTTTTGCTTGTTAATTGCTTTTATTATGGGGGCAGGTCTTGGCGGGTTTCATTCCGCAAAGTGTGGGTCACTACGAAACCCAACAGCGGTATCGGAGCCACGCTCCTTTTAATTTTTGCAATTATTTATTAATTAAGGTGGTTTTAAGTAACATTTAATTTCTAGTTTTGCTTTTCTAATTAGATTAGAAGCTCGTTTTAATTAATTTTAAAACTCGTATTTTTTCTCGATTTGGCTGTCGAACCCAGATTTTTGCTTCAAAATAGTGTTTTTTGGGTGGAATCGACATTCTGGAACAGATTCAACCCTTTAGGACTGTCCATAAGCCAAATTTGAACCAGAAACCCAAGTTTTTGGGGTTTTTTCGTTTTTAACGAAAGTTTTAAATCTTTAAGCCTTGATTAATACAAGCATTTTAAGGGTAGATTAAATTCATTATTGCATCCCTAATCTACTGCTTTTTTTAATTATCCTTAAGCATAATTATGGAGTTTAAATTAGTGCTTAAGTAGATATGCTCTATTTCACATAAACTTGTTTTTCACAAATTTTGCAAATTAATTGCAACAATGTGTGAATGTTTGATGTGAATGTGTAATTTTAAGTTCCCAAGTATGTTAAAGATCTAATATTTAAATGTTTAATTGATTGGAACTTTAACCCTAAATTCCATATTGAACAAAGTTTGGATTTTTTTCATTTTGGTTGATTAAAATCCATGAAGTTCAAATACTTATGAGTAAAATTTTGATTAATCTTCATATTGGAAGATATAATCTTGGTATTTTACACAAGTATGAAAGTTGGAAAATTTTTCATCATTAGATGGTTAATTTATTTTTCCAACTCCCATTTGTCAAATCCATTATTAATTTGCATATTGGCTAAATTAATTATGGACATAGCTCATTTAATTTTAAGCATAAAGAAAGACCTAAATTTGTTCAAAAATTAAATTTTTGATGATTTAGGCCTGTGCACCATTAAAATTGATTTTAATTAAGTTGGACTTATTTTATTTTCTTTTTGCCCTAAATTAATTCTAAAATGAATTTAGATTAATTTTACATCGCACGTAAATCGGGATTAAAATCCCGAGAAATATGCACGGAAATCGAGGGAAAAACCCCAAGTGTCACCAAGACTAGTCAGGCTGCCCAGCAGCCCGCATGTGGCTGCCTATGGTGCGCACAAGGGGAAGCCTCGTAGCGTGCTGCTGTGCATTGATGTGTGGCGAGGAGGCAGCTGCGTAGTGCGTGTGCTGGTGCATGGGCCTTAGGCTGCTGGTGCGCTTGTGCTGCTGCTGGGCAGCGAGGCAGCAAGCCCCAGCCAGCCAGCCACTACTGCCTGCGCCAGCAAGCAGCTAGCTAGCAAGGCAGGCTGTGCTAGGCATGCTTGCTATCTGCCAGCACCACGCACCATGGCGCAGGGCCATGGGCTGCCTAGCAGCCATGGTGCGCACCCACTAGGGGTTTTGTGGGAAGTTATTGCTTAATTTTTTAGCTATGCAATTTTGCAATTTTTTTGCAATTTTAATAATTTTAAGTAATTATTTTAACGAGGTTAGACTTCGATTTTTCCGGCTTTTGCAAAATTTTGATTTTGACAAATTATGGGTTATGCCGACTTAATTAATCGGATTAATTAAGTATGGATGCGGAATTTAGTGGGAGCTTAATTGATTACGTAAGCAATTTTGTTTTTAGAAATAATGAATTAAACAAATTTGACTAGTTTTAATTAGGCGTGTTAATTGGATTAACCACCTAAGTTAGTTACTAGTTTTGCGTGTTTAATTGTGTATTTCGTAAAATGCATGGGCCATTCGCAAATAGTGAATGGGTGAATGAAAGATTGTTTTCAAAACAGGTTATTGAAAATGGCAACTAGTGGGGCCCAACTAGGATAGAAAATACGGACTGCGATCCGTTATGTATTTTTGTAAATCTAAATACGGTCTGCGAACCGTTAAGCATTTTTGTACTATTAGATTAATCTTAGTCGTACTAGCTAGTTATTTTGTTTTGGCCAAGATGTCTCAAGACGGCGTTTCGATGTAGACGAGCCAAGAAGAAGACCCATGGAAATTGAAGATTTCAAGGGGTCATGCTAGTTGCCAAATGCATCAAATTTATGCTTTATATATATTATTGTTATATATGAATGTTAGATGCATGTCTAGGATTTCTTATGTTGCAACGATTACTTAAGTTCACTTAAATCAACCAACATAGAAACCCTAGGTCCCTTAATAATATTGAACTAAAATTTGTCGTTCCAAGAACAACACTTACCGGACTAATGCGCCTACATGATGGACTACGCCAAAGCGAGACATCACTACTTCCCTACGAACGTAAGGTATACTAGGTATACGAGTTGTCTTGGTTAAGCGCAACGATATCAGTAAGGAGTCCTTAGATGTCGTGGCAAAAGAGATAAAATGTCATGGAAGCATTAGATGCGACGTTTTATCAAACTAAGAGTAGCTTAGAGCTATTAGCAATTGGATTGCTTACCCTAAGATATTAACGCATAATAAGATTGAAAATTTACATATATGCTTTAAATTTCAAACTTATTATGATCTTGATAAATGGTTAAACTTTGCACTTATATATATATTAGTAGAATTCTTAATCAAATTATTTTGTTTCCATTGATTGGTAAAGGAAATCTTTTGAGGATGGTTCTCAAAATGGAAAGGCATTTCAAAATACAACCTCTCATAATTGACTTTTATGACTAAAGTCCGAAAGGACGGATGGATATCAAATTTTCAAAATACTAGGTAGTTTTGATAAACATGAAATATTGAGTTGAAAAACTCAAAATTGTCAATAGTTGACAACCAACATATCTTTTCGCTTCATACACAAATGAGTAGGACTCATTGATGTAGCAATTCAAGTACGAATTGAAAGAAAAGATTGAACTTTGTTTTACGGCGCATTAGATGCTTAATTATGCCTAACAAAGTATAAAAGTCGAGGAACTTAAGGAAATGATTCTTAAAGTTATGAGATGATGTACTATAAGAAATATAGGAAACAAGGAACAAAGAAAAGAATGAGATTCCTTTTCTACCCTTGAGTTCATGTTATTATGGTCAACTTAGCAACTTGTTATCTTCACAAGTATTGGATACTACTCGATTGTTCCACTTTGAAAGTGACCTCAAACCTTTGAAGACAAGATAGGTTATTGACTTACAATTTTAAGATGAAGCAAGTAATGCTACATCAGTTGTAAGGTCACTTGTTTTGTTTAAAGTCCTTTTAAAGCCAAGGCTGGAACAAATAATGGTTATTGTGTTCCATAATCAGCAAACGATCCGTTTACACACGGAAAGACTCACATTCAAAAGTAAAGAGCAATAGTTGCTGGGTGTACTTGAATGACATAGTCATATGAACCATGAGTCAAGAATGCTTGATTATAAAGAAACATTTCCCAACCATGAAGCTCACACAGTTCAAATTATGAACATGATTTATGTTCCGAACATTTTAGCAATGTCACAACAACAAGAACATACTCAAGGCTCTATTAGATAGACTCTTGATAGATGATCGATTTGGAATCGTCCTAAGACAAGCAAGTCCTACTTGTTGAAATCGACAAACAAAGGAGCTATTGTGCTTGGTATAGACAATTGACTCCGAAAGCTAAATAGAATTCATTACTACGATGTCTCACAAGAATTTGTAAGAATATGGCTATATTCATCAAATGTGAGCAAACTGGACTTTGAGTAGCTCGAAAGTTCAATGAAGTATGGAATCGACTTGGCAAGATATCACAGCGTCTAGCTAGAATAGATCGAGCGATGTTTGCTTGAGCCAAGTGTGATCACATCAAACTTATGAAATTAAAATTTCATAACTAGCTCCACAAAGAACATAGTGTGTCTTGACGGAGACCTCGATGCCATTTGGAAATGACTCGAATGATGATGAATCACATCCCTTCCTATAAAATTCTTAAGATTTGCACAAATGACTAAATGTTACACTAAACAAAAGTGTCGAAGCTAAGAAAGGACACCATATTCAGATATGGATAGAAATAGTTTCTAGCGTCTTTTCAAGTATATGTCTAGGGCTCTTAGCTCAGTGGGAGTTTATTGACTCAGTGGGAGCTAAGTGGCTAAATAAGGGCTAAGATAGCTCGAGTGGGAGCTAACTGTTTGTTTCACAACGAACTTTTACCCAAAGACAATATACATGTCTCTTTGTAAGTATTCAAGTGAGACTACGGGCATTACCTCCACAACCTAATTGAGAACATAGTGTTTGTTGCTCTAAATGGTGTTTTTCTGCAAAGTAACGCTTTTCCAAAATGACAAGTGGGAGGAAAATCAAACTCGACGAAGTTCGAGAGGACGAGCAACAGTGTCAACCTGATAAAACTGACAATCAAAATGCTTTAGAAGCAGTTGATAAGATTGGTCAGAATCAAACAGACAATGTAAATGCTCAAAATCGAACTCGATGAAGTTCGAGAGGACGAGCAACAGTGTCAACCTGATAAAACTGACAATCAAAATGCTTTAGAAATAGTTGATAAGATTGGTCAGAATCAAACAGACAATGTAAATGCTCAAAATTGAACTCGATGAAGTTCGAGAGGACGAGCAACAGTGTCAACCTGATAAAACTGACAATCAAAATGCTTTAGAAGCAGTTGATAAGAATGGTCAGAATGAAACAGGCAATGTAAATGCTCAACCTATCACCCCGTATAGGTATAGAATTCACCAAAGGCTTGGATTGAATCCTATAAATTTCTATTAAGTTAGAAATAAACCTAAGACTTACAAGCATACCATTCATCATTGGATGGTGAGGGAATAGTGTCTTGTAAATTAGCTACGACAAATCCAAATTCCAAATAATGGTTAGAGACCATAAAAATCCGAAATAGACTCCATGTTTACAAATCATGTTTGGAACTTGATTCATTTGCATGAAGGGTGACAAACCCATCAATCGCAAATAAGTTTTCAAGAAGAAAACTGACAAATGTGGAAATTCATAAGCATACAAAGCTAGATTGGTTGAAAAGGATACAACTAATTCATGGTGTTGATTTTAATAAAAACCTATTCACTAATCGGAACGCTAAAGTCTTTTCGTGATTGTTCTAGCAAAATTGCGCATATGAAATATGGCTAAATACGAAACCGCCTTCCTAAAATTGGATTTTGTAAGAGACTATGGAAATAGTCTAAGGGTTTTGTGATTCTAAATAATGCTAGATTTGGAAGCAAGCTCAAGCAATCCATTGTGGGATTAAATAAAGAATTGCATGAAGGAATTGGAATATGTATTCTCATAAAGCCAATAAAAGGTTTGGCTAATGGAGAATCATAGAAATTCTTATAAACAAGAAGTTTAGTGGGAGCAAGAGTCAATCTTGTATGGTCCAAACAAGAAGTTTGTGAACTCCATTGTGAAATGACTATCAAATGCTAAATTCTTAGATTTGAAAGAATTTTCGACAATGGATCAAGCAAAAAGGCGACACTTAGTACATAATGGGAATTAAGATCTATTGGATAGACTTAATGAAATGTTTATACGAGTAAAGGAATTTACCGTGTTAAACTTGAAGGACTTAAAAAGGCTTTCGACCCATATGTATAAAGCTAAGTAAATGTTTGAACTAAGTATAAGCTGGGCAAATAATAAGTCAAACAAGAAAGACTCTGGTAGAGACTTTCGACCATGTCACATAGCAAACAATTTAGCAAGACTCGGTGAAACTGGATGAGCTAAAAGGTTACATGGATGGAATAACATTGGGAATAGTTCTGCAATTCAAACCATCATTTACTCTATGATATGGAATCGCCACAAATTTACATGCTTAAAGCATGAGAAGTATAAAATACCAATCAATCTAAATCTAAGTGATGAATCGTTAGATTATGGTCAAGAAAATTCAAAGTACTTTGATAAGTAAAAGGGGATAACTTCTTGAATCATAGAAATAATTGTAATTTGAGAATTGATGTTGCAAGCACATCCTTAGCAAGGATTAGATCCTTAATAAGAAAGTCGTTTATAAGCACGAGCTAGAATGCGTCGTGGCTTGAGAATGGTAACATGGACGAGAATCCATGTATAATGTGCGGAAATTTAAGGTAAATTTCCATAATCACAAGTGATTAGGGTCTCCCAAATCATTGTGAGTCGTTCGGAATAAAATCCGAGCAAAGCAACATCAAAATGTCTACTAAAATATATGTTGAGAATATTGTTGCCTGAAAGGGAATAATAAGAAAGTGTTCAATGGAAAGTTCGTTGTCGAACGTTGATTGTAGGTTGTCAAGTTGAAAGATCTCAAGTCATAAAAATGAGTGGGAGTCGTCACTTGGACAATAAATCCTAAATCACGTATGATCCATAACACTCTCAAAATCTTACTGTCTTATTATGAATTGTTCAATAATGAAGATGCTAATATTTGCAAAGTAATAGTGGCTAAACCTATGCAACTAGTGAACGACAACATTCGCAATTGCATAAAAGAAATCAAGCATATTAAGTATGGGTGTGATTTCTATAAATGTTTAATGAAGAGTATTACTCTTGAAACATTTGAAGAAAGCCATTTATCATAAAATGAAACATTAAAGAGTTTCATGGTGGAATTAAAATTTTACTAATAAAATTCCACAAACTATTTTATTATGGTTTAGAATCAAATAATGAGTCCATTCGATTTGTAAAATTATTCAAAACAGGGTATCAAGACTATGTCTTGGATAAAGAAACACCTGTTAAGTGAACATTGAATATTTAAATCGAAAATTATCCCTAATCGAGGTCATCTAACTGATGGACGATTGATGACCACCAGAGATTAGTGTGTAGTATGATTTACAGCACCGTTTCTTGTGCTGCAAGGACATGATGGTCATAAATCATTTGCACAGGTGCTAGTTTGGAACTGCACAAGATCGACCTATGAGAGTACTTTAAGAGATTCAAAATTGTCATAAGTACATTTCTCATTATAGCTATCGGAACCTTTTTCCTCGACCATGAGTATTGCAAGTTCTCTTGTTTGAGTACTAGTCGCTTTGATGTTGTCAAACGTCTGCCGTAACTGGGGATTATAACGGCAACACTCAGGCGGCTAGGTCCTCTTAGTAAGGGAAGCTTACAGTACAAGACTGGGAATGTCCCCCTATTAACAATAGGGAATGTGTCTTTGTTGTTTACAAGGTCGCTCGAAGAGCGAGACTGTGAAAATGCATGGCCGTGCTTAGATAGATTTTAGAAATCATCTGCTTATTGACAGTCGAGCTTGGAGATCGAGAAACACTTCTGAACGTAATAAGGATGACGATGAAGCTTACCTTATAGTTCACGAAGAGACATAAGCGACATAGGAAATGGGCTATACACTGTATGCACACTTGTCCGGAAGGACAAGTGGGAAATTGAAAGGAATGGTGTCCTTCCAACAAGTGTATTATTCCGATAGAGGGTTCAGAATTATCGGAAAGCTAATTCTTTAGTAAGGTCAAGTGATCGGAATGTCTAGGTGGAGGCCGCTTCCGATCAGTAATATTAATGTACGATTAATATTACAGCTTAATCTTGACTGAACCCTTCGGGTCGAACCCAATCAAACAACCGATCCGAGACGACGAATCAATCCAAAGGATTTTGATGAGTTGTCGGGTTTTACGAACAAAGACGTCGGATATCGAGCTTAGAGCGTCAAGATCGAGTGTCGTAAGTCGAGACGAATTTGGAATTCAACGAGACGTGAAATCAAGCAAATGACAAGTACAAGCCAAGCCGTAACATCGCATTGGTCAAACCATTCGAGTGCTAGGCTAGACAAGACCCATCGCAATGCTAGCCGAAAGCCTAGCATGCTAGGCATGGTAGGGCTATGCGTGCTAGCCATCGCACGTCGCTAGGCATAGCCTAGCACTGCTCGCAAGCATCGCAGCCAAGCACCATGCTTGGGCATCGCACAACGCAGCACACAGCATCGCAAGCAATGCGTGTGTGCGAGGCTGTGCGTGCTGGGTGGACCAAGCATCGTTGCGCTCTATGCGTGCTGGGCCTCGCACAGCAGCACCATGCCAGGCATCGTCCTGTGCATGTGCGTGTGCAAATGCTAGTGCATACTAACTATACGAAGAAGCAGTGCATGCTGGCCAGCAAGCAGCAGCGGCGAAGGGAGCCTCGCCCAGCGCCCAACAGCCCAGCAGCATGCGTGGCTTGCTAGCAGCACGCATGTGCTGGCTGGTGCGCATTGCGTGCTGGGCAGTGATGTTGTGCGTGCTAGTCATGGCAACTGGTGCATGCTAGCGTGATAGCTGGCTGCCAGCTGTGCGTGGGTGGCGTTGAGGATTCATGTTTGGTCAAGGAGTGGACCAAAGGTGGTTGGGCTTGCTTGGGGAGCAAGGGGAATTTTGGTCCCCCCCTTTTTGGTCCTCACCTACCTTTGCTCACATATTGACACTTGTCATTTGTTGATTCAATTGCATTTTAATTTGTTTTTTATTTAAAAATAAATAGGATAAAATGCATTCTCCCACATGGATGGAAGATTGAAGTTCAAGGGTTAAATTCCCTATAAATACCCAAGTTTAGGGTTTGGGAAAAACCACTTGAGTAGAACTCCAGTTTTTATTGGTCGGGTCCCGACTAACCTTCGGGACTTGGACCGTTCGGGTCGGGTTCGTGGGTACGAGCCATTGGAGGCGTTCACACTTGTGACACTCGAGCTTTCGAAGTAAGAGCTCGATTTGCGAGCGAAGTACGCATCAGAGGTATAATCTTTTATCCTTTCTTATGCTTTAAATTATGTTTTGCTTGTTAATTGATTTTATTATGGGGGCGGTTCTTGGCGGGTTTCATTCCGCGTAGTGTGGGTCACTATGAAACCCAACAAAATGCATTCGACAAAGCTTTTTGAATAAAATGAAAGTCAAATGCATTCAACAAAGCTAATTGAATCAAATGAAAGTCAAATGCATTCATCAAAGCTAATTGAATCAAACCAAAGTAAAACACAAGAAAAAAAGAATACCTTTTTCAATCAAATGAAATTCAAATGCATTCAACAAAGGTAATTTAATTTAATGAAAGTCAAACACATTCAACCAAAGCTATTTGAATAAAATGAACTTCATATAATGCATTCAACAAAGCTAATTGAATCAAACGAAAGTCAAATGCATTCAACAAAGCTAATTGAATCAAATGAAAGTCAAATGCATACAACAAAGCTAATTGAATCAAAAGAAAGTCAAATGCATTCAACAAAGCTAATTGAATCAAATGAAAATAAAATGCATTCAACAAAGCTAATTGAATCAAATTAAAGACAAATATATTCAATTAAAGCTTTTGAATGAAATAAAAGTCAAACACATTCAAACTAAGCATTTTGAATCAAGTGAAAGTCAAATGCATTCAACAAATCTAATTGAATCAAATCAAAATCAAACACATTCAAACAAATCTTTTTGAATCAAATGTAGGTCAAATGCAATCAAGAAGCTAATTTAATCAAATGAAAGTCAAATGCATTCAACAAAGCTAATTGAATCAAATGAAAATCAAACACATTCATACAAAGCATTTTGAATCAAATGAAAGTCAAATTGTCATTCAACGAAGCTAATTGAATCAAATGAAAGTCAAATGCATTCAACAAAGCTAATTGAATCAAATGAAAGTCTCCAACTTCAAATCCATGCTTCAATTCTTCCTTCACTGAACACAGCCTTCTCCAAGTCCATCCATTACATCTCTTTGGACTATAACTCCACCAATCCTGCTCCTTCAAATAGATACTATGAATCCATTTAACCCAAAGAGTGTCCTCCTTCTTGGCTATTTTCCAAATATATTTTCCCAAAGCAGCCTTATTCCACTTAGCACAATCTCTAATGCCCAGACCACCAAACTTCTTAGGCTTACAAACCCAATCCCAAGCCACAGGGGGAGAACTACTAAGCACAGCAGCCCCATCCCATAGGAAAGCTCTACATAATTGGGTAATTCTATGAATAACCCCTTTTGGCATAAGCACAGACTGAGCCCAATAAGAATGTAAGCTAAGAAGGACAGAATTTATGAGGGTAACCCGAGCATTATAGGATAAGTTCCTGCTTGACCAACAAGTAATTCGAGCAAGCATTTTGTCAATGATGGTGTCAAAATCCGAAATCCTCATATACTTAGCATTAAGAGGGATGCCAAGGTATGCCAAGGAATCCTCTTTGTTATAGCATTAAGAATGTCCTGTTTCGAACTCACATCCATACTACCAAAGTACACTGCTAGTTTATCTGAATTTGCCACAAGCCCCGAAACCTTCTCAAAGGTCTTTGAAGCTCTAATAAGTAGAGAAAATGTCTGTCTATCACCATGTCCAAACAACATAAGATCATCTGCAAACACTAGGTGAGTTAACCCCAGCGCTTTACAGCCCTGATGAAACTTAAAATTTCTAAGCCCACCAACCTTCCTTAGAAGCCTCGAAAGATACTCCATAACTATAACAAAGAGGAGAGGAGAGATATGATCTCCCTGTCTAATGTCTCTCTTCCCCTGGAAAAAACCATGAAGCCCACCATTGATCATGAGGGAAAAAGAAGGGGAAGAAATACATTCCATGACCCACCTCACAAATTGCCCCAGAAAATTAAGAGCAATAAGAATATCTTTAATAAACGCCCAAAACACCGAGTCATAAGCTTTCCTCAGGTCTACTTTGATAGTACATCTAGGAGCCTTCCTTTGGTTATTATAATTCTTCAGCATATCCTGGCAAACTAAAATGTTATCTAAAATAGACCTCCCTTCAACAAAAGCTCCCTGATTCTCACTAATCAACTCAGGAAGGACCAATTTAAGTCTTGAGCACAGCAATTTTGAGATGATTTTATACACAACATTGCAACAAGCTATAGGTCGAAAATGAGAAACCTGAGTAGCATCTTCAATTTTTGGAAACTGGGTGAGTAAACAGTATAAAATTAGTGGTTTCTATAGTTGGTTACAGGGTGAGCAGAATAGGGTTTGTTGGGATAAATGGGTGTGGAATAGGTTTAATACCCCAAAGCACTAATTTATTTCTTGGCTGGCAGCGCAAGGCAGACTTAAAACAACTGACAGACTGGTTAAATTTGGTTGTAACCCTAATATTGGCTGCTTGTTGTATGGGAATGGCTTGGAGTCTCATAAGCACCTGTTTTTTGAATGTTAGTATAGCAGGCAGTGTATAATGACAGTAGCTTCCTGGCTTGGCATCTCTGAGAAACATTTTAATATGACAGGTTCATGGAAACACTAGTACAAGAAGGGAGATTGACTGGTTCAGAAGAAGACTTTCCTTGTTGCTTTTGCTACATGCGAGTACTATATTTGGATGGCTAGGAATCATGCTTTTTGGAATAAGGCAGTGGTCTTGCTTAGGAAATTATGTTTCTCGATCTGTATGGAAGTTTGGAGCAGAGTTTAGCAATTGATTGAAGCTTCTTGGTCCAGAAACCAATGCAAATGGGTGCAGGCTCTTAAAAGCAAAATGCCTGCTGGCTGTTAGCTACTGTTATGGGGTTGTTCCTGAGTATGTGTTCATGTTACTGTTTTTTATTGTTTAGTTGCTGTGGTTTTTGGCAGTTTGGTGTTTAGCTCTAGTTAGTTCTCTTTGTCCTAGTCCAGGTTTGGAGTACCCTTCCTAGAAGGTGCCTCCTTCCTAAGGCTAGGTAGGTCCCCTTCCCTCTCTTTGACACCCTTCCTAGAAGGTGTGGCTTTTGAGAGTAGAAGGTGTTTTTGGGGGTTGGTTGGTTTTTTTTGTTTTTGCTTGGTCAACTTTCGGTTTTGTAAGTTGTAATTCTTTATTCTTTGTTAATATATTTCTTAATTCCCAAAAAAAAAAAAAAAGAATCAAATGAAAGTCAAATGTATTCAATGAAGCTAATTGAATCAAACCAAAGTAAAACACATGAAAAAAAGAATAGCTTTTTCTATCAAATGAAATTCAAATGCCTTCAACAAAGGTAATTTAACTAAATGAAAGTCAAACACATTCAAACAAAGCTATTTGAATAAAATGAAAGTGATATAATACATTCAACAAAGCTAATTGAATCAAACGAATGTCAAATGCATCCAACAAAGCTAATTGAATCAAATGAAAGTGAAACACATTCAAACAATGCTTTTTGAATCAAATTGTCCAATGTATTCAACGAAACTAATTAAATCAAATAAAAGTCAAATGCATTCAGTAAAGTTAAATAAATCAAATCAAAGTGAAACACATTCAAACTTAGCATTTTGAATCAAATGAATTCAACAAAGCTAAATGAATCAAATGAAAGTGAAATGCATTCAAACAAGTCAGACTCATTCAAACAAAGATTTTTGAATCAAATAAAAGTCAAATGCATTCAACTAAGCTAATTGAATCAATTGAAACTCAAACACATTCAAACAAAGCTTTTTGAATCAAATGAAACTCGAATGCAGTCAACAAAGGTAATTGAATCAAATGGAAGTCAAACACATTCAAACAATGCTTTGTGAATCAAATTAAAGTCAAATGCATTCAACGAAACTAATTGAATCATATGAAAGTCAAATGCATTCAGTAAAGCTAAATTAATCAAATCAAAGTGAAACACATTCAAAAAAAATCTTTTTGAATCAAATCAAAGTCAAATGCATTTAACAAAGCTAATTGAATTAAATAAAAAATAAATGCATTCAACAAAGCTAATTGAATCTAATTAAAGTAAAACACATTTAAACAAAGCTTTTTGAATCAAATGAAAGTTAATTCTTGATTTAAACAAAGCTTTGTTATTGATTTACGAGAAATAAGTTTGTGTATTTGATATTCAAGAATTAAGTTTTTGATTTTGGATTTCTAATTAAGATGTTAATTCTTTTCTGCAATGATATTTTAGTTGTTGATTTTGTGAAAAGTGCACATTTTTACTTGTTTTTTTTATATTGATTGAGATGCATTTATAATTGATTTTTCAGGGGATAGTTTGATGGTAAATTGGATAATTATGGTTAGTTTTTGGGTGATTGTGGTTGGATTGGGTGTTTAATTTTGGATTTTGTGATTGGTGAATTATTGGAAGTTGTTAAATATAATCACAAGCTTACAACTTAGAGTTATAATGCAATTGAGTTAAATTGTAGTAAGTGTCAACTGCTTGCTTAATTGAAATTGGTGATTTCGATTTTGAGGTAAATTAATGTATAACTTAATTGAATTTTAGCTTTTGTAAAACTAGAGGGTTTGTTTCTTAGTGTTTGGCAAGGTCATCTTGTCGATGCTATTGTTGCAACTTGATGTTGGACACGTTCTTAGCAAGAATGAGTTGGGTGTTTGAAAGAGTTATAACTCCCTTCTGTGGTGAGATGATTGATGTATTGCTGGTAGTTAGGGAGGGGGTCAAGGATTTAGAAAGGGGAAGGTAAGCAGCCAAAGTGAGGTACAGTATGCATATGAAACTACCATGTATCCAACATCTAAGGTTTAGGTAGTTTCATATGCATACTAAAGGTTTGGGCAGTGAGGTACAGTATGCATCTGAACATAGGCAGCCATAGACACCTTCGTTTTTTATTGGTATAAACTGTCCAAAATATAATATTTAGCATGTTGAAGATTCTGCAGCTTGAAGTGCAGTATGCATATGAAACTAGTCAGCTAAACTCACCTCACGAGTACGTGCCATTGGTGCTTGTCAACAATCAGCCACTCCTTGAGGTGTAACTCTCTTCCTCTCTTTTTAGCATGCTCTGTCCCGCTCTCAAGTATGCGTAATCTAACGTGGGTGGTAACTACCAAAATTTCATCACGTACATCTGCAAAGCATACAGAGGCACGTCAATTCCTGCAGCTTGTAGTTCGGCAGAGTTTATGATCAGCTCGTTTGGTGACAAGGCAATAAATACATCTCAACAGTTGTGCTATGTAGGAGGTCAGCTGAACTTGACCTCATTTATGCCAACTGAAATTCCGCAGAATAGAATAGTGTTCAACTGAAAAGCCAAAATGAAGCACCAAGTTTCAACAATTTTTATCTTTCAAAAGGCAAAAGGCATTAAGGCCTGGCCTAGTAGTGAGCTTAGCTTGTGACACATCCCATATATTAGCTTCCTGATTTAAAGCATCAGCTAATGCATAGACATTCGTCTAGTTTGGTATTGAGTTAGATGCATATGCAATCCTTGTTCAGCTGCTTTATCTTGAACACATGGGTATCATGTTAAGAGCTTTACATATGATTTCATTTTTGTAATTTTTGCAGGGTGCCTAATGCGAAATCTGAAAGGGAAGCAACTGATATTTGAAATATATGGAATGCAAGGAATCCCGCCTAATGTTTTGGCTGGTCATTACGAGGAGCAAGGTAATATTGTCTTGTATCTGTTCTAGTGTAGACGCTTGATTGTGTCTCCCCAAAACCCAAACCTAGTGATGAGTACCTTTCATGTCTTTGATTATCGAGTTAGGTGAAAGAGTTGAAAAGTCTCGTGAAGTTCCCTTAATCCTTGATCATTTCTAACCTTTCCTAATCAAAGTCATTCATTTCGTGTCTTTAAACCCAAAATCATTTATTTCGTCTCCTTAAAATCATTCCTTTCGTGTCCAAACCTTAAAAAACTTCTAAACCAGGCTATTTTGGTCCAATTAATATTTAGTAAGATGGGGCTTGAAAAGAGCTTTCCAACGATATATTATAAGCCCAAATCGGAGTTATAACAAGGAAGTTATGGCCAAAATACTAAACCGAGCCCAAACTAAGCCTTACCTGCGACCCAATGATCATGTGGAGGGTTCACTAACCTTAACCTCATTCCTAAACCAATTAGGATTCATTAGGAATTTCTAGAGTCCTCTAGAAGGTTCTAATCTATCCTTTCCGAAAGATAAAGATTAAAGAGTTTGAAATTGAATAAAACTGCTCTTTTTGAAAATCCTTGTTCTATTCGAATTTAAAGACGTTCATAAACTTCGAGATGTCGTTGCCATGCTTATGAGTATGGTGGAAGGGCTAGCGAATCGGATATCAGTCATCGAACAAAACTCTCATCGACATGTTCGGAAGAATGAAAAGAACGAGCATCCTCCTTCTTCTTCCCATCAAGGACCGAAGGAAAAACACCTCTATATACACACATATATATATATCCATACACACACACATATATATATATACACACAATATATATATATATACACACACACACACACACACACATATATATATATATATAACATGCTCGCCATACAACACAAGTCAACTTATCTTTGACTCATGACTCTATTTTATATAATAATAATTTGTTTTTGATAACATCAACCGGGTTACAACCCCATAACTCAACTCAACTCAACTTTAAAAAAGAATCTTAAATTATTTCTTTCTTATATCATTGGTCAGACCATAGCATTTCATTATATCTCTTTCCTTGTTGCGAGTACCAATAATATCATCAATCTTTTACTCTCATACTAAAAATAAATTAGTTTCCACTTAAACCATCTTTTACCAATCCATTAGTAATAAGCACTTTGTTATCCAAAACCTTGATTGGTCTTTCTCATAAATCAAATTTTGGTTTAACTCAATAATCTAGATTGAGTTGTAAAACATGTTTGTAGACAAAAATAAACTTTCTCTTTGAGATTCTTAGAAATACCAAGGCCATTGGTGAGGCTAGTCTATTAGTCAAATAACCAATTCTATGACAGCTCATATATGATCATATACTTTGAGCTGATGATCTTTTCTTTCTTCATCATTTCTTTCATTAGTAACATTATAACGCTTGTCCCCTATTTATCTTAAGCAACTCGAGTCTTTTCTTGGACATTTTCTATATGTTTCACTATAACTTTACTCACTTGAGGTCCTTATACGATTTTCTCACTTATTTTCCGCGAACATAGTGGTACTTTAATGCTTCCTTCTATACTAATTCTCAAATGGTGCCATGCCAAAGCTGGCTTGTATGGTGATTTTTGGTCCAAGAAAGTTATGTTTATTCCAAGCTATCTTTACATCCTTTTTTATTCCAAAGACACATGCTCTCTTTATGTCCTTCGATTAATGTTGGATATTTCTTTTTGTTCCATTTATCGCTTAGTAGATGTTGTAATCGTTCTCAATGTATTACCAAGGTTCTCCCGTACACCTTTTTGGAATCTCGAAAGAAACTTGGAATCTCTATCTAAGGCAATACTCTTAGGAACTCCATGTAGTCTCACAATCGTATGTAATGCAAGCCTTTGCAAGCAATTCCATCCTCCAAGTCTCCTTCATTGATTTTAAACATTGTAAACTTAGACAATTTATCCACCATAACCCAAATGAGATTACTTCCGGTCTAAACCATTAATATACCTTTATCAAATCTTTATACAACATGTTCTTTCTTGAATATGGTGTATTACGCCCTTCCTCCTTTAGCTTTCCTTTCAATCTATTACATTTGCAATGAAAACTTAGACCTTTATCATCATGCATGAATATTTAAACCATTCATCATCTTACAAATTCAACCAAATTCGTATATTTGATTTTTCCCTTTATCTCTTCAAATATTATTGGTTGAATACTCTAGTTGCAAGACATATTCTTTACTCATCTTTCTCTAACAATTTCGAGGAGGTCAACTTCCTTATTTCCCAATTACTTCGTTGAGTATCACCAATGTATTCACCCATTACGTTATCATCCTTTCAATGATATTGAATGCCTTATCCGTAACTTTATTAACTCTACTCATCTCCTTTTGTTACCTATACAAATGTGTGAGAGTATACTTCACATACTTATGTATGATACACACTTTACACCGACTCTATAAAGAAGATTTTATATATTTGTCTTACTATATTAATCATTCAATTTTGTCTCGCATATGACTTTGCACCAAGTGGCAACACTTGAAACCAAATCTTATTCCAACCAAATCTATATATATATGAAATATATATATATTCATAATATTGTATATCGTTTACAAGATTCAGCCTCTTTTGAACTTTTAAATTTTTTTTTCTACCTTTTTTCTTGTCCATTAATCAATTATATTATCCGTTATTTATATAAGACGGTCTTATGTAAGACTATCAGTTAGTTAAATTGGTAACAATATAATTGTTAAACAATAAAGTAAAATGTTACTATATGAGAAATTTATTAATAAATATTGATAAATAATTAATTTGATAATTAGTTAAAATATCTTATAAGGAGAGTTTTACACATAAGACCATCTTATATAAGATTTAACATTTCAAATTAGCAATGTATCTACGTTTTAAAATTAACCTCTATGATTAGCTGTATCTATAATTTTTATTACAACAAAAATGGTTGCTTCCATTTTCTTAAAATATTGGTTTCGTAATAGTAGTGCATGGTTGACAAATTACATGCACCAGATGCAACTTTTTATATATATATATAGCTTGTACATGTGTAGTTGAAAAATTACATATATCAAATGCTAGCTTTTTTTTATATACGTTGCCTGTGCACACATGCCAATGTGAGTGAATCCAATATTGTGTCTTGTATGGACATGATGTAGGAAAAATATTGTCTAATGTGCACAAATTCTTGATATTAACTTCGTTAAGAATAAAACAATGTATGAAATACGTCAATTTTAAACTAATTTAATTCAGATGTTATCAACATGTATGCTTATTACAAAACGTCATCCTGTCACATCATTTTTATTGAATTTGAATTATTAGGCTAAATCTATTTTTAGTGAAGTTAATTTATTTTTAAGTAGTTGAAATTATTTTTATAACTGATATTTACTCAATATTATTTGAGAATGAGGTGAAAAGAACATGTTTTTGGTATACTTCTATTAATCTTACCCAAATTCATATATGATGGTTGGTCACACTGTGTGGCCAACCATCATAAGGGTTAATTCGTTAGAGTTATAAGGGTTACTTTGTTAGTGTTATAGCGGTTATTCAGTCAGTGTTACAGGGTTAATTCGTCAGTGTTACAGGGGTTACTCGGTTCGGGTTACAGGGGTTACTCGGTCAGTGTTACAGAGGTTATGTCGTCAGTGTAATAGCGGTTATTTGATCAGACAAGAGTTACTCGATCATTGTTACATGAGGCCAGCCGCACACAAAACGTGTTGTCAATCTTAAACTTTGTATTAAAGAAATAACTAAAGACAATATTTTTTCTGTAATAGGAGAACACTCAAATAATCCAAATTCATTGGAATGAAAATCAAAATGTAATACACATTTATATTGTTGAAACAATCTTCTACATTTTTCATTCTTGAACATACGATCGAGCAATCATATTATCATCCTCTATTTGGGGACAATCGAGCAAACAACCTCTGTTTATGGACAATCGACCAATCATATTATCAGCCTCTGTTCAGGACAATCGAGCAACAACCTCTATTCAGGGACAATCGAGCAAACAACCTCTGTTTGGGGACAATCGAAACAATGTCGTACTATATTCTTCACTAATACCTATACAATCAGACACACACATGACTTGAAGGTATCAAGCAACACCTATACAGCCAGATACACATGACTTAAAGGTGCAACCATCGACATTTCAGCATCATTAATGCCTATACAGTCAGATGCACATGACTTGAAGGCATCGTCATCATCATCCACAACTTCTGTTCGGAGACAATTGAACACTCATATCCCTTCTCTTCGGAGGCAATCGAAGACACTCTTATCAACATTCATGATCATCTCGAGGTGCGGAGGATTACTATTCATATATTCATATTACTAGTTTCTCAAGGTGTAGAGACTTGTAATCCTTCATTATTATCAGGCAAGGCGTGGCAAATGGTCAACCGTTACATACTTCTCGAGACGTAGAGATTTGCAATTTTGTCTCGAGGTGCGGACACTATTTAGTGTAATTCCCAAGCTGATGCGAGGAATTTCACTTGCTATGTTGTGAGCTACTCGTGGCGTAGGAGTTCATGATAGAATTCCCAAGGCGCAGAATACTATCATTCAAGTTTTTTTCCCGAGGCGCAGAAGATTATCACTCATTCAGTAGACTGCTTGAGGTGTAGGAGTCTGCGACATATTTCCCTAGGCACGAAGACTTGTCATCTTCTTAGTGAGCAGCTCGAGGCGCAGTGGTTCGCGATAGATTTCTTGAGGCGTAGAAAGCTACCAAACGTATTTGATGTCGACGCACTGGTGTCAGATATGCATTCTATCCCCTTACACTTTTATTTGTGGAACTAACGCTTTTCTACAGGTATCGTCGTATGCGGAATGATTTAGGGTCGCAGAACGTCTTAAATCATTCTTCGTCCCAGTCGACTAATTTGACTATTTTCTTTGAAATTTAAGTTTCTATAAACTTAGTCAAAGTGGGGGCTTCTGTAGATACCTAAAAATGTCTCCCCAAAACCAAACCCAATGATGAACAACCTTTAATCGCCATTATTGGCAGGGTTCATTATTTAATCGTTGAAATGCTTAAAATCCATATTCAATCCAATACATTTTCGTAACCTAATCCACATTTAGTCAAACATTTATTTAATCATTGTCTAATCCTCATTCCTAGCCCGCACCGTTTTTGATCCATTTATTTATTTATTAATTGAGCCCAATTAGTAATATCACAAAACCCTAAACCTAAAATGAGTTCGGAATGACAGAAACGATGCCTAATTATCATGTGTTTTATGAAAAATCAGATAAAATCAATTAAAACAAAAGTATCCAGAAAAAAGAGTGTCGTGACACAGTACCTACACTCCCCGGTTATCATCTTTTAATGCATTTTTGACTTTTTGAAATGATAACATTTAGTATCGTGCCACCTCATAGGTACCGCGCATCCATACCAGTGCCGTGACACGGTACTTTGTAACGTGACACGATACTCGTGCCATGTTACGACACCTTTTCCCCTCAGTGACGCCTCATTTCTAGGGTTTCTGACCTCATTCTTCAGTTTTTCTCTATAAATACGAAGCTCATTTACGAGTTTCGGGGCAGCAACATCTATTCTCTTCCTTTTCTCACAATTACAATCATTATACTTACACCATTCATCCCCTAAGCATTCTAAGGAGTCCATACTTTACTCGAAGTTCCATACTTAAACCAAGGCGTAAAAGGTCGAACTTTGAGGGTTTGGACCAAATCAACTCTACTTTTAATTTAATTTAATTTCCATTGTTATTTTTATTTTCCTTGAAGTTACCAACGTGTTTATCGTTTTATAGTTGCAAGCAAGAGCAATCAAAGTAAGAATCATGCTCCTTTTGTTCTTATTATATTTCTGACGATTTTTATTATGTTTTTATGGATAAATTGCTTCCAATGTTATTGTCTTTTCTACTATTCTATTAATCACCATATTGCATACATGTTTAAAGGGAATATGTAATTGAAAACAACGATTAATTAAATAATTTGAACAACCGATTTAGGTTTCTTTTTAAGTTTGTTGCTTAATCAAGTGATCAATATTATTTAGAATTATGTGTGCGTTAATATTCAACCAATTTAGCCTAATCTAGTTTGGATCAAATGAATCTTTGTTTGTGTGCCTTTGAGATTGCAGGAAATTTTTTTCGCTAAATGAATCGAGTAGAGGCCAATACGGGCGAAGTGACTTCCATGACTCACTTTGTACCATCATCCCCAATCCTCCTCCATTCGTGGTTCCGCACCATATGAAGTTACTAATCTCATGGATTATGAATGGGGCCGGTGTAACCTTCATAGGTCAATCGTTGTTGCCTTTCGTTGACCCTTCTCGTGGTTGCCTTAAAGGATTCATGAACGGTTTACAAGTTCTTTAAAAAACTTATTGGTGGCTTCCTACTTTATTTGTCCCTTATTGTATATGTCAAATCCCGCTTCCTATAATTGCCAAGCATATTCACACATGCTTAAGTAAGCGTGCTTCAATCGACACCTACAATGATGACTCAAAGCTCCTGGATTTCACTCTGCTAATGCGTTGATCCAGTCAAAAGCTTCCACGCTCAAGTCTCTTGCACAAAAGTTGAGTGAAAAAGAAGATAGAGAAATTGACAAGGGAGAAAAAAAATATATTGTGGTTCAAAATCAACAATGGAGTAAATGAATATGGTTGGGAGAATTGATGATGGAGGAAGAAGGTATCATCACTGAGTTGAAATTGGGGAGAGAGATAAGGTATAAGGTGGATAGTTAATTACATGGGCACCATTAATGGAAACAATAACAGAAATTGAACAGAGGTATCAAAAGCTATATTTTTTTCAATTTGACAGGTAGCAAAATAAAATAAAATTTTAAATGGGTACCAATAGTTAATAGAGGCCATTTTCGAGGTATCAAAAGTCAAAATTCCTAATACTAATATTTTGTAATTGATATTTTGTTACGGCCCAATTTTAAGTTATCGCAAGAGCCCCAAAATCCTTAAAAGACTAAATCAGAATTGGGGTTTGGACGAGGAAAAATCCTTCCAAAAATTGCTGAAAAAGCTGTCTCAGTCCTCAAGTTTTAAAAATGAACAATTTTATAAAGTTAAATGTTCATTTTGAGAATAATGTTAAATGTATTTTGAAAAATCTAACTGTTTCATTCATAATCTAGATTTTCGTGGATAGTTTTATTACCTTTCTGAATGAAGCTGGTGTACGCCTGTCAAAACTTTCAACCAAATATGAGTTTTTCCCGAGTTTTTAGAGCGCCACATAGGATTTTATTTTTTTAAAAATTATAAGAGCGCCACTTAGGATTAATACTTTTAAAACGCTACAATCGGATTATGCCACGTAAGATTAGTATTTTTAAAGCGCTACGTAGGATTATTATAATATAAAAAAAAAACTCTGCCACTAGTAGAAAAACTTAAATGGGCACCGCCAAATGCGCACCGGTTTTTAAAAACCAATGCGAAAAAAATAGGCGGGATTGAGGGAAAGAGTTTTCGCACCTTTTCTAACCAAACCGGTGCGAAAAGTGAGTAAATCGCACCGGTTCAGTTTGAACCGGTGCGAAAGCTGTTGTAAAAAAAATAATAATAAAAAATAAAAAAATAAAAATAAAAAAATAAAAACTCGGTTATAATCTTCTTTCTTTCTCTTTCAATTCCTCGATCTTTCCTCCTCTCTCATCTGCCTCTCTCTCCTCCATTGAAGCGTACTCGACATTCTCCATTGAAGGGGCTTCTGAGCTTTCTCTCAGCACTTTCCTCAACCTCCTTCTATCTCCTTCGATCTCCTTCTCCATAACCGCCACTTTCCCTTTCCTTTCTTCTCTCTTTTGACCTCCTTCTCCTTCTCCATAACCAAGCACAACCACCATCGTCGCTGCCGTCAATGTGAACCAAATACAACAACAACAACAAACTTGAGTCAATTATTGATTCAAAAATCACAAATTCAAGGTATGTGCTCTTCGATTTGAAATATAGGTTTTAGGTTTTGTAATTAGGGTTTCTAATTTAACTCTGAATCTCAGAAATTGTTTTGGGGATGATATTCTTCATGGTGGCGCAATTGCGTCTTTGATGGATTTGGTGGGTTTGGCTGTTGTTTTCACTGTTGGAGCTTCGTCTAACGGTGTTTCTGTTGAGATCAATGCTTCCTACCTTGATGCTGCACTTCCTAATGTATGTTGAGGGTATTTTTGGGGAGAATTCGTAATTTTGTTGGATTTTTATTGCTTTATTGATGTTGATAAGTTGGAATTTGTATGTGTTCTGTATATTTTGATGTTTTTAACATACTGAATTGTGGGAATGGTTGGGGTTGAGCTTGTTGAAGTGATTTTATAATCTATCACTTTCATGTATTTGGACTTTAAATTTTCTTTGTTATGTAATTTGTACTTTTGTAGCAATTAGCCAATTAGTTTGCATTTTGCAGGTTACTTATAATTTTATTATTTTGTTTTTTTCGAAAATTAGTTGTTGCGCGTGTGGTGCTATGCGTGTATTGTTGCGTGAGTGGTGCGCTACTATTGCGTGTTGTGTGTGTTGTGTGGTGCTCTGTTGTGGGGTGTTGCTGTTGTTGATGAGTGTGATTGTTGTGTGCTAGGTTGTTTTAGCGTAGTGTTGCTGAAAGGAATGGTGTCCTTCCAACAAGTGTATTATTCTGATAGAGGGTTCAGAATTATTACAGAGCTAATTCTTCAGTAAGGTCAAGTGATCGGAATGCCTAGGTAAAGGCCGCTTCCGATCAGTAATATTAAGGTATAATTAATATTATATCTTAATCTTAACTGAACCCTTCGGGTCGAACCCAATCGAATCACCGATCCGAGACGAAGAATTAATCCGAAAGGATTTAATGAGTCGACAGAGTTTTACGAATACAGACGTCGGATATCGAGCCTAGGGCGTCGAGGCCGAGCGTCGCAAAATCACAAGCGACAAGTATAAGCATAGTCGTAGCACCGCACTGGCCTAGCCATGTGGGCTGCTAGGCTAGGCTGGGTCAACATAGGCCTAGGCGCACCATGGTGTGCTAGGCGCACCATGCGTCCCAAGGGTGCCTAGGCACCATCGCAGCCCTAGCACCATGCCTAGGCGCACATGGCAGCACCATCGCAGGCCACACGCATCATGCACAACACTGTCGCATGGCTAGGCCTATGCGTGTGTGTGCATGTGCATGTGCCTAGGGCCATCGCAAGCCATGGCAGGCCACACGGACCAAGCACAGCCATCGTAGTGCTGGGCATTGGCGCATGTGCGTGTGCGTGTGTGCCTCGCATCCTCACAACAGCAGCCTCGCACAACAGCATGCCAGGCAATGCCCTGTGCGTGTGCGTGTACGAGTGCCGGTGCGTGCTGGCTAGCAAGCAGCAGCAGCGATGATGCGTGGGCTTGTGCGTGTGTGCATGCGATGGGGATGCTAGGCAGCAAGGGAGTGCTGGCTGGCTGGCACGCTAGCTGGCTGCCAGCCTAGCAGCCCATGTGCCGGTTTTGTGCTTGCTTGTGGGGACCAATCAAGGGGCCTTGGGGGGCAAGGCAAATGGTCCCCCCCCCCCCCACCTAGCCTTGGTCATCACTCATTAGCATGTGATTGTGCCACTTGTCGCAATGTGATTAACTTAATTATTTATTTAATTTGGAATTAAATAAATTATTGATTTTACCAACTCTCCCACATTGGTGGGAGATTGGAAATCAAGGGTGCATTTCCCTATAAATACCAAAGGCTTGGGTATTTTGGAAATCAAGGGTGCATTTCCCTATAAATACCAAAGGCTCCTTTTAATTTTTGTAATTATTTATTAATTAAGGTGGTTTTAAGTAAGATTTAATTTCTAGTTTTGCTTTTCTAATTAGATTAGAAGCTCGTTTTAATTAATTTTAAAACTCGTATCTTTTTTTTCGATTTGGCTGTCGAACCCAGATTTTGGCTCAAAAATAGTGATTTTTGGGTGGAATCGACATTCTGAAATAGATTCAACCCTCTTTGAGAACTGTCCAGAAGCCAAATTCGAACCGGAAACCCATTTTTTCTGGGGTTTTTCGTTTTTCAACGAAAATTTTAAATCATTTTAAGCCTTGATTAATGGAAGCATTACAAGGTTAGATTAAATACATTATTGCATCCCTAATCTACTGCCTTTTAAATTGTCCTTCAGCATAATTATGGAGTTTTAATTAGTGCTTGAGTTGATATGCCTTGTTCACATAAACTTGTTTTTCACAAATTTCGCAAATTAATTGCAATTATGTGTGAATGTTTGATGTGAATGTGTAATTTTAAGTTCCTAATATGTTAAAGTTCTAATCTTTAAAGGTTTAAATGATTGGAACTCCAACCCTAAATTCCATATTGAACAAAGTTTGGATTTTTCATGTTTGGTTGATTAAAATCCAAGAAGTTCAATACTTGTGAGTAAAATTTGATTAATCTTCATATTGGAAGATGTAATCTTGACATTTTACACAAGTATGAAAGTTGGAAAAATTTTTATCATTAGATGGTTAATCTATTTTTCCAACTCCCATTTGTCAAATCCATTATTAATTTGCATATTGGCAAAATTAATTATGGACATAGCTCATTTAATTTTAAGCATAAAGAAAGACCTAAATTTGTTCAAAAATAAATTATTTTTTTTGACGATTTAGGCTTGTGCACCATTGAAATTAAATTTATTTAAGTTAGACTTATTTTATTTTATTTTTCCTCAAATTAATTCTAAAATGTAATTTAGAATTAATTTTTGTCACACACAAATCGGAATTAAAATTCCGAGTAAAATGCACGCAAATCGATGCAAAACCGCAAGCGTCCCCAAGGCAAGCCGGGCTGCCCAGCAGCCCACATGTAGGATGCCCATGGTGCACGCAAGGGCCATGCATCGATGCGTATGGCTGTGTGGCAGGGAGGTTGTTGGGCGCAGCATTGCGTGGGGATGTGGCTGGGCAGGGGCTGCCTGTGGATGCTGGCTGGCAGCATGCTAGCAGGAGCCAGCCCAGCACGCCATATGCTGGTAGGCACCAGCACGCTAGCAAGCATGCGCAACATGCTAGCAGGCAGCTGATGCTAAGCAGCGAGGCTTGCTGGGCACAGCAGAGCAGCACCACACACCATGGCGTAGGGCCATGGGCTACCTAGCAGCCATGGTGCGCACCCACTAAGGGTTTTAGTGGGACGTTTTTGCTTAATGTTTAAGCTATGATTTTGCAATTTTTCCAATTTTAATAATTTTAAGTAATTATTTTAACGAGGTTAAAATCTCGATTTTTCGTTTTGCAAAAATTTGACAAATTATAGGTTATGCCGACTTAATTAATCGGATTAATTAAGTATGGATGCAGAATTTAGTGGGAGCTTAGTTAATTACGTGAGCAATTTGCTTTTAAAAATAATGAATTAAACAACTTTGACTAGTTTTAATTAGGCGCGTTAATTGGATTAACCACCAGAGTTAGTTACTAGTTTTGCGTGTTTAATTATGTATTTCGTAGTTTGTTTGGGCCATTCACAAATAGTGAATGGGTGAATGAAAGATTGCTTTCAAAACAGGTTATTGAAAATGGCAACTAGTGGGGCCCGACTAGGATAAAAAATACGGACAGCGATCCGTTATGTATTTTTGAAAATCTAAATACGGTCTGCGAACCATTAAGTATTTTTGTACTTTACATTAATCTTAGTCGTACTAGCTAGTTGTTTTATTTTGGCCAAGATGTCTCAAGAAGGCGTTTCGATGAAGACAAGCCAAGATGAAGACCCATGGAAATTGAAGATTTCAAGAGGTCATGCTAGTTGCCAAATGCATCAATTTATGCTTTATATATATTATTGTTATATATAAATGTTAGATGCATGTCTAGGATTTCACATGTTGCGACGATTAGTTAAGTTCACTTAAATCAAACCAACATAGAAACCCTAGGTCCCTTAATAATATTGAGCTAAAATTTGTCGTTCCAAGAACAACACTTACCGAACCAATGCGCGTATGTGATGGGCTACGCCAAAGCGAGGCATCACTAATTCCCTAGGAACGTAAGGTATACTAGGTATACAAGTTGTCTTGGTTAAGCTCAACAATATCAGTAAGGAGTCCTTAGATGTCGTGGCAAAAGAGATAAAATGTCAAGGATGCATTAGATGCGACATTTTATCAAACCGAGAGTAGCTTGGAGCTATTAGCAATTGGATTACTTACCTTAAGATATTTAATGATTAAGACAAGCCAAAGCATGCTTAACCCTTTCTTGATCTTTGGGATCTCAGAATCATTTTATTCTCGCCTAAAAGGGATATTTAATAATGCGTGGATAAAATGCTCAATAAGATTGAAAATATGCATGAACGCTTTTAAATTTCAACTTATTGGTTATATGAATGGTTTTTCATTTCAAATTCTTTCAATTGTAGAACAATGTCTGCAAGTAACTCAAACAAAAACCATGTGTGCCCGGAACTCCCCAAAAAGTTAGCTATCAAGCTTACCATAACAAACCTTGAAGAACGGGAAGAGGAACTCAGGAAAACACTCCGGAGTTAATCCAAGGAGTATGTTCTGGATACTTCCCTCCCAACCCTCTGTACCAAGAAACACTTGAGTGACAAAACTTATTGTGCATGGTCCAATGATTGCAAATTAGTGTCACAACTCATGGCTAACTCCATCCCGGAAGAATGGAAAGAAAAACTTTCATTCTCTTTTCCGGACTTATTCCTTGGAGAACTAAGGGATGTTGTCGGTGTGAGATTCTCTAAGAGTTTCAACGACAACAATGATGAACTCTTGTTTGAAGTGACTAGGTCACTTACAGACATGAATGTGAAGCCATCAGATCAAGGTTGTCTTGAAAAAGAGAGGTACCATCTTGGGTCTACAGTCTACAAACACCAAGTTGAGACCGGGTATGCCCCTCCAACCCCATGTGGCAAGAATGACTAGGCTCTTAAAGCCCATGGAACTCCTCGGAATTCCATTAGAAGATGGAATGGCTGGTCATATTATGCTCACTTCACTCCACTCTAGATATGATGCACTAAGGGCATATATGTCTGAAAGAAAGGAGACACATTCTTTGAAGAATGTGGTAGAGCTACTTCACCGAGCCAACTCATTTGGGGCAACCAAAAGACCATCAAGAAGGATGGATTCAAGGTTAAGGCAAAGTTGCGTTGCTTCGATTGTGGTGGGCAAGGCCACTTCAAGAGAGAATGCAAGCTCTTCAAGGAAGAAGAGGAGAGGAATGGAGCATATGCCTCAAGTATCTTCCTAAACACTTGTGAATTAAGCTTATCATAGGTATCAGATACCAAGTATGACTTACTTTATGTTGCCTTTTCAGGGACAAAGTGAGAAGCTTATCAAGTGTTGGTGCATGGACAAGTAGACGACAAAGATGGTTTTTCGGTCGTGCTTGCATGCACTATTTTGTCTATGACATGTAATTAAACTAATCTTAGTTTTTCATTCTTTTGAGCATACTATGATCGATCTATGGTGTTGGACACCTAGGCATTTTGAATGTAAGACTTTGACAATAGTTGTTTCAAAATTGTCTTGCAAATATATGTTTAATGAAAATTGCATGTTTTTACATATGATTAGACAAAATTTGATACCGATAACTAAGACATCTAAAAATTCAACTTCGTTAACAAACATTAGTAGATATGGCGATATCTACTTAATCTCGATTAAATCTGGATCCTTTGGCAAATTCAAAGAATTTTAGAAAGAAGTTGAACATCAACTTGGCAAGAAAATTAAAGCACTTCGATCGGATCGAGGTGGCGAATATTTGAGCCATGAATTCGACGATCACTTGAAAGAAAATGGTACTCTTTCAGAATTGACACCTCCCAGAACTCCTCAATGGAACGGAGTATCCGAACGGAGGAACCGAACCTTGTTAGACATGGTTCGATCAATGATGGGTCTTAGTGAACTTCCTATCTCTTTCTGGGGACATGCGCTACAAACCGCGACACTAACACTAAACCGCGCTCCGTCAAAAGCTGTTGAAAAGACTCCATATGAATTATGGACTAAGAAACCTCCTAGGTTGTCTTTTCTCAAGATTTGGGGATGCGAAGCATATGTCAAACAATTAATTTCGGACAAACTTCACCCCAAATCGGATAAGTGTTTCTTTGTGGGATATCCAAAAGAAACCAAAGGGTCTTACTTCTACAATAAATCCGAGAACAAAGTGTTTGTTGCTCGTGATGGTGTCTTTTTGGAGAAGGAACACCTTTCCAAAATGACAAGTGGAAGCAGCAGTGTTAATCTGATAAAACTAACAATCTAAGTGCTTTGGAAGCAGCTGAGAAGATTGGGCAGAATCAAACAGACAATGTAAATGCTCAACCTATTACCCTTCGTAGGTCGCAACGGCAAAGATCTCAACCAGACAAATACCTCGGTATTGTCTTAACCGATGATCAAGACATCCTAGTCATGGATGGTGATGAGCCAGCGACTTACAAGCAAGCTATGACGAGCCCCGACTCTGCTAAATGGCAAAAGGCCATGAAATTCGAGATGGACTCCATGTCTGAAAATCAAGTCTGGGACTTGGTGAATTTGCCCGAGGGTTACACACCCATTGGTTGCAAATGGAGACAAGGATGGAAATGTATCGATATACATGGCTAGACTGGTGGAAAAAGGTTATAGACAAGTTCACGGGATTAACTATGATGAAACCTTTTCACCGGTTGCAATGCTAAAGTCTGTCCGGATTATTCTAGCAATTGCTGCATATTACGATTATGAAATATGGAAGATGGATGTCAAAACCGCCTTCCTAAATGGGATTTTGGAAGAAACTGTGTACATGACACAGCCAGAAGGTTTTGTCGATCCGAGCAACGCTGGAAAGGTTTGCAAGCTTAAGAAGTCCATTTATGGACTAAAGCAAGCCAGCAGGAGTTGGAATCTGCAATTTGATGAAGCCATCAGCAAGTTTGGTTTTATCAAGAATCCAGATGAATCTTGTGTATACAAGAAGGTTAGTGGGAGTGACATCGCATTCCTAGTCCTATATGTCAACGACATACTGCTCATTGGAAACAACACAAAATTACTGGAGTCCGTAAAGGGCTGGTTGGGAAAGTGCTTTTCAATGAAGGACTTAGAAGAGGCACAGTACATATTGGGCATCAAGATCTACAGGGATAGATCTAAGAGGATGATTGGATTGAGCCAGAGTACTTACATTGATAAAGTACTGGCACGATTCAACATGGAGAATGCCAAGAGAGGGCATCTACCCATGTCCCATGGCGTAACTCTCAGCAAGAAACAGTGTCCACAGACACCTGTTGAGTGAGAGAGAATGGATCAGATTCCATATGCTTCGCTAATTGGGTCGATCATGTATTCTGTTTCGGGGTTTTCTGATGTCCTGCGGGAGAGTTACAATTCCGAGACTGGAACCGGACGCCTGTACCTGCAAAATAACGGAGACTCCTGAGAGCTCCGCCTCCAACGGTCAAGTTAGTACCTGATTAAGGAGTAATTAATACGGAAATTAAAGTAATAAGATCTCTCTAGGTGAGAGTGTTTAATGTTGGTAATCTGCTTTGTTAGCGAGATTAGCCGGTTATTAGTGTCTTCCGTAACGTTTCTGTTCTGTTCCGTTCTTCAGGTGAGATTAATTGCTTCTTTCTCTTTAATGAGGAGTAATTAAGTATTTATAGTCTTGAGAAGCGTGCCACTCTCTAGGTTTAGGGTAAACCTAGGGCTGACCGGGCCTCTAGACAAGATTGGGCCTTGTTGGCCGGTTTTCCCATTTGGCATGGGTGGACACGTGGCGTGTCTCAATTGGTCCGTAGAGGACGTATCTGTGATTGACACGTGGCAGGCTCCTATTGGCCTACGTGAAGGACACGTGGCGGAACCTGGTTGGTCCACTTGTCAAACGGTGATTGGTGGATAAAAATCCCCTAATCATTTGCCCCTCACAGGTGGCGCGTGACTGGTCACGTGTCGCCTGTGACAGGTGTCGCACGGTGACAGGCGACGGCCTGCTACAGGTGTCACCTTGCAAATGGCCGAGAGATTTCCCGCCCAAATTTTGAATTTGGAAGCGACCCTTTGCCTTCTCACTTTGCCTATATAAGGAAGTGCTGACTTCGGTCATTTTCACATTTGAGAACTTTGCGAGAACATTCGGACCCCTGAACTTGCTCTGACATTTCGGACCTTTTCTGCCTACCGCCTGTTCTGACAAGCCGACTGCACCGGATTTCCAAAACTTCATCAACCGTCACTCGTTCAGGTAACTCAGTTCTCTTACTCTTAATTTTCTTTTTAATTTTTGAAATGGCACCACGGAAGCACACGACACGACCTAAGTTAGTGATCAGCCGGTCACCGGGGACGGCTGAATCTAGGACTAGGAGTGCCGCCTGCCCTTTTCTGGACCCATCTTTGCCCTTTATACAAAGTCTGACTGTATCTGTGTCTATGCAGAACGTGATGGCCAGAACAAAAAAGACTGCTATGATTTCAAACTCGGACGGCTCCTCCCAAAGGGTGCTCATTAGTGAAACATCTGACCAGGCGCCAGATGTAGAAGTGAAACGAGGCGGCTGCCAAGCCGACAGTTCTAAGAGAGGGGTCAAGGTGGTCCCTTCCCATTTGACCGTTGATATGTCTAATTTCCCTCCTGCTCCTTCTAAGGGAGAGGAGGCGGGCCCCTCTGGGAGAGGGGAGGAGTCGTCCTCTTCGGACTCGTCAGAGGACGAGTCCGAGTCCAGCTCTTCTGGCCACAGTTCTCCAGGCTCAGAAGAAAGAAACAGCCGCCTACAAGAGGCGAGGCTTTCTCATGCAGTGTAGAAGGGGGACAATTGGGCGGAGCCGTCCGCCTCTTTCAGAGAGGAAAACACCCCTTACTACTGCACGGTACCCCGGGGCCGGATCGCAACCATGCAAGACAAAGTGGAGAGCTTTATAGCTAACCACAGAATGGGCCCGGAATTTTTATTGTTCGTGCCGGATCCAGAAGACACTGTCGTCTGGCCGGCTGGTACCAGCTATGATGACGGCTGCTTTGGCTGCTATGTGGCGGCCATCAAAGCTGGACTGCGCTTCCCATTACATCCGGCAGTTCAGCGGATTTTAGATGGGTATGATTTGGGGTTATGGCAGTTAGCCCCCAACTCTTGGGTAAACGTACTCGGCTATGTGGCCGGGTGCGAAATGTACGGGGTGGAGCCAAGCTTTGAGGCTTTCGCCCACATGAACTATCTCAGCGGGACCCCTAAGTCAGGAGGTACCGGCTGGTATCAATTAACAAGCCATAGGGGTTACCTCATGACGAGAGGTAAGGCGAACAAATGGAAGGATTGGCGGAACACCTTCCTTATCATCGAGGGTTCAGACACGGAGCTGAACCAACGCTTTAACAAGTGGAATAGGGATCCGCCTCTTCTCGCAGGCGGCCGCAGCATGCCGCCTGTTCCCTCAAAGGCTAAAAAAGAGATCCTAGACAAAGGACTCTTCAAAGTAGAGACTAGGGTGAACTCTACTTCAGGGGTACGAGAGCAAGTACCCCTAAACTGCGTCCCGAGCTTCAAGTGGCTCTATGACGAGTACTTTTTGGCCGCCTGTGGCCTCAGCAGTCGGTGCTCAAGAGGTAGCCGGCCTGTCAAATACTCTGTTTTTTCACGCTTTGTTTACTTGGGATTTTACTAACTTTGCTGTTTATTTTTTGCAGCTGACGCCATGAGTAAAATAACAGCATCCAAGACTGCGGCGGCCATGTTGCGGGCCTCTCTCATGCAACAGTCTTGTACCGACTCCCCCAACAAGGGGGCACCCTTGGTAGGCTTCGAAAACTTCCTCTCTTAGGAGTTGTCTTATGCATATACTAACTCTTTTTATTTTCAGTCGGGCACTCCAAGAGCTTCTTCCTCGCAACAGCCGGACCCCAAGGCCCGGAGGACGACTGTTGCAAGCTCTCCTGGGTCTTCCAGGAAAACAGTGGCGGCTGAGAAGCAGCCGACCACTTCTTCTAAAACCCCGGCGGGGCCGCCTAGAAGTATGGACAATTACTTGTAAAAACTTTTACACTTGCTTCCTTCTTGACTAGGTCTAACTTGCTTTTTTACGCTTGATGCAGCCGGCCCTCAGGGGCTTGACTTGGTTGAGGTAGCCAAGTCCATGATCAAAGTAGTTCCTCCATCTGAAAGGGAGGCGGTCAGGGGTGCCGGCACCCTTGACCTTGATGGGATTGCAGGGGTCCTTGCTGAGGTATACTTAGCATATTTTTGAGTATTTGAGTTCCAGGACGCCTGTTATCTTTTTTGCTTGGAAACTGACGCCTGTTTTTTGTACTTAGGCCCTGCTCCGAGTTAACAGCCTTCGCAAGCCGCTTGATCGGAAAAACAAAGAGGTAAAGGCTGCAAAAGCTATGGCCGCCTCTAACTGTGATAAGGCAATGTTTCAAATTGCCCAAAATGAAGTACTGACCATTGATATTCTTTATTATCAAGCGCAGGCTACCGCCGCTGTTCGGGCTCAGTTAGAGGCGGCCCAGAAGAAGAATGACGAGCTGGGCGCGACCATCACAAATCTTAAGGCCGAGCTGAAACCTCTTCGCCAAAAAATGCACTCTTACGAAGCCATGGAGAAATCCTTGGCCAACGTAAAAGAACGCCTGTTGAGCCAAGAGAAGAGTCTTACCCAAGAGCTCTCGGAAAAGGCCGAGCAAGAGAAGAAAGAGCTCGTCCGGGAGATGATGGAAGACTCCGCTCAAATCCAGCGCATGACCTGGGGCCGCCTGTTCCCCAATGCCGACTTTGCCTCTTGGGAAAGAACGTACCGCCAGTGTTCGGAAACATATAATCAAGAGATCCTGGCGGCTGCTGAAGAAGAGGCGTTGGGAGATGCGTTGGAGGAGGAGGAAGATCCGGTTGTGGCGCTTGTGCCACTTGGGGGTAAGGCATCAAAAGAGGATGCAGCTGAAGCCGAGTCCAGCAAGAAGAGTGCTGACCAGGCGGCATCTGCTAATACTGAACTGCCCCCTTCTTAAGCTTAATGTATTTTTTCCACGGCCTGCGTGCCGTTTGCTTTGTATTTACCCGGCCAGGGGGCCGGGGCTTTGAATATTTTGCTGGTCTTTAATGACCGGCTTATTTTTAATCAAATTTTTGTTTTGCTTCAAATTTGTCTAAGTATTCCATATCTAATATCCCATTGTTCACTAGACCGACTGTTGTACATGGCCAAACGTTGCAGACAGGTACAAATAGTAAGTACGCCGCCTATGCCCCTGGACGACTGGTTGTCTGTTTCCAGGATAGACGATCAGTCGGCCATTTATTCAATCGGTATTCGAACTATTTTGTTTGGATCCTTTTTAGGCAGACGTGCCTGTCTTTTGTAATTTTAACCAAGTAGGAAAGTGGTCTGACCAAGTAAATAGTATTACCTAGTCGCCAAGGAATTAAGTAAGTAGGATAACAAGCGGCGGGTACCGGTTGTTTCCCTTTATTGCCAATGTTGGCTTTTAACTTGTAATTTGTTAACCTAGCAAGAGTAGTGGTTGAGAGTCCCTGTTTGTTAAAAACAGGCGGACGACTCATACCTTTTAGGCTCCATACTAAGTTTGAGTGACTATTAAGTTAACTTTGGAGTTACTTAGTCTTCGTCACACTCTAGATTGAATAGTAGAGGTACCAGGCGGCGGAGGCCGGCTGATCCTCTTGATTTGCCAATGTTTGTTGGCTATTAACTCAATAGGTTACCTAGTAGGAATAGGGGTTTGAGTGCCCTTGTTTGTTTAAAACAGGCGGACGACTCAAACCTTTTAGGTTCCATACCAAATTTGAAGGAGTGACTATGAGTTAACGTTGGAGCTACTCAGTCGCCGTCACTTTTGTTTGAGAAGTAGAGGTACCAGGCGGCGTAGGCCGGCTAGACCCCTTGATTCGCCAATGTTTGTTGGCTATTAACTCAATAGGTACCCCCTGCATTTATCCCAAGTAATACAGGCGGTCATCTGACTCAGATGTCAACTGCTACCACTGGTTTGGTTAGTGATAGAGTTATCCTTGTCTCAAAAACGGCTACGTGGTTGCCCTTGGGGACAGTCGTATAGGTTCCGTGTAATTAGTTTATAGAACAATGTTCCACCCAAAAGGGAGCTGCTCTCTGCGACGAATTTCATCCGGAGGGATGCCGTCGGACGCCTGCTATGATGTTGGGACAGGTCGTATTAGTTTTGTAGATTTGATCAGTTGGCTTGGCGCCTGGTCTGATCATTCGGCCTGTGGCCTTGGTAAGTTCTTGGTGAACGTAGGTGCTAGGTAAAAGAAGGGTAGCCGCCTGTTAGGCACAGGGTCGACCAGGCCCTAATCTTTTTAGCTAAGTATTGTGAGTAAAATACTCAATGGAGAGTAGCCAACTGTAAAGGTACAGACGGCATGCCCCTCTGAAGATACAGTGAAAAACTCAATGGAGAGTAGCCGACTGTAAAGGTACAGACGGCATGCCCCTCGTAATACAAAATTGAATAGTAAGTGCAAACTTTTATTAAGTAGCTCTTTACTTTACATCATTCAGAAGAAATATTTTTTAAGATTATCTACATTCCAAGTTCGAGGCAACGGTTGTCCGTCTGGTGTTTCCAGACGGTAGGTACCGTCCCTGACTTCCTCATAGATTCGGTAGGGTCCTTCCCAGTTGGGAGTTAGTTTGCCAGACTCATTAGCCCTACCAACTGCTTCCATTTTTCTAAGTACAAAGTCCCCCACTTTGAGTGGACGCCTGTGTACTTTTTTGTTGTATGATCTAGTCATTCTCAGGCGATAGATCTCATGGCGCAAAACAGCATTGCCCCTCTTTTCAGGAAGTGAGTCTAATGCCAGGCGCATGGCTTCCCAGTTTGCCTCTTCGTCATATAGCATTACTCGAAGAGTCGGCTCGTAGTGTTCTATTGGAAGAACAGCTTCCGCACCATAAGTTAGGAGGAATGGAGTTTCTCCAGACGCCCCTTTTTCAGTCGTCCTAATGGCCCAGAGAACATGTGGTAGTTCATCCGCCCATAGGCCGCCTGCTCGTTCAATCTTTTTCTTGAGACCGTCTGAGATGATTTTATTAAAGGCTTCTACCTGGCCGTTTGCTTGTGGACGGCCGACAGATGCAAAGTAGTGTGCAATTCCTTGGTCTCCCAACCAGCTTTTGAGAACAGGCGTCTTTAATTGGGGACCATTATCAAAAACCATAGACATGGGAACCCCGAACCGAGTGATGACGTTTTTCCAAATGAATGAAATTACATCTTTCGTCTTGATTCCCTTTACAGCCTCCGCCTCTACCCATTTAGTGAAGTAGTCAACGGCAACAAGTATGTACCTTCTGCCGCCTGTAGCAGGCGTATATGGACCCAGAATGTCCATGCCCCACTTAGCAAACGGTAGTGGGCTGTGAATGGTAGTGAGGTCAGTAGCCGGACGGTGAATTAATTTGCCAAACCTTTGGCACTTGTCACATTTTTTCACCATCTCCATTGCATCTGCTTCCAAAGTAGGCCAAAAGTAGCCCTGCCGCCTTGCCCTTTGAGCAAGCATCCTACCACCTATATGAGAAGCACAGTAACCAGAGTGAAGATCATCTAGTATTTCTCGTCCCTTTTCAGGAGTAACACACTTTAAGAAGGGTTGAAGGTACCCCCACTTGTGAAGTTCTCCCTTAATCATTTCAAAACAGGTGGCTCGTTTTTTCAGTGCTGCCGCCTGTTGAGGATCATCCGGCAATGTACCGTTTGTCAGATATGCCCTGATTGAATCCATCCAGGTTGAGCTTCTGTCTAGGATTCCAATAGGGTTTTCCTCGATGCTTCTCTTCTCCATTACTTCCCAAAAAACAGTTCGAGGAGTATCGGAGGAGGCGGATGATGCTAATTTTGACAGTGCATCCGCCTGGTTGTTTTCTGATCTCGGCACTTGGATCAGATGGAAATCCTCAAGGGAGTCAACTGCTTGTCGGACCGCCTGTAAATACTTGATCATGGCCGGATGGGTTGCTTCGTATTCGCCATTGTACTGACTCACTATCAATTGTGAATCAGAACAAGCGTCTATTTTTCTTGCCCCTGCCGCCTTGCACATGCGGATCCCGGCTAGTAAAGCTTCATATTCTGCCTCATTGTTTGAAGCCTGAAAACTGAAGCGTAGAGCATACTCGAACCTGTCGCCCTCTGGAGATTGACATACGACGCCTGCTCCACAACCATTTGAAGTAGAGCTTCCGTCCACATATACCTTCCATACTTGGTCTGTAACTTGAGAATCAGGAGGACGAGTCATCTCTACAATAAAGTCAGCAAAGGCTTGCCCCTTCACTGCTTTTCTAGGCTCGAAAGTAACTTCGAGGCTCTGTATTTCTATGGCCCATTTGATCATTCGTCCTGACGACTCCATGATGGTAAGGGGCCGCTTGATTGGTTGGTCTGTATACACGACGACTGCATGTGCCAAAAAGTAAGGCTTCAATTTTTTAACAGCCATGAAGAGTGCAAGACCAAATTTCTCCACTAGGGGATACCTCAACTCGGCATTTTTCAGTACGTGACTGACAAAGTAGACCGGGTGCTGACAGCCGTCCCTTTCAGCAAGGAGAACAGCGCTTAACGCATGATCAGAGACGGCCAGGTACATGTAGAGATCCTCTTTGGGCAAAGGGCTGACCAGCCTCGGCAAGGAATGCAAGTGAACTTTTAATTTCTGGAAGGCGGCCTCAGCATCCGGCCCCCATTCAAACCTTGCCTTTTTCTTAATTGCCTGGAAAAAGTATAGGCATTTGTCGCCTGATCGGCTTAGAAATTTTCCCAAGGCCGCCAGACAACCTGTTAACTTCTGAACCTCCCGGATGGTACGAGGCGACTGCATGTCGATGACCGCCTGCACCTTCTCAGGGTTCGCTTCTATTCCTCTCTGATTGATAAGGAATCCGAGAAATTTCCCAGACTCAACTCCAAATACACATTTCTTGGGATTGAGCATGACATGGTGCCGCCTGAGTGTGGCGAAAGTTTCTCGGAGGTCCGTCAGATGATCTTTCTGAAGTTTAGTCTTGACAATCATATCATCAATATATGCCTCGACGTTTCTCCCAATCTGATCAAAGAACACAGTGTTTATCATTCGTTGGAAGGTAGCCGGGGCATTCTTGAGACCAAACGGCATGACCGTGTAACAGTATAACCCCTGATCAGTGACGAAGGCCGTCTTCTCCTGATCTTTCTTCCATAAAGGAATTTGATGGAAACCAGAATAGGCGTCCATGAAACTCATCAAGGCATGACCGGCTGTTGAGTCGACCAGGTTATCAATTTTAGGCAGAGGGTAACTGTCTTTGGGGCACGCCTTGTTTAAGTCTGTGTAGTCTACACACATTCGCCAGGTGCCATTCGGCTTTTTAACAAGCACCACATTTGCAACCCAGTCTGGGAAGTAACATTGCCGAATGAACCCTGCATCAAGTAATTTTTTAACTTCGGCGGCTGCCGCCCGACTTCTTTCTTCGCCATGGTTCCGCTTCTTTTGCCGTACCGGCTTCTTTTTCGGATCCACAGCGAGTTTATGTACCGCCAGATCAGGACTAATGCCTGGCATTTCATGGACTTCAAATGCAAAGATGTCCTTGTATTCTTTCAATAAGTTGTGAAAGTCGTCACCAAGGTTTCTCAGAGCAGTCGTTCCAACTTTGACTGTTCGGTCAGGACGTGAGTCGTCTAAGATCAGGTCCGCATGCTCACCAGCCGGCTGAGGGCGGAACTCATCCGGCCGCTCCTCTGCCAATGATTGCTATTTTCTTGCTTTTCTTGCGGACTCTGTCTGGGACGCCTTTCTCTTTTTGCCGCCTGCTTCTTGAACAGGCGCACTCTCCTTGACATTGTCAAGGTCTGTTTTTTCTCCACTTGACCCAGTGGCCGTAACAGTGGGCTTGACATCCGAGAGATAGCACTCTCGGGCCATCCTCTGATCTCCCCTTAGGGAGCCGACTGTTCCATTATCCCTCTCAAACTTGAGCAACATAAGAGACGGGATTATAACAGCCTTGGATTTATTCAGGGTTGGTCGACCCAGAATCATGTTGTAGGCCGAGAGTTCCTCTACTACTAGGAATCGGACTACCATGTGTCGTCCTTCCCCTTTTTCGCCAAGGCGAATGGGCAAATCTACTCGTCCTAGTGGGTGGACGACTCCTCCTCCAAACCCTATTAAAGGATGGGAGGCCGGATGTATGCAGTCCGTCTGATATTTCAGTTTCGACAGACATTTGCTGCTGATGAGATCTGAGGAGCTTCCGGTATCTATGAGGATTCGGCCAACTCTCTAGTTGGCCACTTTACATTCAATAACGAGAGGGTCGTCATGCGGCCCCCTTACCCCTCCTAGATCCTCTTCAGTGATGACAATCTCAGGAAATGTATATTTGGACGGCCGTTCTTGGTGAATGGAATTTACATCTAACCGCCTTATATTATCTTTGTTGCCCCTAATAGTGGGGCCGCCTCCTGAGAAGCCGCCTGCAATGGTGTAGACGACTGCATCATCTGTATCAGAGCTGTCGGCCTGTTGATTCTTTGTGGCCGACTGCTTTTTTGAGGAAGTGTTCCCCGTAGATTTCTTGACATAAGTGTCAAGATCACCTTGCTCAGCCAGGCGTTCTAGGTACCGCATGAGACTGATGCAGTCATTGGTGTGATGACCAACGTCATCATGATAAGCACAGATTTTATCTTGGTTCCGGTTGTTTGCAGAACCCTTCATGGGGAACGGCTTCTCAATTGAGATCCGTCCCTTTATTTCTTTTAGGATAAACTGGTTATCCTTGTTAAACACATACTTTGGGGAGTATGGTTTGAATTCTTTTTTCTTTTTCTGGGCCGGCTGTTTAGAGGAATCAGCCGCCCAGACCTCTTTTCTCTTCTCGTCTTTGTTTGACGACTGCTTCTGTCGTCCTTCTCTTTTGTCGGACCTTTTCCCGTCTGACTGTTTTACCGTACTACAAAGATCAGTCGCTTTTATATAGGCTTCCGCTTCAATCAAGGCCTCTTGAAGAGTCGCCACCCTCTTTCGGACCAAATCAAATTTGACGGTCGACCCGTCTTTGAGACCTCTGAAAAAGTCAGTATAGGCTACTTCATCCGGTAACCCTTGAATCTGTATTCTCATCAGGTTAAACCGCCTGATGTAAGAACGAAGCCCCTCCTTCTCGCCCTGCTGAATTGTTCCTAAATCAAGGGTCGTCTTCTTCGCAGGGATGTTCATGGCGAAGTTGGAGGTGAATAAGTAAGCAAGCGTCTTGAAGTTATTTACACAACCAGTCGGCAGGTTGCCGAACCATTGTTGTGCGATTCCCTTGAGAGTCGCTGGGAAACACTTGCACCAAGTGGGATCATCCAACCCTTGAAGGTACATCAGGTTGGTGAATGCCATCAGATGGTCTTCTGGGTTAGTAGTGCCGTCATAGGCGCCTACTAGTACATTTTTTACTTTGGCCGGCTGAGCGGCTTCAGTAATTTCCTTGGAGAAGGCCGACGACTGTTCACCAAGTCTTAGCAACCGTAGCTGCCAGTCCATAGGTTGGACGTTTTTTGCTGCAGGTCCACCAAATGGAGGTGGCTGCATAAAATACTGTTGTTGCGGCACAAATGGTAAGTTTGGTACCGCCTGGGCACTATGAAAGCCGGACTGACGGGAGGTGCCGCCTGACTGACTCTCATGGTACGACTGAGTATGCCTCATCGAGGCATTTCGCAAACTGTCTTGAAAGTCTGAAGTAGAAGCCGACTCTGACAATCGGTCACTCTTCTTCTGCTCTAGCAGTAGCCGAGCATCTGTGAACGTTTGCTTTGAGCCGTCCGCCTGAATATGACGAACCGGTTTCCTATTTCCTGTAGGATAACGGAATTTTGTGAAATCAAGGGCAGGTGGCTCCCGCTTCCTAGACTTAGGATGAGGAGTCGCCTCTCGCCCTTGAACTGGCTTCCTCTTCTGTGAAGTGGAAGGTTTCTTGGCCGACTGCTCCTTGACTGAAGCAGGCGGCTTCCTGTTGATCAACTCTTGGATCTCTCCCTTGAAGTCCCTCATGAAGGTCATGAGTTCGTTCCTTGTGATGGGAGCAGACCCATCAGTCGGCTGTTGCCGAGCAGGCGGTGCGCCTGCTGGCTCGCTTCCTGTTTGAAGATCCTCCTGTTCCCTCCTTTCGGTATGACGGGTACGTCGGGCCCTTAGGGTCCCGTCTGGAGCTGTATGAGTTTCAACTTCAAATTCACTTTCGGTGTCATGGTCCGACTGAACTTGAGGGTCGTTTAGGGGACGCCTCTCTTCAGGAGTCGGTACAGACTTGGATGCCATCTCTGAAGTACTCTCCCCACAGACGGCGCTAAAAGTTTCGGGGTTTTCTGATGTCCTGCGGGAGAGTTACAATTCCGAGACTGGAACTGGACGCCTGTACCTGCAAAATAACGGAGACTCCTGAGAGCTCCGCCTCCAACGGTCAAGTTAGTACCTGATTAAGGAGTAATTAATACGGAAATTAAAGTAATAAGATCTCTCTAGGTGAGAGTGTTTAATGTTGGTAATCTGCTTTGTTAGCGAGATTAGCCGGTTATTAGTGTCTTCCGTAACGTTTCTGTTCTGTTCCGTTCTTCAGGTGAGATTAATTGCTTCTTTCTCTTTAATGAGGAGTAATTAAGTATTTATAGTCTTGAGAAGCGTGCCACTCTCTAGGTTTAGGGTAAACCTAGGGCTGACCGGGCCTCTAGACAAGATTGGGCCTTGTTGGCCGGTTTTCCCATTTGGCATGGGTGGACACGTGGCGTGTCTCAATTGGTCCGTAGAGGACGTATCTGTGATTGACACGTGGCAGGCTCCTATTGGCCTACGTGAAGGACACGTGGCGGAACCTGGTTGGTCCTCTTGTCAAACGGTGATTGGTGGATAAAAATCCCCTAATCATATTCCATGATATGTACCAGGCCAGATGCCTCGTATGCCTTGAGTGCTATGAGTCGATACCAATCAAACCCAACAGTGTCCAAAGACCTGGTTGTTGAAGGTTACACCGACGCTAGCTTCCAGACTGACAAAGACAACTTCAAGTCACAGTCAGGATATATATTCTGTCTAAATGGAGAAGCGTTTAGCTGGAAGAGTGCCAAGCAGAGCACAACTGCAGACTCTACAACTGAAGCCGAATACTTGGCTGCTTCAGAAGCTGCTGAGGAGGCTGTTTGGATTCGCAAGTTCATCAGTGAACTTGGTGTTGTACCCTCCATCAAGGGTCCGATAGATCTCTACTGTGACAACAATGGAGCTATCACTCAGGCTAGAGAGCCAAGAGAGCACTAGAAGGTCAAACATGTCCAAAGGCAATTTCACATGATAAGGGAATGGAAATCCGAAGGTGAAATCAGAATTTGCAAGATCGGCACAGATGATAATGTGTCCGATCCTTTGACTAAACCTCTGCCTCAAGTGAAACACAACAAGCACATTGAGGCAATGGGAATCAAGCACATCGGAGACTGGCTTTGAAATTCCCAGTACATGTGTTTTAATTAAACTGGTTGTTTTAATGTAAGACACTGTATTGAAACCATTCATTAATGGAGTAATTAATTTTGTGCAAAATTATCATTAGCTCCATTACTATTCAATTGTGGTTTAGAATTAAATAATGATTCCATTCGATTTATGGAAATATTCAAAACAGGGTATCAAGACCATGTCTTGGATAAAGAAACACATGTTAAGTGAACATTGAATATTTAAATCGAAAATTATCCCTAATTGAGGTCATCTAAATGATGGACGATTGATGACCACCAGAGATTAGTGTGTAGTATGATTTACAACACCGTTTCTTGTGCTGCAAGGACATGATGGTCATAAATCATTTGCACGGGTGCTAGTTTGGAACTGCACTGGATCGACCTATGAGAGTACTTTAAGAGATTCAAAATTGTCATAAGTACATTTCTCATTATAGCTATCGGAACTCGTTTCCTCAACCATGAGTATTGTGAAGTTTTCTTGTTTGAGTACTAGTCTCTTTGATGTTGCCTAACGTCTGCCGTAACTGGGGATCATAACGGGAACACTCGGGAGATTAGGTCCTCTTAGTAAGAGAAACTTACAGTACAAGACTGGGAATGTCCCCCTATTAACAATAGGGAATATGTCTTTGTTGTTTACAAGGCCGCTCGAAGAGCGAGACTGTGAAAATGCATGGATGTGCTCAAATGGATTTTAGAAATCATCTGCTTATTGACAGTCGAACTCGGAGATCGAGAAACACTTCTAAACGTAATAAGGATGACGATGAATCTTACCTTATAGTTCACGAAGAGACATAAGCGACATAGGAAATGAGTTATACACTATATGCACACTTGTCCGGAAGGACAAGTGGGAAACTGAAAGGAATGGTGTCCTTTCAACAAGTGTATTATTCTTATAGAGGGTTCAGTTTTATTACAGAGCTGATTCTTCAGTAAGGTCAAGTGATCGGAATGCCTAGGTGGAGGCCGCTTCTGATCAGTAATATTAAGGTATAATTAATATTACAGCTTAATCTTAACTAAACCCTTCGGGTCGAACCCAATCGAATCACCGATCCGAGACGACGAATTAATCCGAAAGTATTTAATGAGTCGACAAAGTTTTATGAATACAGACGTCAGATATCGAGCCTAGGGTGTCGAGGCCGAGCGTCGCAAAATCACAAGCGACAAGTATAAGCATAGTCGTAGCACCGCACTGGCCTAGACATGTGGGTTGCTAGGCTAGGCTGGGTCAACATGGGCCTAGGCGCACCATGGTGTTCTAGGCGCACCATGCGTGCCAAGGGTGCCTAGGCGCCATCGCATCCCTAGCACCATGCCTAGGCGCACATGGCAACACCATCGCAGGCCACACGCATTATGCACAACAATATCGCATGGCTAGGCCTATGCGTGTGTGTGCATGTGCATGTGCCTAGGGCCATCGCAAGCCATGGCAGACCACACGCACCAAGCACATCCATCGAAGTGCTGGGCACTTGCGTATGTGCGTGTGCGTGTGTTCCTCGCATCCTCACAACAGCAGCCTCGCACAGCAGCATGCCAGGCAATGCCCTGTGCGTGTGCGTGTACGAGTGCTAGTGCGTGCTGGCTAGCAAGCAGCAGCAGCGATGATGCGTGGGCTTGTGCGTGTATGCATGCGATGGGGATGATGGGCAGCAAGGGAGTGCTGGCTGGTTAGCACGCTAGCTGGCTGCCAGCCTAGCAGCCCGTGTGCCAGTTTTGTGCTTGCTTGTGGGGACCAATCAAGGGGCCTTGGGGGGAAGGCAAATGGTCCCCCCCCCCCTAGCCTTGGTCATCACTCATTAGCATGTGATTGTGCCACTTGTCGCAATGTGATTAACTTAATTATTTATTTAATTTGGAATTAAATAAATTATTGATTTTTCTAACTCTCACACATTGGTGGGAGATTGGAAATCAAGGGTGCATTTCCCTATAAATACCAAAGGCTTGGGTATTTAGGAAAGAAGAACCTTGAGTGGAATTAAATAGGCAACTCTTGATTTGAGTAAACCTTGATTCGTAAAACTCATAGTTTTATTTGTCCGGGTCTCGACTAACCTTCGAGACTTAGGACGCTCGGGTCGGGTGCGAGGGTACGATCCCGTTGGAGACCTCGTACTTTCGGGGTTCAAGTAAGAGCTCATAGTTGAGCGAAGCACGCGTCAAAGGTATAATCTTTTATCCTTAATTATGTTTTAATTATGTTTTTCTTGTTAATTGCATTTATTATGGCGGCGGGTCTTGGCGGGTTTCTTTCCGCGTAGTGTACGTCACTACGAAACCCAACAGTTGCGGTCTTTGTGTGCACAGGGTGCTAGTTGTTATTATCATATACTTGGGGCTATGTTTTTTCTATGTTGATGATGATTACTATTACTGTTGTTGTTTAGTGATTCTTAAATATTATCACATATAAGTTATTGTCACATATTTATTGCTCATTAGTGATTTTTATGTTGATTGATCTGATGGAGGTTGCCTTTTGTTGATGATATGGTTGCTAGCAATAATATATTGTTGCTGGCCAGGGGATAGATTTTGAATGTGAAGAATGTTAGTTGCTGGTTCTGAATTTGTTGTTGTTGTTGGGTTGTGAATTAATATTGCTGGTTATGTTAGTACTTTTGTAGCTGGTAACGTTGATGATGATTAAAACTTTTTCCTGGCTTTTGTTGGTATTAAAGTGATATTTATGTTAATTATTCTAATGGAGGTTGCCTTTTGTTGATGATATGGTTGCCAACAACTATATATTGTTGCTAGCCAGGGGATAGATATTGAATGTGAAGGATGTTGCTTGTTTCTGAATTAGGTGTTGTTGTTGTTGGCTTGTGAATTTAGTTAAGAGTCCCTGTGTGTGTCTTAATGGGGAATTGTGATTGTTGGATGATGATTATCCTGCCGCCTATTTGTGTTATGTTTAGGGTAAAAATTCCCTATGCCACGTGGCCTAGTAGCATGATGACACGTGGCAGCCCACCAGAGGCCCAACGGGATCCAATCGGATGCTGACACGTGGCATTGTACCTCCAATGGGGGAGCAGATTCTCTTCTGCTATAAATAGAGGAAACTCCTCATTTATTACACACGCATAAATAAAAACACAAAACCCGAGCAATATTAATTGAGGAATCTCTCTGAATCAGTGAGAACAACCTATTTACTTTCCGTACGTTTACCCATCCGTAATCATACTAACTTGATCGTCGGAGGCAGAACTCCACCCAACCGGAGTTTCGTGGTTCTGCAGGTACAGACGTCAGGCGCGCATACTCAGTATTGTAACTCTCCCGAGGGACTCCAAAAACCCCCAAAACATTTGGCGCCGTCTGTGGGGAGAGTACTACTGAAATGGCATCCGACACTATACCGACCATGAAAGTGCAGTGGTGACGACTACGAAGTCGAAACCTACATGGCCCCAGACGGGTCATTTCGTTCCTGGCGCACCCGTTCCGAGGAAACAAGGGAACGGGGCCAAGACAAAGCTGGTCCCACCAACCCAGGCAGCAAGCCTCTTGGACAACCCCAGGCGGCGGAGGGTGCTGCCCCCGTCACCAGAGACGAGCTCATGAAATTCATGACGAGTTTCAAAGGGGAAATAAAGGACATAATCAAGAAGTCAACTGGCCCAAGCAAGGGTCAGTCGGCAAAGAAGTCCTCTGGGAAGAAGCAAATCAAAGACCGGGTGCCTACTCCTCACCCCAAACCCAAGGGGACGGATGGGCCCCTGATCGACCTCTCAAAACTTCGTTTCCCTGAATCAGGGCAAAGGAAGGCCATCCGGCATACACAGCTGGATGGGTCATAGAAGACTTTCTCTGACGCCCGGATGTTCATCCAGGAGAAGAGAAGTCAGAGCATGTCTCAGTCGGCCTCCACGTCGACCTACCCAGACAGTTTCCAAAATGCTTCAATGAAGCATTCGGAGACGCAACAAGGGAGTCAGTCACGCGGTGTGTCCGCACGTACTGGTCCTCACATCATCCAGCAGGCTCCGTATGTGCCCCAACAGCCATACGCGCAGTATGGATCTCCATTCATGCAGTCGACTCCTTTTAGGGGTCAGGCGGCATATCAAGTCCAGCCCATGGACTGGCAGCTCCGGCTGCTAAACCTTGGGGAACGGCCTTCGGCTTTCTCCCGGGAAATAACCAAGGCGGCACAGCCGGCCAAGGTTAAAAATGTGTTGGTCGGTACCTACGACGGTACCACCAACCCGGAAGACCACCTAATGGCATACACCAACCTCATGTACCTACAGGGGTTAGATGATGTCGCCTGGTGCAGATGCTTCCCGGCTACATCAATAACTTCAAGACACGCTTGCATACCTGTTCGCGTCCAACTTCTCCATGAACATCCCCACCAAAAAGACAAGTCTCGACCTAGGGGCTATTCAGCAGGGTGACAAGGAGGGACTTTGGTCCTATGTTAGGCAGTTCAATCTGATGAGAATTCAGATTAAAGGGCTATCTGACGAAGTTGCATACACAGACTTCTTCAAGGGTCTGAAGGATGGGTCAACCTTCAAGTTTGACCTGGTCCGCAAGAGGGTTGCCACCCTCCAAGAGGCGCTGATGGAAGCCGAAGCCTATATACATACGGAACTCTGTGTCGTCAAGCACTCGTCGGAACCCAAGAGGTCCGATAGGAGAGACAGCCGGCCTACCCAGCCGGCGAAAAAAGAAGAAAAGAAAAGAAAAGAAGTCTGGGCAGCGGACCGCACTGGTTAGCCGTCCCAGAAGAAACATAAAAAATTGGAACCGTACGTCCCCAAGTACGAGTTCGACAAGGACTACTCCTCCATCCTCATTGAGATAAAAGACCGATTGACCCTTGAAAAACCGGCTGCAATGAAGAGCTCTATCAAGAACAGAGACAAGAGCAAGTACTGTCAGTTCCATGAGGATGTTGGCCATGACACCAATGGTTGCTATAGCCTCAGGCGGCTATTGGACCGTCTGGCTGATGAGGGGGCTCTGAAGTCCTACCTGGTGAAGTCCAAGGGTAACCCAAAACCTATAAGGAACAACCGTCAAAGAAGCCGGCTGAAAGCTCTGAAACCGATGAAGAGCACATCTTCACCATAGCAGGCGGCTTCGCAGGCGGAGGTCCTACCATCCGGGGTACCAAGGATAACATTCGAAAGTTGTCCAACCCAGAGGATGAGGGTCAGGCGTCGAAAGACACCTTCCCTGAGGTCTTCATCTCTGAGAAGGATCAGGGTATGGTCAGGCGGCCCCACGATGACCCCATTGTCATCAAATGCAAGGTTAGCAACCAACGAGTTGGCCGGATCTTAATTGATACCGGGAGCTCGTCTGACCTAATCAGCTACCAGTGCTTGACAAAGCTCAAGTACAAGCTTAGCATTATGCACAAGGCTCCCCACCCCCTAGTCGGCTTTGGGGGAGGAGTGGTGCATCCGGTTGGAAGGATTGACCTACCCATCCGGCTAGGAGAGAAGGGGAAAGGGTGGCACATGGTCGTAAAATTTTTGGTGGTCGAGGAATTGACCGCCTACAATCTCATATTAGGTCGTCCTACCCTCAACGAGTCCAAGTCAGTCATCATCCCATCCCTCATGATGATTAAGTTTGAGAGGGATGACGGGTCAGTCGGTGCCCTGCGCGGGGACCAGAAGACGGCTAGGGAGTGCTACCTCTCAGACGTCAAGCCGACTGCTATTGCAGCCGGCAATACTGAGGAGCCCGTCGACCTTAATGACAAGGAAGTCGCGCCTACTCCCAAAGCAGCCGGCAAAAAGAGAAAGGCGGACCAATTGGCCCCCGCCAGAAAAGAAAAATAGCAATCACTAACCGAGGAAAGGTCGGATGACTCTCGACCCCAGTCGCCTGGTGAGAGCATTAATGTCGTCCTGGACGACACCCGCCTGACAGAACCGTCAAAGTTAGGACGGTTGCTTTTGAAAAATTGGGAGCAGACTTGCTCCAACTTCTGAGAGAGTTCAAAGGTATATTTGCCTTTAAAGTGGAGGAGATGCCAGGTATCAGCTCGGATCTAGCCGTCCACAAACTCGCCGTTGATCCCAAAAAGAAGCCGGTTAGGCAAAAGAAGAGGGATCATGGCGAGGAGAGGTCTCAGGCGGCAGCCGCCGAGGTCAAAAAGCTCCTGGATGCTAGGTTCATTCGGCAATGTCACCACCCGGACTGGGTAGCAAATGTTGTCCTTGTCAAGAAGCGAAATGGTACCTGGCGGATGTGTGTAGATTACACAGATCTGAACAAGGCATGTCCGAAGGATAGTTACCCCCTTCTTAAGATCGACAGCCTAGTCGACTCTAGAGCCGGCCATGCCTTGATGAGCTTCATGGACGCCTACTCAGGCTTCCATCAGATCCCCATATGGAAGAGGGATCAGGAAAAGACGGCATTCGTCACTGATCAGGGGTTGCACTGCTACATGGTGATGCTGTTTGGGTTAAAGAATGCGCCTGCTATTTTCCAACGAATGATTAACACGGTTTTCATCAATCAAATCGAAAGGAATGTAGAGGCGTATATTGATGACATGATAGTCAAATCCAAGCTTCAGACGGATCACCTAGCCGACCTCCAAGAAACCTTCACCACCCTCATGCGGCACAAGGTCATGCTTAATCCCAAAAAGTGTGTCTTCGGTGTTGAGTCTGGGAAGTTTCTCGGATTTCAGATTGATCAAAGAGGCATAGAGGTCAATTCAGAAAAAGTACAGGCGGTGATTGACATGAAGTCACCCCGCACTGTTAAGGAGGCCCATAAGCTAACCGGTTGCATGGTGGCCTTAGGAAGATACCTCAGCTGGTCAGGTGACAAATGCCTTTTACTTCTTCCAAGCAATCAAGAAGAGGTCTAGATTTGAATGGGGAGCAGAAGCTGAGGCGGCATTTCAGAGGTTGAAGCAACACTTGCACTCTTTGCCAAGACAAGGAGGTTCTCTACATGTACCTAGCCGTCTCAGATCACTCCCTTAGTGATGTTCTCCTTGCTGAGAGAGACGGCAAACAGCTCTCGATGTATTTCATCAGCCATATACTCAGAAATTCTGAGCTCCGGTACCCAATGATTGAAAAATTTGGGCTGGCTCTTTACAAAGCAGTCAAGCGGTTGAAGCCCTACTTCTTGGCTCATCCGTTGATTGTCTACACTAATCAGCCACTCAAGCGTCCAATGACTACTATGGAGTCATCCGGCAGAATGATCAAGTGGGCTGTTGAAATGCAAAGTCTAGAGATAACTTTCGAACCTAGGCGGGCAGTGAAAGGTCAGGTGTTTTCCGACTTCATTGTCGAAATGATTAAGCCAACACAGTCGGAGAATACCGATCAGGTTTGGAAGTTATTCGTAGATGGAAGTTCTACCTTGAACGACTGTGGTGCAGGCGTGATTTGCAAATATCCGGAAGGGGATACATATGAATATGCATTGCGGTTCAAGTTTCAAGCTTCAAATAATGAAGCTGAGTATGAGGCCCTGCTAGCCGGTATACGCATGTGTAAGGCGGCAGGGGCAAGGAAAGTTGACGCCTGCTCTGATTCTCAATTGATCGTTAGCCAATTCAATGGTGACTATGAGGCCACCCATCCGGCCATGATCAAATACCTTCAAGCGGTCAAAGATGAGGCGGGGACACTTGACGAGTTTCATTTAAGTCAGGTGCCCCGGTCAGAAAACAATCAGGCGGATGCTTTGACCAAACTAGCCTCATCCGCCACATGTGATACGCCTAGGTCAGTCTTTTGGGAAGTCATGGAAAAAAGAAGCATTGAGCATGATCCCATTGGAGTTCTTGACCGAAGCTCTACCTGGATGGACCGCATCCGGGAATTTTTGGCTGACGACACTCTGCCGGATGCCCCTTTAGAAGCGGCAGCACTTAAAAAGCGAGCTCTGAGCTTCGAAATGTACAAGGGGGAAATATTCTAGAAGGGTTACCTCCAGCCTTTGCTGAAGTGTATTACCTCAGAAAGGGGAAAAAAGGTGCTAGAGGACCTGCATGCGGGCTTTTGTGCATCGCATATAGACGGCAGGACCTTAGCAAAAAGGGCGAGGCGGCAAGGCTACTTTTGGCCCACCCTTGAGGCAGACGCCATGGAATTGGTGAAGAAGTGTGACAAGTGCCAGAGGTTTGGCCGGCTCATACATCGTCCGGCAACAGACCTGACGGCTATCTATAGCCCGGTTCCATTTACAAACTTGGGCATGGACATCTTAGGTCCCTATACGCCTGCCTCAGGAGGCAGAAGATATATTTTGGTGGTTGTAGACTACTTCACCAAATGGGTTGAGGCAGAGGCGGTCAAAGGCATTAAGACAAAGGATGTCATCTCCTTCATTTGGAGGAACATCATCACCCGGTTTGGGGTTCTTATGTCTATGTTTTTTGACAACGGTGTTCAGTTTGAAACGCCTACCCTCAAGAGTTGGTTGGGAGATCAAGGGATCTCACATTGTTTTGCATCCGTTGGCCGGCCCCAAGCAAACGGCCAAGTTGAAGCCTTCAACAAGCTCATCTCAGACGGCTTAAAAAAGAAGATTGAAAGAGCTGGCGGGCTTTTGCATATGAGTTACCTCACGTCCTTTGGGCCATCAGAACTACTGAAAAGGGGGAAACCGGTGAAACCCCGTTTCTCATGACATACGGCACTAAAGTCGTCCTGCCAATTGAACTTTATGAGCCAACACTTCGAGTCATGCTCTATGATGAGGAGGCTAATTGGGAGGCCATGTGTCTTGCATTGGATTCGCTCCCAGAGCGCAGAGGCAACGCTGCCTTGCGTCGTGAGATATACCGTCTGAGAATGACGAGGGCTTACAACAAAAGAGTACACAAGCGGCCCCTTAAAGTGGGGGACTTTGTGCTACGTAAAATGGAAGCAACCGGTAGGGCGAATGAACAAGGAAAGCTAACCCCAAATTAAGAAGGTCCCTACCGGATTTTGAAGAAGTTAGAGGCAGCACCTACCGCCTGGAAACACCAGACGGCAGGCAGTTAGCCAGAACCTGGAATGTAGATAACTTGAAAAAGTACTACTTCTAAGGAGATTGTAACTATTCTTGTAAATAGAGTAAATGAATGAAAAGAATACTTTATTTCAATTTTTTTGTATAAAGTCCCATGTGCATTGCACACCCGGGCATCTTCTAAGTCCCATGTGCCATGCACAACCGGGCACCTTTTAAGTCCCACTTGTGCTATGCACAACCGGGCACCCGTTTGCTCAGAATGAGTAAAAAGTTAGGTACCTAACTTAGCTATTTATAAGGCCCAAGGCCAGTATATTTTAAACCGCCTCCTCTAACCATGAGCAGGCATCCGGCGACGCCCATCCGGGTGAATTTGTCGAAGAGAACATCTCCCTTCCGGGTGGTACATTGTTCTATGCGTCAAAAACTCAAATGACTTTAACCGGTAAGGTTAAACTCATGACCGTTTGAATGACCAATCGCAAACAAGATACACCCGGTTATTGCCCCAGAGCAATACAGACGGTGAATTAAATCTTGTTAAGCAGCCGGCTTTTGCCCAAAAGCACCACAGCCGGCCCCCGCTTCCATGCTGAAGTTCAACCCTGATTGAATTGACTTCTAATTTATATCTTAAACATTATAGCCGGCTATTGCCCCAAGGTAATATAGATGGAGAAATCAATCGCCATCCGCAGCCGGCCGTTGCCAAAGAGCAATACTGCCGGCAATGATTTCCATAAATATGGATTAAACCCTGTCAAGATAAAGGGTTACCAGGTTATTGCCCAAAGGCAGTGCAGGCGGTAATCTATATTTTTGTATGCATCCGGCTTTTGCGAAGAAACATTCAGCCGGATACAATTTGAAACGCATACGTCCGGCACGAGGCCGCCTGAATGCCACCATAGGCATTGACAGGCACCAAGTGGTAACCTGTAGTCGGGAGAGCGTCTCCCCTGAGGTTAATTTAGCTGGCACAGCCGGCAGATTCAACTTGGATCAATCCTGTTGTATAACGGTCAAGAACCGCCTAATTGTTCATCCGGATGCTTATGGACGGCTGCTTGCTTAGAGTTGGTAACTATAAACAAACAACCATCCAGGGGCAGGCAGAGCCAGTGCATCCGGCATATCACAAGATTTCATGCAAAGTAAAGAATGCAAAAATTAAAAAGAGATGAAAATATGCAAAGCAAACCAACACAGTCGGTATATATATATATATATATATATATATATATATATATATATATATATATATATATATATATATATATATATATATATTGAAATTTTAAATACAAAATGTTAGCTGGACACTCGTCCAGAAAAGTGATATAGAAAGCTATGGCTCGTAGGCCGGTAAAAAGAAAGAATTGTAAAGATCCTACTGCTGTTGTTACTGTTGCTGCTGCTCCGGCTGCTGTCCCTGACCGGCATTAGGGGCATCCTGGGTCTGCTGGGGTTGGGTTTCCTTTTCCCACCCGACACTTTTTCCTCTGCCAGCTCATCCCCTATGCCGGCCCACTCCTCGAAGGGCGCCGGCTGCTTAAGCCCGAGGACTTGAGCATCAAATACCTTTGTTGCGTATTTGTACCTCAAGTCGAAGAAGGCATAGTCGGTGTCCGGGTGGATCATGGACCATGCCATCTTCATGCGGGATTCGCAGTCACGCTCATTCTCGGTCACCAGCCGGGTCTGCTCAGCCGACAGCTGGTCTTGAGCTTCCTTCTTGGACTTAACCAGCTCGTTCTTGATTTTGTCCAGCTCCTCCCTCAGTCGGGTGACTTCATCCCTCAACCCAGCTCTCTCCTTCTCAGCATCCTTCATGGCCTTGATGTCGGCTTTGAGCTGGTCAATCTTGAGCTGTCGGTCAGCAGCAGTCTTATTGGTTGTATTGGCAGCAGCCGTCAGCTCCCAAATGAGTTCCTCCTGTTTCATCTCCCGGGCTTTAGTTTGGATTTCAAGCATTAGGGAGTTGTATTGACATACATCAATTAATTCGGCTCCTCGTTTCTGGGCATCCCTTACCTCCTCTTGCTTCTACCGCAAGGGGGTTTTCAACCCATCCACCCTCAGCAACGCCTGCAGAGATAGCCGGAAAAGAAGTTAGTTTCAGTCATAAGTAAACCGACAACTAGCAATCTGGCACAAAAATACCTCATCCGGTAAATAAGCAACTTGCACAAAAATACCCCATCCGGTAACTTACCTCAGCCAGCAGTGAGGTGATCCGGTCAAGGTTGACCTGTTTGATACCCGGCACAGCCTCCCTCTCGGACCGGGTGAGGGTCCTTAGCATTCTCTTGGCATAGTTCTGCATATCCGGCCAATGAGAAGTAGTATCTGCATCATGAGATATATTTGTTAAGTGTTGGGCATAAGCGGCTCCTATACTCAGCTGGTCGCCGGAAGAATCTCCTGATTGAGAAGCATGAGACTACTTGACTCAAACTGGCCCAAGCGGCCAGGGGGGGTCAAAAGGGAAGTCCATACCTTGGTTATCAGGCTGACGGGTGCCACCACCCCCAGCCGCATGTGAGCCGGATGCAATAGTAGGCACCCGGCTCGAAGGAACCTCAGGCTCCCTAGATGATACCCCAGCCGGACATGAGCTTAGGCCTAGGCTCTGCAGACTCTTGCTTGCTGTTGTGGGTCTATCTGGAGCTGGCAGTCCACCGGCTGAGGATGGCGCAGAGCCGCCTGAGGCACTTCGCCTCTGAGAAGCAGGTTGAGGGAGTTCCTCTCCTGGTCTTCTCACCATCTGACGCAGGGAGCGAGGAATGTTCTGGCTCCCCGTCTATAAAAGACAGTAAAACAAGTCAGTATCAAAGTTATTTGAAAGATATACAGACGGCATAAGATCAGCCAGTGCTTACTCCGCTCGTTCGGGCCGCAAGTAGGGCTCGTTTTTTGTTCAAGCTGCTTCTTCCTTATCTCGGCAGCTGACTTAGCCGGAGTCTTTTCCGGAGGAGTCATTTCTAGTCCTTTCTCTGCAAAATAACAAAAGAAAAAATGTAAGAGCATTCAAGCACCATACAGGCGGCATAAATCGTCGGTTAAGTAGTAAACCTTTGTCCCAAAAGGTGCTAAGACCGCGAGCGGAGAGGAACGCCTCGTTTTTGAACCAGTCCAGATGAGGGACCCAGAATTTAGGGACAATGATTTATGTCCCATCATCCAGTGGCTGAGTAGTTTTCTTAAATAGTCCCGGCTCCATAATAACATCCCAAGCATCAGCTGGCACCCTTGGAAAGGCGCACTTCTATCCCAATAGAGCCGGGTTTTTATTGTAGCGGCGCATCCGGTGATTAGCAGTCGTAGATGGGGAAGAGACAAAATAAAACTTGCTCTTCCAGCTAGTCCACTTGGAGGGCTTCTCCAAGGTCATCATATATTCCGGATGCGTGGTGAGTGTGTACCACGCATTCCAGCCGCCTGGGGCACGGCTCAGGTAGTGCATGTGCGTGAACGCCTCCCAGCTAGGTGTCATGTCCTGCATCTGGCAGGCGGCTATGTATCCAATGATGTTCACCCAAGAGTTGGGTGTGAGCTGCCAGACTCCGTAGAATGGCTTTAATTGTTCTATGGAGGGGGAACCGGAGGCCGGCTTTGAATGCCGCCTCATAGCAGCCGAAATAATTGTCGGCATGCTCCAGGACATCTTCCCAGACGACGGTTGCGGTTGCAGGCGGGACGCCAACCTCCCAGCCGGCTCCTACCGGGCGCTTTTCCAAAAATGTCGGGAGTGTGGCGTTTAGCGTCACAACATCCCAGCGCTCATGTGCGCCTCCAATGGATTATTTACTGAAGGCCAGTTGTATACCTCTTCATTATCTTGAGGGGAATCCGGTGTCATGGTAGACTCAGTAGATCTAGTTTCCTGATCGGTTTTCTCACCGCTTGAGCTCCCAGATTCTTCAAGAATCTCATCACCGGGCGTACTCGGGACGCCCGGTTGGTCAAAAGGAACATCCTCAGCCGGAGTGACAGCTGAATCACCTGATTGGTACTCAGGATCAATAGTCGTCTCTCTTGTCCAAGCCATTCTGTCCTGCACATGAACATAGACGCTCGGATTTGTAGAAGAATAAGGGTGGTCCATACACCCCCAGACGACATCCCCTGTCCTAGATTCAGCCGTATCCGGTGATCGGTTGACAGCTACCCTAGGCCGTGCCGTGTGTGTGTTAGGAGAGTCCATTATTCTCTAACAACCTATACAATCGGTAAACTCAAAAGGTTACGAGGGGGCAAAGGTGCTACCTTGAATTTGTGAATACGTTTGTAGAAGACTTGACTGAGATTCCAACATGTAGCTTGAAGAGGCCACATGCGGAGCAGTCCAGTTGCGTATGAAAATCTGAAGCATAAAGACAAAGTCAGGTACTTTGGAGAAAAATCACCCAAAGATAACCCAAGCGGTATCACAAAAGCTTGCTCAAAGATACCCCAGACGGTATAAGAGGAATTTGCCCCAAAGATAACCCAGGCGGTATCAAGGAAGCTTGCCCAAAGATCCCCTAGATGTCATAAAGGCCGGATGAGGGTTTAATGAATTGGGTTGTAGACCATTGATCAAAAACCCCTCAGGCGGTATCGATGAAGATTGCTCAAAAGCCCCCTAGACGGCGATAAGACCGTCTGAGGGTCCTATGAATGCAAATTAAAAAAGAAAATATATATATATATATATATATATATATATATATATATATATATATATATATATATATATATATATGATGAATGAAAATTACTCAGAAATGCCCCAAGCGGAACATTTCCGGCTGAGGGTCAATTGAATGGTTTTAAAGAACTTCTCAAGGATACCTCAAGCGGTATCCGTGAAGAATTGCTCAAAGACCCCCCAAACGGCATAAGAACCGGCTGAGGGTCTTACAAGAGCAGATCATGAGCGAGTTATGAAGAAAATTGCTCGAGCATCCCCCAGACGGTATAAGCCTGGCTGAGGGTATGAGGAATCCAAGTCTTGAAGAACACTTGTTTGAAGATACCCCAGGCGGTCCATAACCGTCTGTGGGTCTAGTTTGGAAGAGCAATTGTCTGAAGATACCCCAAATGGTCCAAAACCGCCTGTGGGTCTAGATTTGGAGATCCTTTGTTTGAAGGTACCCCAGACGGTTCCTAGCCGTCTGAGGGTCTATGAAATGCAAGTTGTGATGAACAATTGTTTGAAGATGACCCAGGCGGAATATTTCCGGTTGAGGGTCTATTGAATACAAAATGTCAAGACTATTGTCTGAAGATGCCCCAGACGGCATGTAACCGTCTGTGGGTCTCTTGAATGCAACCCCTTGAAGACTATTGTTCAAAGATGCCACAGGTGGTATATCACCGTCTGTGGGCCTATGGAATGCATTATTGGAAAGTCCATTGTTTGAAGATACCTCAAACGGTCCATTACCGTCTGAGGATCTGTTTTTGAAGACCATGGTTTGAAGATACCCCAGACGGTCCAAACCGTCTGTAGGTCTACCAAATGCAAGGCATGAAAGAAAGGGCTTAAGGTGCCCCAAACGGTGTAAGACCGTCTGTAGTTCTACTCAAATCAAGATAAAATCAAGAGTCAGACGGTACCTAAATGAGTTTATTGAAGAAGCACTCAACCGGTATCCGGATGCGTTGGAAAGAAGAAGCTGGTTGCACAATTAAGCAGCCGGTATTAGAGCTCTGAAGAAATTTTTGCAAAATTTGTAAAGTGAAGAGGAGAGAGGGGGTGTGTCTCTATTTATAGACAAGCCCGGAAGGCGAATCGCCACCTTCTGCCTCAAGCATTCGAATTCAAACTCCAAAGAAAAAAGGAGGGAAGCAGACCAACCGTCACCTCCCCTGTGCTTGACACCTGTCACAGGTGACATGTGGCTACGCCACATCACACCTGTGAGGGGCAAATGTTTAGGGTAAAAATTCCCTATTCCACGTGGCCTAGTAGCATGATGACACGTGGCAGCCCACCAGAGGCCCAACGGGATCCAATCGGATGCTGACACATGGCATTGTACCTCTAATGGGGGAGCAGATTCTCTTCTGCTATAAATAAAGGAAACTCCTCATTTATTACACACGCATAAATAAAAACACAAAACCCGAGCAATATTAATTGAGGAATCTCTCTAAATCAGTGAGAACAACCTATTTACTTTCCGCACATTTACCCATCCGTAATCATACTAACTTGATCGTCGGAGGCGCAACTCCACCCAACCGGAGATTCGTGGTTTTGCAGATACAAACATCAGGCGCGCATACTCAGTATTGTAACTCTCCCGAGGGACTCCAAAAACCCCCGAAACATGTTAGTTCTCAATGACCAAGTATATAGAGAGAACTACTGCTACTTGCTATAAGTCAGTTCTTAGTTATTCATAGTTAATCAAATGATGAGGGGACTCATTTTGAACTACTAGTAGATTGATATGTATGAATTGTTCGCGTGTTGCGTGCGCTAGTGGTTTTTTGAAATTCGTTGGACATATAGTATACATCTGGGAACATAGTTATCTTAATGATTTGAATATATGTCCTATTCTTTCATTTGCTTTCTTGAAGACCATATAAGATTGTTGCTCGAGTAAGCTTAAGGCCAATTTGAATTTCTTTTTTTTTTTGTATGTGATGTTTAATTTTGAGTTTGATTTTGTCCCTCTTGTTCGATGTTATTGTAATTTTGATATCTAGGTGTTTTCACTTAGTTTAGATTATGGGTTTAATTGGGTTTTAGTAGCCTTAGCAGACTTGATAGTAAGTTTTGGGGTTTGAAATCAGATTCCACAACTTAGTTTTATTGCGATTGATCTAGGGTTTTGTTAATTTGTTTCAATAATTGCAATTGATCAAGCCCCTCTCTTTATCATTCACTGTACTGTCATTGATTGACTAAGTAGACATTAGGATTACTGTTTACATGGTCTTGAGCTTTAGGTAACCAAAAAATTTTATACTTGGGACCTTGAGCTATTAAAACTTAAAAGCAGAAGAATCCTTTTAAAGAGTGCAAATTGGCATAAAGCAGAGATGATATTGTAATTCTATTTTTCACTTTTCATTATTCTACAGAATGATATACGGAAAAACCCGACATTCAGAGCTCAATTTCATGAGATGTGCTCTAAAGTAATGGTGGATCCTCTTGCCTTAAACAAGGGTTTTTGGAGAGCATTTGGGAATTGGTGACTTTTATTATGAACTTGGTGAGTGTCATGCTGTCTTAGCTCTTTTGTATGATTCATTTGTCGACCATTCAATATAGTATATTTACTGTGGCTTTGCTAAATTTTACAAGTATATATTATGATGCTTTGACTACTTGCCTTTGCTTTTGGTGTGATGCATTTTTATTCATGTCTAGTATTTTTTTGATACATCTTGTTGCCTAGAAAGGGGTACAAATTGTTGAAATATGTTTGGCCACCAGATCGCTCAATGGAGGCTTGATAAACTTGCAGGAGTTATTAGACCTTCTAGGTTTGAAGCGTAAAAATGCCCGTGAACCAGTATCAGAGGATGATTGTTTACGTGCTATATCAGAGGATGACTTTCTACCTCTGCTGTTGCTGCTACTTTAGTGCTGCTACTGCCTCCTATCTTTGATTGTGTAGTTTTTTTCTTTCTTTTTTTTTTCTCAGTTTTTTAAAGTGTAATATTACAAGTTATTGAAAAAAATATATGTGTTTTATGTATATTATGATTATATATAAGTATTTGGTACAATTTAAGTGAAAAAAAATGCAAAAAAAAATTCAATTTTTTTGGGCATATTTGGCACCGGTTTTGAAACAGAACCGGTTTTTTTTTTTGGCCATTTTTAGCACCGTTTCACAACAAGAAGCGGTGCGAAATCTAAGAATTGGCACCGGTTTTGAACCGATGCAAAATCTTCTGGTTTTTGGCATCCCTCAAATCTGCACCAGTTCAAAACCGGTGTTAAATGGGGGTTTTGAACCAATACTGATTACCATTTTTCGCCTAGTGCACGTAGGAATAATAATTTTAAAACGCTACAATAGGATTATGCCACGTAAGATTAATTTTAGAGCGTCACATAGGAAAATGTATATTTTAGCCAATGAAAAAAAAGAATTGCAATTTATTTTAGATCAAAAATTTTATATTAATTATAAAAATAAAATCAGCGCGTTTTTTGTGTGGCTGACCATATGGCGTGGCCGGCTGAGACAAACCCAAACACTGACCGAGTAACCCCTGATCGATTGAATAACTCTTGATCAACCAAGTAACTCCTGACCAAGTAATCCCGACCACACGGTGTGACCAGCCACATATGAACTTTGTGAAATAAAATATTATCTTTTTATATTACGAATTTTATCTAAATATGATAAACAAAATTAATAGTTAATAAAAAAATTCAAGTAGTAATTAAGCAAGCGAATGTCACAAAGTTTATTAGATAAACATACATTTAGTAAAATAGTTTATTTGAATAAATACAAACAAACCATGCATCGCACGGGGTTCATCTAGTCACAAATCAATACTATATACTAAAGTAATCACCATAATTATCCCAAAAGTACATGTGTTACGTACACAACAAAAAATTTCCCACCAAAAACTTTTTTTTTTCTTTTATATTTTCCTTAAACAATAGGATAATTGATTAAAAAAAGAGAGATAGAGAATATGCACCCTAAACAATCCAAAAATAGAACAATAACAGCAACTTTAATTAAATAAAATAATTTTTTAATCGTTAATCTATAAAATGTATATTCTCTTGAATCTTTAATTAAAAATCTATAAAATGCATTGTTCGTTCCCTACAAAATAGAGATACTCTACATTAATGTATCTCATCCATATAATAATTTGATAACATAAATAAATATTTAAATGTATACACAATCTATAAACAAATACAAACTTATAATAATATATAAAAATTAATTTTTTCCTGTGAATATCCGAGTGTTGCTCGGGCAAACAACTAGTTCTTGATTAAGGCGAACTTTCATTAAATTATTGTAAGATGGATTAAAGTTACCGTAATAATATATAAAAATTACCCTTTTATACTACAAAAGTTACCATTTTTATAACAAAATATTTACCCTTACAAAAATATTTATAATGTATATATTAGATTAATAATATTAGTCTTCACAACATGTATTTATTAGAAATTACACATTAAAATACAATCAAACTTATGCAAATTAAAAGTTACCCTTAACGGGGTTAAAGTTACTTTAAAAATTGTTAAAGTTACCCTTAAATTGACCGTCTTACAATAAAATTAGCGTACGTCTGCCTTACGCAAGACTTATTGAAAACAAATTGGTGAAGGCAAAGGAAAAATTTCCTGAAAATGATTTAGTCAAGAAAGTTAATGAAGATTTATTTGGGTAAGATGGTAAGGGAACAATCAGTTCTAAGCTAAGATGAAAAAATCTGTAGCTTAGAGGATTTCTTGAATGCCATTGCATAAGTTGAAGGATATGATACAAGCAAGTGAAAAGGAAAAGAACATAAAAGAAAAGGAGAAATAACAGGAGTATGATATAAGAAAAGCATTTTTGGAGGGGCTTTCATCGGTTTTTACCGGTGAAAAGCCCCAATCTTTGTTTTTTGTGTGCCTTTTCTCTTTGTTTTTGTTTGTTCTAGATTTATAATAACTATTCTTCTTTTAGGAGGAACGTTTCTCCCTCGAAAGTAAGGGCTTTTCTTCTTTTAGGAGAATTTTTCTCCTTCGATAAAAAAGGTTTTTCTTCTCTCTTTTGAGGGAGGATTTTCTTTTTTGTTTCATGGATTGCTGTAGAGTTGTTTCATGGGTAAAAATTTGTGCGGGATCGAAAAAGAGGTTAATCTTTCATTTACAACCAGACGAATCAGGCAAAAATTTTCTTCACGGCTACAGCAGATCGATAGATTCCCTCGTCGAAGGTGGCTGTAAATCACAGCGATGTGAAAGAGGGTAAAAAATGTACGATTTGCAAGAACGATCGTGGCTTTGCTGAAAGGATGTTTTTATTTGATTCAATTGTCATGTATTGTTTGATATAAATCTCTTTGTATATGCCGTATGACTTTTTATTTATGAATCAATCTTCGTTTGAAAACAATATTAGAAAAGCATTTAGCTTAGGATTAACTCCACCATCTCCGGTCATTGGTAAATATAACAACATAAAATTTTAAATTCATCAATAGTCAAAATATGATAAGTTTTACTAACTTTTTATTTTTTAAAGAGACATAGGTCCAACTTCTTTAAGAAATGGTGTTATTATTGGCTCCAAAAAAACCTGAACTAAGTAAGATGTTCATATTCAGATTTTTAAAAATAATTTATCTTCAATATTAAAATTTTTAAATTGCAAAAATTCTGTCAACATTGCCACAATGGCTCATAAATAATAAATATATACTCCCTCCGTTTTCTATTGTTGGTTCCATTTAGAATCTATACTATTAAAAATTAGAGAGAATCTTCTAAATTTCTTTATACAAGAACAAACATAATCAAATGAGATTTAGTTTTATTCATCTCGATGAGTATATTATTAATAATTTTTATAATTTTTGCTAGTGTGAGATTAAAAATATTTACGATTAAAGATTTGTATCGACATAAGTAAATGAGACTAACATAATGAAACAAAGATAGTATTTTTTTTAATAAACAAACACAAATTTCAATGCAACTTATTTACTTACTTTGATAATCAAGTAATGTATTGTTTGGTTACCATAGGTAATAAGTTCCCATAGAAAATTATATTTCATGGGAAATAATTTCCCTTTCCCATTTCCTAGGAAATAACCTAAACTTATTTGATTGATAACATAGGAACTTAAATTTCCTAGGAATTGATTTCCTATGTTTTATTAGTTATTGGAAAATTTGTTAAAAATAAGTCAACCTTTATGTGGTTTGCTCAAAATAAGCCAATATTTCGATTAACTCAAAATAACTTGACTTTTAAGGGGTATTTTTTTAAATAGGCTAAGCGACTTATAACCTACCAAATAGGTCATTTTTTAAATTAAAAATACTTTATTAAATTTAATTAAGTAATTTAACTAAAATTATATTAAATAAACATTGCACAAAAAAAAAAAAGCCCATCCATCCCCTTTCCCTAAACCACTTACCACTGTCAGCGGCCGGCGCCGGCGACCACATCCATTCCCTGGCGCCAGCGACCCCACTCCCCTCCATTTCCCCCACCCACGACACCCTACCCTCCCTTTTACCCATTCTCGCTTCCCCCACCCCCACCCATACCCCGACACCACCCATTTCCCCCTTTCCCCGTATCGGAAACTGCCCCTCCCCTCGTTCGCCACCTGAATAGACCCCCTACCCCTTTCCTACTAAAATACGGCAGCCCAAAACCACCATAAATGACACCCCAAAATCACCAGAAACGAGTTTGGGTGTCGTTTATGGTGGTTTCGGGGGTTGATTTAGGATTTGGGGGTTGAGTTTAGGGACGGGAATGGGAAAGGGAGGGGATGGGGTCGTCGATGACGGGGGAAGGAGGTGGTCGCCGATCGCTGGAAGGGGGAGGGGGCTAGGTGGCTGGGATTTTTCAATTGTTTTTACGTTTTTTATTATTTATTTATTTATTTGATGATATTATTTAATTGTAAATTGATTTTGTAATGATTAATCAAAAAATAAAATGTAATTAATTTTTTTTAAAAAAGACCAACCACATAATGAGACTCGTTATATTTTACCTTAACAAACGGTTACATTTTAATCTAACAGGTTTTGACTCATTTTGAAAAGATATCTAATAAAAATCGACTTATTTTGAGTTAATCGAAATGTTGACTTATTTTAAGCTAATCACGCAAAGGTTGGTTTATTCTTGACAAATATTCCTTAGTTATTTTAATTATTTTTATTATAGTAAATTAATTTGGAGAGAGAAAGAAAGAGACAAAATTAATAGTGCTAATAATCCAAGTAGGTCCAATGATAAGTATGGAAAATGTGACTTACAAGGGGGGCTTAAGTGAATTCCCATGTTCCATAGGAATTAAACCTACCCTCAAAAATTATATTTCCCCTAATTTAATAATTTTGTGTCAACCAAATAACACATTATTTTCTATGTCTTTTACCTCCAACTAAATAACACATAAATCAAGTGATAAATTGGGTCTTGCTCAACTTTTGTCACCTCCGAACCCAAACCGTATAATTCTCTTTTCAGAGGGAAGAGCAAACACGAACGTCAACGAATAAGCTTGTTTAGAAGCCTAAGACCCTTTGCCCAATTCAAGATCAAGGGAAAGAAGAAGAGAGAAATGAGGAGGGATGGTATACTGGGTGACAATGTGAGCAGTGAAGAAAGCATGAGATTAAGAAAGAAAACCAAAATTAACAAAACTTGGGTGAAGAGGAGAGAGAAATGGCTAGTACTTCTGGGAGTTGTTCTTCATGCTGTTTATATGTTAAGCATTTTCGATATTTATTTCAAATCTCCAATTGTTCATGGCATGGATCCAGTCAAACCCCGCTTTTCTCCTCCTGCTAAACGCCTCGTTCTTCTTGTTGGTAACTTACTATTTTACTACCCTTTAATCTGTATAGCTTGTTTTGATATTTTGTTGGATAATATGAGTTGGGTTTGCGTTAATTTTTACTTTGGAGTAGCATTCTTTGATTATAATGATGGTTGTTAGGTATTATGATCTGGGGTTTGTAGCAATTTATTTGTTTGAGAACAGATGAATGTTCAATGTAGATGATTGTGCTTCTATAATGCAATGTTTAATGCTTGATTAATCATTAGCTGTTTTTATTTTGCATTGTTGTTAATCTTGTTAGAAATTATGATTTGGGTTTGCATTAATTTTGAAGTGGGTTCGTTAATTTATGTTCTGATATATGTTCTGAGTGTTGCTGATCTTGCTTTCATCATGAAAGTGCAGTTTTATGCTTGTTTATTAATTTCTAGTTGTGAAACCAATTGAGTGTTTAATAGGAAGGGTTTGGAATACTACATGAGGTTTGATGAGTAATGACTATCAGTTTATGCATGATGTAATTTGAAAGTTGGAAACCCTTATAATGAACATGGCAGCTGATGGTTTGCGGGCTGATAAATTCTATGAGCCGGATGAGGAAGGGAATTACCGAGCACCTTTCCTTAGAAGTGTGATAAAAGAACGAGGGCGTTGGGGTGTGTCCCATGCTAGGCCTCCGACAGAGTCAAGACCTGGACATGTCTCTATTATTGCTGGTTTTTATGAGGATCCTAGTGCTGTTACAAAAGGTATTTACTGAATTTCTGTCCTCTTTTTGTTTGAACTTACTCTTCTGTTCAAATTGATCACTTTGTTTTTCAAAATAAAGTTTGTGAGGTTGCTTCTAGACAACATTGTATGTCTAAATCTGTCTTCTTCGTTGATGCAGGGTGGAAAGCTAATCCAGTTGAATTTGATTCAGTATTTAACCGCAGCCGTCATACATTTTCATACGGCAGCCCTGATATTGTGCCAATATTCTGTGGCGCATTGCCTCACAGCACGTGGAAAACATATCCTCATGAGTTTGAGGACTTTGCTACTGGTACTTTCTCCATCTGTTTTGATTATGTCCCTTGAAGTTTCTTTTCGGCAGTTGCTTAGATGTACTATCTTTGAGCTGATGTGTATGGACTCTACACTTATTGTTCAGCTTGGATAAGAGTCTGATGTGCTACTGCAGTAATCTGTTAAAAGCTACTTCTAACAGGTACCTGTGTACCAAAATGAACTTAAAGTTTTTATAGGTCTGGTGTAATTTCTGGTGAAGTTACAACAACATTGCCACCCTTTTTGACAGCAGTGGGGGGTGGGGGGAGGTTGAAGTCAGATATTTGGATTAGCTCAACTCAATATGTAATGAGAGAGCAAAGATATTTTTCAATAAGAATACATATTGACTATTGATATTAGTTGTGTCAATGCGGCTGAATTTCCACTTTATACTAGTGACTAATGAATTATCTTGATGGTATTTTGTAATAACTTCTTGGACATTCATGAGAATGCTTGATTTTATTTTATGCAGATGCGTCCTTTTTGGATGAATGGTCCTTTGATCAGTTTCAAAGCCTTCTGAACAATTCTAAGGAAGACCAGAACTTGGAGCACTTACTTAAGCAGGACAACATCGCTATTTTTCTGCACCTTTTGGGTTGTGATTCAAATGGTCATGCTCATCGTCCATTCTCGTCTATCTATCTCAATAATGTTAAGGTTGTGGACAGCATTGCTGAGAGAGTTTATAATCTAATGGAGGGTCATTTCAAGGACAATCGAACTGCTTACATCTTTACAGCAGACCATGGGATGAGTGACAAAGGTCAGAGACTCAAAATTAAAAATCGTCTCTCTTATTGGTTTATATTGTTATCTTTTCCATTAGCATTTTTTTTCCTTCATTTCCTTTTTTGTTTTATTTTAAGAGGCGTACTGGAACAAGGGATTATATTGAGAATCAATATCCTGATTTCCCTTAGTTGATGTTTGATTGACAACATAGCAATTTCCTTTACCCTTGTTTAAGTTATCTCCAATTCCAGGTCCCCATGATTTTAAAGTCCCTGTCTGCTAATGCTCTTAATGGAAAAACTTTAACCATGACCATTATAATTAAGCACCACCCTACTTCCCAACCAACCAACATTTTCTGCTGTTGTCATCACCCTACTTCGCACCTCACTACTGCTCCCATCACCTAAAAAGCCAAACCTAGAGGTGGCACTTGCCTAAGGCATAATGAAACCCTGTTGCATTGGTTCGCTTTTAGCCTGTTTATAAATTGGTTTTGGGTCCCACGTTTTGAAGCAAGCCACCAGTTGTTTAATATTGAGATCAGGGAAATAGAATTGCCAAAAGGCCCTAAACTATGAACGATGGTGGTTAAATTTGACCATTAAGGCTTTCTGGAGCTTTGATGGTTAAACCTTCCCAATCTTTTCAATTCCATGTCATTAGTATCAAATCTATCAATAGATGACAGGGAGGCTGGTGCTTCGGTGAAGTGGGAGGATGGTATTGGAGGAAGCGAGGTGTAAATAGTTGGTGTTGGTGAGGGAGCAGTACTGTAATGCAGGACATTGTGGTGTTGACTAGGATTATGGAATTGTGTGGGGGGTGGCTTTGAATTTTTTTTTTTTTTTTCTCCCCTTTTCTTTTTAAATTCTAAAGTCTAAACAGTTTAATGATATAAATAAATGTATAGGAATGAGCTCTTTCTAGCACCAAACCAAAGAGTAGTTTTTTCTTTTACTGATTATTTTCCTTTACTGCGGGTGAGCAAGATCTAGATGGGCTCATGAAGCTGACTAAATCTTAGCAAATTCACGATCTTCTTCATCTTTTACGTGGTTGCACTGGCCTGTGATTTCTTTTGCCCTGAATTATTAGATTTAGAGCAGTCTGTCTTATGACTGACTGTTAAACCCAAAAGATACAAAAGCAATGGAAAAATAGGTCCAATAATGTCAAATAATTTATAAAACATCCATTGACTAAGTTGGTTGTAACACCTTCAACATACACTATTTGTTAGATAACTATTAATGTTACTCCCTCCGTTCCATATTGTTGGTTACGTTTCAATGGTATCCTTAATAAAACACACGTTCCCTTCTATTTACGTATTTCCATTGCAACTATTCCCATCTACCAAAATATTTACCTACCCTCAAAGCAAATAATTCCATTTTCAATGTTGACTTTATACCTTAGTACTTGATGTATGTGACATCTAATCATTGCTTCCCACTATCTTTTTTCGTTAATAACCGCGTAAAAATAGCAAACGTAACCAGCAATGTGGAATGGAAAAAAACAAAGGTAATGTCTTGAGTTTATTTAGTATAAATAGGAAGCTTGTTCGTTGTTTATGACGTACAAAAGAGATCAGTACAATATAAGACTTTCATTTCTATTTCCTGTGTTCTTATTTCTTCCTTGTGCTTCGTTACCTATATTGCCATCAATATTATAACAAAATATGCTTAGAGCCTTAGACCTTATTTAAGTTCCTAATACAGCTACAAATTGCTTGCTTGTTTGTTGTGTTTCCCGGAGTGAATAATTTGTTCACCATTTCACTTTTCCAAGAATGGATGGCTAAACTAAAACCATAGAGCCCTCATCTGTTTTGCAGTTTGTTTCTCCTCTTTCTTATCCTCTTCTCATCATAGTTGGATAGAGAGAAGTACAATACCATTGAAACATTCAATCTTGTATTTAAATTTGATTTGCAATCAACTCACCCCAACAAATGAGAAAAGAATCTCAGGCAAGATATCTAGTTCAATTACTATGTAGCGTCACTTAGTAGGCTATTTGAGCGGAAACTCCTCTGATATCCAGCTGACTCTATTTCCCTGATAGTTAATTTCTTTAATTAACCTCGTAGAAGAAAAACATTAATTTTTCAATGAACGCGGAAAGTTCGAATGAAGCCTCCCTCTGGAGCTTCACTAACTATTCCTATTATAAAATCTCCATCTTTGCACTTTGTCGTCATTATTGAAGTGTTATAATGTCGCATTGCCATTGTTGAACTGGCATTGGAGCTCGCAGTGTCGATCGCCATTGTTGAATTACCATTGGAGTTCTTAGAAGGGATGACAGTAGTGTTTTATGAATTTTTTATTATTTTTATTTTTTATTTTTTGTCAAAAAAAATCAATTGAGAAATCCTATCGTGAAATTAATATTCCAGTCTATCCATAAACAAGATGAATTTGAAATTCTAGCAATTTTCCAACACCATATTTGGAATTATATATTAGAATTTCATTTCCAAGAATTGAAATGAATTTTTTGAAATCAAATACTGATTCCCAAACACTGCCTAATGGACTATAATGAGCTGGTTAATGAGTAGGCAAAATAGAGGAAAGGAAATAATAGATCAGGCATGCTAGATTATCAAAAGCTGCAATTCCAGCAGAGACAATAACTTTGATATGCTGCATACTTTAATCTGATATGATTGTGCTTATGCTTTTCATTTGACTTGTTGAAGCTGATGCATAGGTAGTCATGGGGATGGACATCCTTCAAACACTGATACTCCCCTTGTTGCTTGGGGAGCAGGAGTGAAAACTCCCAGGCCTAGCTCAAGCAACCATTCTGATTGCGGTTTCCGTTTTGTTGATGAGCATTCTCATGACACACCAACACCAAATGAGTGGGGTCTTGATGGCATAGAGAGGGTAGATGTCAATCAGGCCGATATTTCGCCATTGATGGTTGTTTTATCTTCCTTGATCATCTGTTTGATGCCTCTTTATTTATTTATAGCTTACTTGTATTATTCTCATTTCTTGTTTGTCTTCTTAACAGTCCACTCTACTTGGTCAGTCATGTCCTGTAAACTCAGTTGGAAGTTTACCTCTTGATTACATTGACTTCAATGAGGTAAGCTCCGACATTATTTGTTTCACTATACTTTAACAGTATGGCAGATATTTTCTGTTTGTTTGTCATTTCTGTATGTAACTTTATTCCACTAACTGAAAGTTTCCAGGCTGAAGAAGTTGAAGCTGTCCTTGCTAATACCAAACAAATTTTAAACCAATTTCTCCGCAAGTCATGTATCCTTTTTGCTGTGACTACTTTCCATGTCAATATTCTTGCATTTTCTGCACATATTATATTGTTTTCTTGTCTAAGTTATCACGACCTGTTTCTCAAAGAAAATAACAGCTTACTTACTTTTTGGGAAGACTAGGTTTTATTTACGAAGTAGCAGAACTACTTGCCGTAGTGATGTTATGTTACACTTAATACTAGGAGATAAGTTGTCTATACTAGCTGCCTGCATTCTTAAATAAAAGAGCTTGTTACTATATTTTATGAATACTGGATCTACAAAAGCAAGTGGTAGAACTTCTTGGCATAGTGGTGTTTGGTATGCTTTGTACTGAGAAATAAGTCAGTCTGTACTAGCTGATTTTGTGATCTTGAGCATAAAACTTAATAAAAGTGCGTTTCCATTTTTCCCATTATTATCCAACAATCTCATAATTCAAAATTTCAAGAATTGGTAGAGTGTGATTGTATGGGTTTGGAATCCAGACTGAAAAATGATGGCATGGGGTTGGAACTTGATTTTTAATACCTTTGTGTTTGGTTGATGGTGTGGAATGATTTTTTTTTCTTTTTATTTGAAACATAGAGGTGTGGTATGAGCTATACACTTTCCCCCCTCCGCAGGTTTTCTAACCCCATACCATATGGGTTTGAGGTATGGATTTAAAATTTGAAATTCTCTAAAACAAACAAAAGGTATGGGCTATCCTCATTGCAAACCCATACCTCATACCTAAAATCTACAAAACAAACGCCCCCTAAGTGGATTTAAAAGTGATTGCTGTATTATGTGAGTTTTTATGAATAGGTGAAGTGTTAAACTTACAAGCTGGAATCAGGCCTTTCCCTCTCTTCTATTGGGTTACAAGCTGAGACCTAGTTTGCCAATCAATATAAGTTGACAGTGTCTTAGTCTTATACAGGAGGGAAAGGGTTTAGGCAGCCTCGTATGCAAGTTATCCATGAGATGTTTCTTTATAAAGTTCAATTATTTTGCGGTCCCGGATTGTCACTGTAATTTGTCTTTTGTCTCAATTTTGTGCAATGTATCTAGGACCATCAATCTCATATTCTCATATAAACAGAGGAGAAGTAATTCTGTTGCTACAACTACTGCTAGGATTATTAAATTTTGTTCTTCTTGTCATAGTTCTTTTTTCTTTATTCTTTTATTTGTTGTTTTGTAATTTTATCGCTGCTGAACTCTGTGTTGTTATATTTGAATGTTAAAGCTACTAACCTGTAGGTGTAATAGTTCATTGTTCATGGTTTACTGTGCTCCGTATAATTTTGCAGTAGACTGTAACATCTAGTGGGTAGTACTATTTTCCTTGACAATAATTAGATGTTAAACAGTCACATTCTTTAATTTTTAAGACTTTCAAGCCTCTGGCCAACTATTCAGCAATGCTGGATAAGATTGAAGAGCTTATCTCTACTAAAGACTATCATAGTGCGATGGAACTATCTGAAAATCTCAGAAAACTGGCGCTTGAAGGACTTCATTATTTTCAAACCTATGACTGGATGATGCTCATGACAGTAGTGATTCTTGGATATATTGGTTGGATATTTTATCTAGTGATCCACGTGCTGCAATCATATACTAGCTTGCCTGGTCAGATAATGTACAGAGAGGAAGCTTGTCAAGTGGACAAAAAGATGGGAAAGGTATGTGTAAAATACATGCCTACTGATTGCCTCTTTTTTGTTTCTTTTCTCCAATTTTGTGTTACTTGCAGAATGTGTTCCATTCTTGTGGAGTTGTGATTGTTTTATATTTTTTTATTACTAGAGCACTCTACTTCCATAATTTGTCTGCAGAATGTATTCCATTCTTGTGGAGTTGTGAATGTTTTTTATTTTTGATTTTTTAATTTACAACTAGAGCACTATGTGTCATGTAAAACTGATGTCTATTCATGTAAAACTTACTCTTTTTGCGAGAAACTGATATGTGTTAGGAGAAAAGAACGCTATGAAATTGTAAAGAAAGAATGTTGATGTGAAATATTTTACGTGAAGAAAACTAACAATTACAAAAGAAATAAGTTACTTAGCTTGTGTCTAACTGCATATAATGAAATTCTACCATTCCATGAAGAAATTTATTTCAGAGTAGTTTCCAATAAAATAGATTGAAAAGTCAGTTGTATTGCTAAATTAATCAGCTTGGCTCTACCATAACAACCCAATAGAGTATAGTCCTTGCAGTATGGCAGGCTCTTATCTCAGCTTAGTAACTTTAGTCAGAACTGTCCGTCTGTACCCCTTAAGTTTCTGTACACAAACATTTTCATTGAAATCAATGAGTTTCCTTCCAAACATACTCTCAATGTTCTAGTGTTCCTTTAAATATTACTTATGTCGCAAATCCATTTTGATTTTATGTATCAAACAATCAGCTTGTGTAGTAACTTCTTCAAGGACTTGCACAATTAGGAGTGTCTATGAGAATAATCCATAGCTAAGTTTTAGTTGTATGGCTTAAATGTAGCAAAATGAACTTAGGGAAAATTTTGATTCTTCAATATTTCTTCTGGTGATTATTTACCTTGTTGCAAGAAATTAATTTGTAGCTTTGATATTATCTGTGATGAATTTGGGCTTTGTCACTTTATTTTAAGTCCTGTTACTTCTGTTTTCTGTATGACTGAAATGCTAGGTACTAAAATGGGTTTATTTGGTCATTTGATATTATTTGCATTAAATTCACTAGATGGTATGAAAAAGCATCATATTATTTGAATTGATACTATCTTTCAATAGATTGATTTTTTTTTTTTAAAAAAAAAAAAAATAAAAAAAAAATTGATATTTACATATATTGAGTCCTACTGTTTCCGAGTCAACATTACTCAACATTCAACACATATGCTATGCTCTAATGTTTATAGATCCAAGCATTTAACTTGTTTTGCATTATGTCATGCATTTTGGAATATTCCAAATGCCTTGTCTTGAAACGTCATACTTTATTTTCTTGTTAGTTCATCTGTAAGAATAATCGTATTTCTTTCTGTTAACGATGTCAATAACCTTCTTTGCTGCTTTTTATGTAATATTATTACAATATTTATTTCTTGCAGGTCTATATACTTGGAAGTTTGCTGATGGGGGCATTTTCTATAATACTGCTTGTTGAGCGTTCTCCTCCTCTCTATCATGCTTACACTGCAATGACTGTTTTCCTTTGGACACAAATTTTAAGTCAGTACCAGTTTTTAAATGCTTTACTGAGAAGCTTTCAGAAGGAGAAATTTGATTACTTCGTCAAACTTCTAGCTTATGGCATTGTGTCATTGATTATTCTTGAATTTCTGGTATGGTTTTAGCTAAACAAATTGAACAAGCTATTCATTGAAATTTTAAACGATTGATGAAACTTCACAATTTTTACTTTGAACAGTTTGCCCCTTGTGTAGGTACACAGCTTTACAGAAAGGAAGCTGTACACCTGGTGCTTCCTAATTGTTGGTAGTGTAGCTCCCTTATATCTTTATCATGCAATTCCGTGGAAATCATGGATACCAGGATTTGTGTGTGTATCATGCTGGTCGTTATCAATTTTCACATTGATGCCTGCAGAAATTCCTGATAATACATTCTTAGTGTAAGTTTTTCTCTCACATCCCTATCTATTTGTTGGGTTTTTTTTTTTTTTTTTTTTGGGTTCCATTTAGAAGCCTTGTGTGTGTTTCTAAACCATTCTTGCCTTGTATTATTGATAAAGATAATCTTTTACCAAGTCTGCGTTTGGGGGAAGAGGAAGGGGAGAGAATGAGACATACTGAGTTCAATTTTTTTTTTTTTTTTTTTTTTGAAAACTACTGAGTCCAATTTATTTCCTATAAGACACCATATTTACCATATAGAGTCAGTTTATAAAGATTAGAAACTTAAGAAAATTTGTGGATATTTATCCTCCAACCTTTGGAAACATGCAAGTGTATATTTTTATGGTTAATTTAGCTTCCTTATAGTTTAACATTCCCATTAAACATGACCTTCCACAGAAACATAGCTTTTATTTGATTATTTAAATATTTTTTTATTATTATTTTTTTGAGATTTAGAATATTGATAATCTTTATAAAATATGATAACTTAGGAAAACTTAACAAGATAATCCAACCTTTGCTTGGTTCTCCAAAATAATTTTACTTTTTGATTATTTCTGAATAATCAAACCTTTACCACCCATTTTCCCCTAGCAACCGATTGCCTACCCATTACAACTGGTTGCTAATCCATGTGTCACCTTGTTTATTTTAATTATGTTAATTAAAGTTAACCAAAAAAAAATAAATAAAAAAAAATGAAACAACAACAGCAAATATCCCACTTCTCTCTGTTTTCCCTTTCTCGCTTCTTTCTCTCTCCATCCCTTCCCTGGCTTTCCTCCATTACCACCACTTTCCTTGGTTCCTTCTTTGTACGTGTGTGTGAGTGTGCGTGTGCGTGTGTGTGTGGTCTTGTTACATTTGTCTCAATTTTCCAAATATTAAAATTTTATAATATTTAGTGATAGATAATTGAAGATATTAAAATTGATATTATGCTTCGGAAAACGTGCCTAAAGGAAATGTGTCAACTGAAATGAGATGGAGGAAGTATATGGTTAAAAGAAAGCTATATATTGATACTCGATAGAGGATATACAAAGCAAAATAAAAAAAATTATGAGAATAAATAGTAGTTAACTGAACTTGTATGTCTGATTCTAGATAAACTTTAAGTTATATATTGAAAAATATTAAGACAAATGCTCAATTTTGGCATGTTTAACTGCAGATACGTTAATTGGAAATAAAAATAGTATTTGTTTGCTATGATGCCATAATCCATGTATATGGTTGTAGCAAATATGTTAATGTTTTATTATTGAAAAACATGTTCTAAACGACTAAACTTTAATATTTTAGAATCTCACATTAATAAAATCATGACAATCAAATTTGGAATCAGAAACCTGGGTTTAACTTGTTGGTTATGAGGTACAAGATGATGCTGATGTCTGTTTTACTTGTTTACAGTGTTGTTAGTGGAGCTATGATAATTTTAATTGGACTAGCTGCAAGATGGTTAGAACTGTGCTATGGAGAGAATAAATTTTGGCAGAATATCATAAATCCTGAATTGACCAAGCCGCAGTTACCAATGCTTTTTCCTCTGCAGGTACATAGATATTTGTTATAGTAATGCTAGTTTCATTGATATGAATTTATTCACCAGGTTCTTTCTTCTCCTTGGTGACTAACATGAACAGACCCCTGATGCTTCTTCTCTCATAAAACATAGGCTGTTTTGGTGGGTTTATCGTCAGTGATGCTCTCTCTATCAACATCACACAGAACTCAAAAGCAAGAATTACTTGTATTTCATCAGCTAACAAATTGGTCTGTGGCAGGTATGATCTTTCTTTCATCTTCATCCTTTCCTACAGTTTTGAGACATGAGCCCAAAAGTACTGAAAAGCAGTGGCAGATCCAGTATGTTTTCAGTTGAACCCATACTGGATCTGGAAAAAATCTAATAGGGTTTTTGAGTAATTAGATAAAAATCAATACGAATATTATTTTATAATACTTTTAGCAGCCCAGCAGTAGGAGCACTACATAATATATCAACGGCCTCAATGCGCATCCTTTTTAGGGAATTAACCATTATCCAAAATACCAACAAAGCCTAACTTTCCACGATTTCCAACATCTTCCTCTGTCTCACTATCACTCCCTAAGCTCCCTGTGTTGACATTGGATTTTGTCACATTTATCAATATTTTTCTAGTTAAAGATGATGATGTAATATATTGCTTTCAAAACATGAAGAGATGTCGAATTTAATTGTAACTTGTGTAATACGTGCATACCTATTTTGGATTACGCTATTTGATTTCGTTGTGTCTGTTTAGTGACTCCGGAAGTTGTAAAATTTTTCTTACATGTACAAACCCAAATTTTATGTTGTAATTTGTATTTTGGATTATGCTATTTGATTTCATTATATGTATTTAAAGAACTCGAATCAAGGAAGTTTTCCTTGATTTGCTACTGATGAAAAAAAGGGGATAAAAAGAAAAGAAAAACTGAAAAAACGATGTTGCCACTCTTGTTCCTCATGTCTGTAGTAAATGGGTCTGCACTAACTTTGTACTGCATCCGTCCCTAACTAAGCCAAGTTTGATTGGGGTTCATTTCTAAGCGTTTGAGTGAATATATATCATTGTATTTCTTCATTGTTTAAATTCTGCATCTGTTTCCATGTGATTTTAGGTTTATTAAGGATAGTACAGGAAGTCCAAAGTCCAAACTTTAACTTGCTGAATCATGAAAGTGGCCTTTTATTTGAGGTTTGGATGTCTTAAAGTAGAATAATTAGAAATGTGTCTTAATATTAAGAGATTGATGGAGTAATTTAAAATTTGAGGTGACCTTATTTTACTGATATGCTGGAGTAATTTAAATTTGAGGTGACTAATATGTTACCAATATAGTAGAATGATGACCCGCTTAATTAGTTTGATACTTTGAACATTAGAAGAAAAAAATTAATGACATTAGAACTTTGATGTTTGTATATAGCTGGCATGCTTAATCTTCAAACTTCATAGTTTCTTCTTTGTCAAATGAAATTCTCTACAAATATTACACGTTCCATATTTTTGTAAGTGAAACTTTTCTCATGTGCACGTATGCTAATGCAAAACTTTGACCATTATATCTATAATTAATGAGAAGTAAAAATTATAACAATTGAATGTTAATAATCTATTCACTGAGACGATTCCAACAAGTACCCACAATACTATAATTTTTGTTATGTATATAACTAACATTAGTCAAAGTGCATTAGGTGAATAGTGCAAACAGTCAAAATGTTTTACTTACTACGACAAATATGGAGGGATCTCCTGAAGTTGTTTTGCCCAATTCTTGCATTTTGAGACAAATCATTTACATTTACTTTCTTTCTAGACAAGGTGTAGTAGATTAATACTTTATTTGTTTTCTTCTAGTTACTGTGTGATTAGTGTTTTAAGTCTAGTTGTAATAGTGGTTTCGCGATTGGTACATCAATTCCTATCCAAAAAAAAAAAAAAAAAAAAAACCTACATGTTACTGTTCTGAATTTTCTGGAGGTGTTTTGGCCTCGAGACATATGCTAACACTTTTCATGTTTCATTTGATAGGATTTTCAATGATTCTCCCCTTATTTTCAGCACCTTGCCTTTTGTCTAGATTAACGTCCATTTTTCTTGGATTTGCACCAGCGTTTTTGCTTTTATCAATTGGGTAAATCTGCTCTCTCCATATATGCAATGAAACCTACTGTAGTCAACTTATTGTGCTTAACCATGTTTGGAAGCAGTAATTAATTTTTCCAACTTTTGAAAATTGTAGCTATGAAGCACTGTTTTATGCTGCACTTGGTCTAGTACTTGTGGCATGGGTACTATTTGAAAATACAATTTTCAATTTAAGTAAGGCAAGAAGATATTCAGTTTCTTCAAATAGTGTGGTTAAAGAGGTCCCTACTGAGAATGGGAATAGATCTTTGGAGTTGTCTGATGCAAGAATTGCTTTGATCTTTGTAAGTCACTCTCCTTCATGTTTATCAAGAAAATTTAAGGTATTTACTAATTCAAGTCATAGACAGCTCAGTCTTTTTGCATGGTATATAATGGGTTTTTTTTTTTAAGTTGCGAATTAATTGTGCCATTACTAAATTGGCCAAGTATTCTCTCTATCTCTCTCCTCATCATGTAGATTCCCTTTTTAATTACTCTCTACATCTCTCCTCTCCTGAAACAACGTGCATCCCCTCCACCTTGCACTTGTAAGAGAATTGAGGGTGTACAATCTATCTGCAAAAGATTTTACGCTCGTGTTTCTTATTTTCTCTGGATTATTAGCAAAAAATTAGTCATGTTATGATAATTGCTTTTTTGTGCAATTTCTATTATGAAGCATATGGATTTGCATGAGGAATGAGGTATTTGATCGTAAGGGGTGGAGGAGAAAGATTTTTGTTGATGACTATACGGAATAATAATATTTTTTGGTTCATGTAGCCGACCCCACTTATGAGGTTAAGGCTTTGATTGATTGATTGATTTCCATTATGTTTGTAAAGTTTTATCAATGAAAAGTCAAATATGTGTGCAATGCTACACCTTTATTGGTAGCATAACTGCTTGATACACAAAGTAGTTGCTGTTTCGGGGTTTTCTGATGTCCTGCGGGAGAGTTACAATTCCGAGACTGGAACCGGACGCCTGTACCTGCAAAACAAACGGATGCTCCGGATGATTGGAGATCCGCCTCCGACGGTCAAGTTAGTACTTGATTAAGGAGTAATTAATGCGGAAATTAAAGTGATTGGGTCTCTCTAGGTGAGAGTGTTTAATGTGTGTAATCTGCGTTTTTAGTGTTCTCTCCCTTAATGAGGATTAAGGGAGGTATTTATAACCTCGGGAAACGTGTCAATCTAGGTTTAGGTTAACCTTGGGCTGATTGGGCTTCCTTCGGAAGTTGGGCCTAGGTGACCGGTTATCCCAGGTGTCATGGGAAGGACACGTGTCGTGTCGTAATTGGTCCATAGTGGACGGATCATTGCTTGACACGTGGCAGGCTCCTATTGGCCCATGTGACGGACACATGGCGGAACCTGATTGGTCCACTTGTCAGATGGTGATTGGTGGGGAAAAATCCCCTAATCATTTGCCCCTCACAGGTGGCACGTGACTGGTCACGTGTTACCTGTGACAGGTATCGCCCTGTAACAGGCGACGGCCTGCTACAGGTGTCACTCGGCGAGAGGCCGAGAGATTCTCCCGCCAAAATTTTGAATTCTGGAAGTGACCCTTCGCCTTCTCACTTCGCCTATATAAAGGAGTGTTGACTTCGGTCATTTTCACACTTGAAAAACTTTGTGAGAGAACATTCGGACCCCTGAACTTGCTCTGACATTTTGGACCCTTTCTGCCTACCGCCTGCTCTGACAAGCCGACTGCAAAGAATTTTTAGAACTTCATCAATCGTCACTCGTTCAGGTAACCGTCGGTTCTCTTACTCTTAATTTTCTCTTTACTTTATTCTTTTTTTGAAATGGCACCAAGGAAGCACACGGCACGACCTAGGTTAGTGATCAGCCGGTCACCGGGGACGGCTGAATCTAGGACTAGGAGTGCCGCCTGCCCTTTTCTGGACCCATCTTTGCCCTTTATACAAAGTCCGACTGTATCTGTGTCTATGCAGAGCATGATGGCCAGAACAAAAAAGACTGCCAGGATCTCAAACTCAGACGGCTCCTCCCACAGGGTGCCGATTAGTGAAACATCTGACCAGGCGCCAGATGTGGAAGTGAAACAAAGCGGCTTGAAAGCCGGCAGTTCTGAGGGAGGAGTCAAAGTGACCCCTTCCCATTTTACAGTTGACAATTCTACATTCTCTCCTGCTCCTTTTAAAGGAGAGGAGGCGGGCCCCTCCGGGAGAGGGGAAGAGTCGTCCTCTTCGGACTCGTCAGAGGACGATTCCGAGTCTAGCTCTACTGGCCATGCTTCCCTGCACACAGAAGAGAAAAACAGTCGCCTACAAGAGGCGAGGCTTTCTCACGCAGTTGAGAAGGGGGATGATTGGGCGGAGCCATCCGCCTCTCACCGAGAGCAAAATACCCCCTACTACTGCACGGTACCTCGGGGCCGGATCACGGCCATGCAAGAGAAAGTGGAGAGCTTTATCGCAAACCACACAATGGGCCCCGACTTTTTAGTGTTCGTGCCGGATCCAGAAGACACAGTCGTATGGCCGGCTGGTACCAGTTATGATGGCGCCTGCTTTGGCTGCTACGAGGCGGCCATCAAGGCTGGGCTGCGCTTCCCACTACATCCAGCTGTTCAGCGGATCTTGGATGGGTATGAGTTGGGGTTATGGCAGTTAGCCCCGAACTCCTGGGTCAACGTACTCGGCTATGTGGCCGGGTGCGAACTGCACGGGGTGGAGCCGAGCTTCGAGGCTTTCGCCCACATGAACTACCTCAGCCGGACCCCTAAGGCAGGCGGTACCGGCTGGTATCAATTGACGAGCCACAGGGGCTACCTCATGACGAGAGGTAAAGCAAACAAATGGAAGGACTGGCGGAGCACCTTCCTCATCATTGAGAGTTCAGACACAGAGCTGAACAAGCGCTTCAACAGGTGGAACAGAAATCCGCCCCTTCTTGCAGGCGGCCGCAGCATGCCGCCTGTTCCCCCCAAGGCTAAGAAAGAGATCCTAGATAAAGGACTCTTCAAAGTAGAGTCGAAGGTGAACTCTACTTCAGGGGTACGAGAGCAAGTACCCCTGCACTGCGTCCCGAGCTTCAAATGGCTCTACGACGAGTACTTTTTGGCCGCCTGTGTCCTCAGCAGTCTGTGCTCAAGAGGTAGCCGGCCTGTCGAATACTCTGTGCCGTGCATTTCTTGTTATGACTTTTATTAACTTTGTTATTTGTTTTTGCAGCGGACGCCATGAGCAAAATTACCGCCTCCAAGACTGCGGCGGCCATGTTGCGGGCCTCCATCATGCAACAGTCTTCAACCGACTCCCCCAACAAGGGGGCACCCTTGGTGGGCTTCGAACCTTTCACCCTCTTTTTGGAGTTGTGTTTATGCATATACTGACTCTTTTCTTTTTTTTTTTTTTTAGACGGGCGCTCCAAGAGCTTCTTCTTCCCAACAGCCGGACCCCAAGGCCCGGAGGACGACTGTTGCGAGCTCTCCTGGTTCTGCCAGGGCTGAGAAACAACCGGCCACTTCTTCTAAAACTCCAGCTGGGCCACCTAGAAGTATGAAATTGTTCTTGTAAATTTTAGACTTGCTCCCTTCTTTACTAGGTCTAATCCGTTTGTTTATGCTTGATGCAGCCGGCCCTCAGGAGCCTGACTTGGTCGAGGTGGCCAAGTCTATGATCAAGGCCGTTCCTCCAGCTGAAAGGGAGGCGGTCAGGGGTGTCGGCACCCTTGACCTAGACGGGATTGCAGGGGTCCTTGCTGAGGTATACTTAGCATATTTTTGAGTATTTGAATTCCAGGACGCCTGTTTTCTTTTTGTTTGGAAACTGACGCCTGTTCCCCTTTTTACTTAGGCCCTGCTCCGAGTGAACGGCCTTCGCAAGCCGCTTGACCGGAAGAACAAAGAGGTAAAGGCTGCAAAAGCTATGGCCGCCTCTGACTGTGATAAGGCAATGTTTCAAATTGCCCAAAATGAAGTTCTGACCATTGATATTCTTTATTATCAGGCGCAGGCTACCGCCGCTATCCGGGCTCAGTTAGAGGCGGCTCAGAAGAGGAATAGCGAGCTGGAGGCGACCATCAACAACCTCAAGGCCGAGCTAAGACCTCTTCGCCAAAAGATGTCCTCATACGAAACCTTGGAGAAATCCTTGGCGAGCGTAAAGGTACGCCTGGTGTCCCAGGAGAAGAGTCTTACTCAGGAGCTCTCGGAAAAGGCCGAGCAAGAAAAGAAAGAGCTGGTCCGGGAGATGATGGAAGACTCTGCTCAAATCCAGCGCATGACTTGGGGCCGCCTCTTCCCCAATGCTGACTTTGCCTCATGGGAAAAAACGTACCGCCAGTGTTCTGATAGATATAATCAAGAGATCCTGGCGGCAGCTGAGGAAGAGGCGTTGGAGGAGGAGGAGGAGCAGCCGGTAATGGCGCTTGTGCCGCTTGGGGGTAATGCATCAAAGAAGGATGCAGCTGAAGCCGAGTCCAGCAGGAAGAGTGCTGACCAGGCGGCAGCTGCTAATATTGAAGATCTGCCCCCTTCTTAAGCTTTATGTCTTCTTTCCACGGCCTGCGTGCCGTTTGTTTGTATTTACCCGGCCAGGGGGCCGGGGCTCTGAATATTTTGCCGGTCTTTAATGACCGGCTTCTTTTTAATGAATTTTTTTGTTTTGCTTCAAATTTGTTTAAGTATTGAATATTTACACTATACCGACTGTTTTACATGGCCGATAGTTGCAGACAGGTACGGATAGTTAGTCACGCCGCCTATGCCCCTGGACGACTGGTTGTCTGTTTCCAGGCTAGACGATCAGTCGGCCATTTATCCAATCGGTATTCGAACCATTTTAAAGACTAGATCCCCTTTAGGCAGGCGGTCCTGTCATTTGTAAAATTAACCAAGTAGGAAAGTTGTTTCCTACTTGTCATGCTTTTAGGCTAGAGACTTTAGGCCGTCTAGGCCGACTGTTTCCCGCCATATTTAATCTAGTGTGAACAGGTGTTGTATGAACACCTTTTTAGTTTCATACTAAAATTTTTAAGGAGTGACCAAGTAAACATGATTGTTACCTAGTCGCCAAGTAACTGAGTAGTAGAGGTATCAAGCGGTGGATATCGGTTGTTCCCCTTTATTCGCCAATGTTTGTTGGCTTTTAACTCATAAGTTGTTAACCTAGCAGGAGTAGTGGTTGAGAGCCCCTGTTTGCTAAAAACAGGCGGACGACTCATACCTTTTAGGCTCCATACAAAGTTTGAGAGAGTGACTATGAGTTAACTTTGGAGTTACTCAGTCGCCGTCACTCCTGCTTGAGTAGTAAAGGTACCAGGCGGCGGAGGCCGGCTGAACCTTTTGATTCGCCAATGTTTGTTGGCTATTAACCCAAGAGGTACCCCCTGCATTTATCCCAAGTAATACAGGCGGTCATCTGACTCAGATGTCAACTGCTACCACTGGTTTGGTTAGTGATAGAGTTATCCTTGTCTCAAAAACGGCTACGTGGTTGCCCTTGGGGACAGTCGTATAGGTGCCGTGTAATTAGTTTATAGAGCAATGTTCCACCCAAAAGGGAGCTGCTCTCTGCGACGAATTTCATCCGGAGGGATGCCGCCGGACGCCTGCTATGATGTTGGGACAGGTCGTATTAGTTTTGAAGATTGGATCAGTTGGCTTGGCGCCTGGACTGATCATTCGGCCTGTGGCCTTGGTTAGTTCTTGGTGAACGTAGGTGCTAAGTAAAAGGAGGGTAGCCGCCTGTTTAGGCACAGGGTCGGCCAGGCCCTGATCATTTTTAGTTAAGTATAAGGGGGGTGGCTGTGTGTTTGGAACCAGTCGGCCCTCTTCTATGGAGAGTAGCCGACTATATGTCCAGACGGCATGCCCCTATGGTGATAGAGTAAAATATTCAATGGAGAGTAGCCGACTGTAAAGGTACAGGCGGCATGCCCCTCTGAAGATAGAGTAAAATACTCAATGGAGAGTAGCCGACTGTAAAGGTACAGACGGCATGCCCCTCTGAAGATAGAGTAAAATACTCAATGGAGAGTAGCCGACTGTAAAGGTACAGACGGCATGCCCCTCTGAAGATAGAGTAAAATACTCAATGGAGAGTAGCCGACTGTTTGTCAACAGGCATGGCCCTCTTAAGATAGAATAAAAACTGAGTATAGAGAGTAGCCGACTGTTTGTTAGTAGGCGTGCCCCTCTTAGTACAAAATTGAATATTAAGTATGCAAACTTTTATTAAGTAGCCCTTGACTATTTACATCATTCGAAAGAAATATTTATTAAGATTATCTACATTCCAAGTTCGAGGCAACGGTTGTCCGTCTGGTGTTCCCAGACGGTAGGTACCGTCTCTGACCTCTTCACAGATTCGGTAGGGTCCTTCCCAGTTGGGAGTTAGTTTGCCAGACTCATTAGCCCTACCAACTGCTTCCATTTTTCTAAGTACAAAGTCCCCCACTTTGAGTGGACGCCTGTGTACTTTTTTGTTGTATGATCTAGTCATTCTCAGGCGGTAAATTGCATGGCGCAAGACAGCATTGCCCCTCCTTTCAGGAAGTGAGTCTAATGCCAGGCGCATGGCTTCCCAGTTTGCCTCTTCGTCATATAGCATTACTCGAAGAGTCGGCTCGTAGTGTTCTATTGGAAGAACAGCTTCCGCACCATAAGTTAGGAGGAATGGAGTTTCTCCAGTCGCCCCTTTTTCAGTCTTCCTAATGGCCCAGAGAACATGTGGTAATTCATCCGCCCATAGGCCGCCTGCTCGTTCAATCTTTTTCTTGAGACCGTCTGAGATGATTTTATTAAAGGCTTCTACCTGGCCGTTTGCTTGTGGACGGCCGACAGATGCAAAGTAGTGTGCAATTCCTTGGTCACCCAACCAGCTTTTGAGAACAGACGTCTCAAATTGGGGACCATTATCAAAAACCATAGACATGGGAACCCCGAACCGAGTGATGACATTTTTCCAAATGAATGAAATTACATCCTTCGTCTTGATTCCCTTTACAGCCTCCGCCTCTACCCATTTAGTGAAGTAGTCGACGGCAACAAGTATGTACCTCCTTCCGCCTGTAGCAGGCGTATATGGACCCAGAATATCCATGCCCCACTTAGCAAACGGTAGTGGGCTATGAATGGTAGTGAGGTCAGTAGCCGGACGGTGAATTAGTTTGCCAAACCTTTGGCACTTGTCACATTTTTTCACCATCACCATCGCATCTGCTTCTAAAGTAGGCCAAAAGTAGCCAAGATGTTTCGGGGTTTTCTGATCTCGGCACTTGGGTCAGATGGAAATCCTCAAGGGAGCCGACTGCTTGTCGGACCGCCTGTAAATACTTAATCATGGCCGGATGGGTTGCTTCGTATTCGCCATTGTACTGACTCACTATCAATTGTGAATCGGAACAGGCGTCTATTTTTCTTGGTTCCGGTTGTTTGCAGAACCCTTCATGGGGACCGACTTCTCAATTGAGATCCGTCCCTTGATTTCCTTTAGGATAAATTGACTATCCTTGTTAAACGCATACTTTGGGGAGTATGGTTTGAATTCTTTTTTCTTTTTCTGGGCCGGCTGTTTAGAGGAATCAGCCGCCCAGACCTCTTTTCTCTTCTCGTCTTTGTTTGACGACTGCTTCTGTCGTCCTTCTCTTTTGTCGGACCTTTTCCCGTCTGACTGTTTTACCGTACTACAAAGATCAGTCGCTTTTATATAGGCTTCCGCTTCAATCAAGGCCTCTTGAAGAGTCGCCACCCTCTTTCGGACCAAATCAAATTTGACGGTCGACCCGTCTTTGAGACCTCTGAAAAAGTCAGTATAGGCTACTTCATCCGGTAACCCTTGAATCTGTATTCTCATCAGGTTAAACCGCCTGATGTAAGAACGAAGCCCCTCCTTCTCGCCCTGCTGAATTGTTCCTAAATCAAGGGTCGTCTTCTTCGCAGGGATGTTCATGGCGAAGTTGGAGGTGAATAAGTAAGCAAGCGTCTTGAAGTTATTTACACAACCAGTCGGCAGGTTGCCGAACCATTGTTGTGCGATTCCTTTGAGAGTCGCTGGGAAACACTTGCACCAAGTGGGATCATCCAACCCTTGAAGGTACATCAGGTTGGTGAATGCCATCAGATGGTCTTCTGGGTTAGTAGTGCCTTCATAGGCGCCTACTAATACATTTTTCACTTTGGCCGGCTGAGCGGCTTCAGTAATTTCCTTGGAGAAGGCCGACGGCTGTTCACCAAGTCTAAGCAACCGTAGCTGCCAGTCCATAGGTTGGACATTTTTTGCTGCATGTCCACCAAACGGAGGTGGCTGTAAAAAATACTGTTGTTGCGGTACAAACGGTAAGTTTGGTACCGCCTGGTCGCTATGAAAGCCGGACTGACGGGAGGTGCCGCCTGACTGACTCTCATGATACGACTGAGTATGCCTCATCGAGGTATTTCGCAGACTGTCTTGGAAGTTTGAAGTAGAGGCCGACTCTGACAATCGGTCACTCTTCTTCTGCTCTAGCAGTAGCCGAGCGTCTGTGTATGTTTTCCTCGACCCGTCCGCCTGAATATGACGAACAGGTTTCCTATTTCCTAGAGTAGGAAAACGGTATTTTGTGAAATCAAGGGCAGGTGGCTCCCACTTCCTAGATTTAGGATGAGGGGTCGCCTCTCGCCCTTGAACTGGTTTCCTCTTCTGTGAAGTGGAGGGTTTCTTAGCCGACTGCTCCTTGTCCAGAGCAGGCGGCTTCTTGTTGATCAACTCTTGAATTTCTCCCTTGAAGTCCCTCATGAAGGTCATGAGTTCGTTCCTTGTGATGGGAGCAGACCCATCAGTCGGCTGCTGCCGAACAGGCGGTGCGCCTGCTGGCTCGCTTCCAGTTTGAAGATGTTCCCGTTCCCTCCTTTCGGTATGACGGGCACGTCAGGCCCTTAGGGTCCCGTCTGAAGCTGTGTGAGCTTCAACTTCAAATTCATTCTCAGTATCGTGGTCCGACTGAACTAGAGGGTCGTCCAGGGGACGTCTCTCTTCAGGAGCCGGTACAAACGTGGATGCCATCTCAGAAGTACTCTCCCCACAGACGGCGCCAAGATGTTTCGGGGTTTTCTGATGTCCTGCGGGAGAGTTACAATTCCGAGACTGGAACCGGACGCCTGTACCTGCAAAACAAACGGATGCTCCGGATGATTGGAGATCCGCCTCCGACGGTCAAGTTAGTACTTGATTAAGGAGTAATTAATGCGGAAATTAAAGTGATTGGGTCTCTCTAGGTGAGAGTGTTTAATGTGTGTAATCTGCGTTTTTAGTGTTCTCTCCCTTAATGAGGATTAAGGGAGGTATTTATAACCTCGGGAAACGTGTCAATCTAGGTTTAGGTTAACCTTGGGCTGATTGGGCTTCCCTCGGAAGTTGGGCCTAGGTGACCGGTTATCCCAGGTGTCATGGGAAGGACACGTGTCGTTTCGTAATTGGTCCATAGTAGACGGATCATTGCTTGACACGTGGCAGACTCCTATTGGCCCATGTGACGGACACATGGCGGAACCTGATTGGTCCACTTGTCAGATGGTGATTGGTGGGGAAAAATCCCCTAATCAGTTGCTACTCTCTTCGTTCCTTTTTTTTTCTTCCTATTTGGAATCTTGACATTATTCAAAATATGAGGGAATCTTCTAAATTACTTACAATATGTACTAATATACAACATAATATTTTCATGTTAAATATTTTTATGTATGTCTCATTGAGTAATTTATTAATATTGCATTGTCATATATGTTACTAATGAAACTAACGATATTTATAATCAAAGTAATGCATTGACAAATGCGCACAGTCAAAATGAGAAGAAATTTTAGGAACGAAGGGAGTAGTAGTTAGTATATGATAATATTTACTACTATAATAGAATTATAGGACCAAACCATCATTATGTGCTACTTCCTCCGTTCTTTTTTACTTGACCCGCTTTGACTTTTACACTAGTCACCACCCCTCCTTTGACCGTCTTTTGTGAATAATATATAAGGAAAAACATATTCATGTGAGATCTTTTTGAATTCCTCTCAATAAGTAATATCATAATATATAACTTTTACAATTTTTACTTCTGGAGAATTAAAATTATTGATTGTTAAAGTTTTGCATTGGCAAGCGTGATAAAAGAAATAGGTCAAGTAAAAAAGAACAGAGGAAGTATTATTTAGTTTGTTTTTATGCTTTTCTTACTGGTCGAAAGGAGATGAGTCCATATATAGTAGTTTTTATTACAAGAAAAAGTGTCCACTCCTACAGTGTTTCAAATCTAGATAAAACAACTGATAATGAAAAAACATGATTATTAGATATGCTTACATGGTTGTCTACAATTTTGGACACGATAACTATGTTAGGGGGTTGGGGGAGGAGGGGGTGGCCGGGGGGAGGGGTGGGGGGGGGGGGTGGTTGGGAGTTCTCTTATCGAGTATAGGGATGGAAAAGGGGTCCATTGTTATTAAATTAGATTGTAATACCAAGGTTGAGGGGTTTGTCTTTTGATTGTGTGTTGCCCCTCTAGTATTCATTTCCAGATGGGTAGGAGCTTTGGAAGCTGACTATGAAAACAAAGCCTAATGGATGATGTGCATTCAGGATTCAACACCTTTATTCACTTTATTTTCCTTTTCCCCAGATAAAGTTTGATGAAGGGTATGGTATTTTTTTTTAAAAACAAAAATTTCACATGGACTTTGAGACTTACCTTTTAGCTGTATGTTCTCATCTATACCCTTTTTTTATGCTACTGTCTTGCATTAAATGTAAGAGGATTTATGCTATTGTCTTGTGTTTAATGTAAGTTGGGTACAAATTGTCCATAAGAATTTTCAATGGAGGAGACATCCTAATGATTGAATGCGGAACTTGATTAATAAGTAGTCTAGCTCAAATAACTAAGTGCTCTATTTGTATATGCTTGTGAACAACTTGTTTCTGGTAATCTACAAATTTGTTTATAAGCTTTATTGAATTTTGTTCTAGCTCGGATTCTTAAAATAAAGATATAAATTAATAACCATTATTTTAGTTTTTATAAGCTTCATTAAATCTTGTTCTAGCTCAGATTTTTGAAATAAATATGAATTAATGGCCATTCTTTAAGTTATACGTAAATTAATACTATTTGTGTTATCGTTTCCTTACTTTTCCCGAAAATCCTAAATTGTAAATTTTTAATATTGAGTCTTGCATTTGGTTGATATCCGCCATTGGTATAAATTCATTGTTGCTCCTTAAATTTGGCTACGACTATGCAATTTATTTGTAGAATTAGAGGCCTCATTTTTCTGGTGTATACAAGAAGAAATGACTTGACAAGCTAGCATTTGTAGACAAAGTAGATCCACTTTCCTAGTGCCAATGATAGGCAAGAGAAGGAACACTTTCAGTTAATTGCTCCTATTTTCTAAATCGCAACATTCATGTTGAGTAGTTTATTAGTTCAAAAAGAGAACAGTTGGGTTATCCAGCCAAATTAGAGAACCTTCAAGTAAAGATATATTGGCTTCACAAATTCATGTGTTGACTAAACTTTTGGAAGATAATATCACCTTGCCCTTAATGCTCAGCATCACTCTTATAACGCTGAAGCTCTCTGTTTGTTTAGTTCCCTGTATCAGATACTTGTGAGTTGTGACTGGCAATCCCTCAACTTCTGGCAGCATTTCTAGCTAACCTGACATGTCAGGTGAACTAAGTAACATTGTCTTGGTTGCTTGCCCTAGTTTATATGTGTGCCTGATTAAAGCAGTAAGATAGGTTTTTATGGCTTAGTATGTATGTTTGCTGGAGTGCCTTCATTATATGACCTATCAGTTTTTTTGGTGAAGTTTACATTCTATTTGGATTTTTCTACCATTAGTAACATGAGCAATGATTGCTATCCAGATGGTCTTGTTCAATGTTGCATTTTTTGGCACGGGTAACTTTGCAAGTATCGCTAGTTTTGAGATATCATCTGTGTACCGCTTCATCACCGTCTTCAGTGTAAGTGAAGGAATGAACCCTTAAAATTGCTTGACTTTGCTTTTCAAACTGTTCTAACGTTGATGTGTTGCAGCCTTTCTTGATGGCAGCCCTTCTGATATTCAAGCTATTTATTCCCTTCATGCTTGTAATGTAAGTCATTCTTCCATAAGCTCTATGTGCAATACGTCTTGCTGCCTTCCTACTTTTTTTTGTTGGTTGTGATGACTCATGACAGTGTTGCATATGTGCCAACTCTTTTGAGATGTGAAAAAAAAAAAGGTGAAGGTAGTTTAGTTGCTGTGTTATTGTTGTTCTTGTTAGAGTGTGCAGGGTACAAGGCCACAAATTTATTTATAGTAGTATCATAGTAAATGTTTTTGATTTTGTTCTATGGATTGAATTAGGCTTATGTATTAACTTGTTAAAACTTGGCCCATCTATCTTAGAGTTAGGGCATCATGCTTTGGTTGCACTTTCTTATTTTCTAAATGGTGCCACATGACAACACATTTTTCCTTGTGATGGTAGTATTCGTTCTCTTCAAATGAACATTTATTTTGAACATTTGACCTGGTCATTATCAAGCAGCAATGGTAAATAGTGAACCTTTTGTAAATTGATCTTGCCAACTATAATGTGTGCTCAGTATGATTGAAATTTTCATGGAAGAAGAGAAGCCTCTTGGACTTTGTCTTCTGATACATGTATCGAAATGAACCTTTGCATGTGGTGAAGACTTTGGGATTGCATAATTAGCTTTATCCTTCCATGCTGGAGCTGTAAATACTGAAATAAAGTTTATATTGTTGCTTTACTGTTGTCTAGTATTCTGCTCAGGCACTGATAATTCTTATCTTGTACACAGCTGTGCCTTCAGCGCCATAACCAAACTGATTCGAGTCCCACGTCTGGGATTGTATTTTCTTGTGATACTGTTTTCGGACATTATGACTATTCATTTCTTCTTCCTGGTATGTCACCCGTTGACCCTTCTCTCCTATTTTATTTGTCATACTGTTTGCTCTTACCCTTAGTAACCCTAAAACTGCGGTTGATACTTGTTTCCTTGCTTTACCACCAAATTATTACTTTTTAAGTTTAATTTTGAAGGTTTTGTGAATCTTGTAGTACATAATAAAGCGTTCATAATAGTTTGAAGGCTCCCAAAAGCCATATTTGATATCAGCAATACCCTAAAGTTTAATCCTTTTCAACTTGTCAACCACGCTACAATCTTTTTAGTGGCTGATGTGACTAATTGAATGTTCTTTACATGGTGCTGCATTGGCGACATGCTTGCTTGGCCATTCAACTGTTAACTATGCTAAAATTAGCTGTCTGCCTTAAGCCTTCATCACTTGGTTGATAAATTTGAATCTCTCCCTTGATTGACTGATTGTCAAGCAGCTGTCAAGTATTAGTCTTATAGTACTAATTGTGAGAACTGTTGGTAATATGCAACTTTGATTTTGCTATTATATCTTGATTTCTAAAAGTTGCTAAAAGAATGATGTTTACCACTATTCTGAATGGCCAAAACTTCACTGATGACAAAACTTTTCGATGGAGCAGGTTCGAAATACTGGAAGTTGGATGGAAATCGGGAACAGCATCAGCCACTTTGGTATAATGAGCGCACAAGTCGTGTTTGTGCTTTTGCTCTTTGCATTGACAAATATATACACCAAGGACATCCAAATCAAATCTGCTGCTTCATTGTCCCGGAAATCAGTGTAACGTATGGTTTTTTTGGTTCATTACAGAGTTATGTCTCGCCATTGTAGCAACGTTAGCAAGAAATTTTGTTAGTCTGGTTTTTTTTCTTTTGTTTTTTTCCTCATAGTGTTCCTTTGTACAGTACCATACAGCGTATATATGGTACGGAGTATTATTTAGTTAATTAGTTTGTCTTTTAGAGCTGACAATTGAAATGAAAAGAGAAAACAGTTTTGATTCCTTTTTTATATATATCAAAATGATACATTTATCATATTAACTTACTTCCTCCGTTTTTTTATATTGCATCGTAGGGGTTTTGGAGGCAAAATTTGATAGTGGAAAAAGTAAGAGAGAGAAACGTAAAAATACAAAATTGTCCATGTAATGTAAGATAAAATAAAAAGTAAGTGTGAAAAAGTAAGGGTATGTTGGGTATTTGCAGTATGAACGTAGATATTTTTTATCCTAAAAAGGAAATGATGCAATAATAAATAAACTTCCTAAAATAGTAAGTGATGCGATAAAAAAAGAACAAAGGAAGTATTAAAATTCTATACCAAAACTTTGTACCAGTCAAGCAGTCAAGTATTCAAATGTTATACAACATAGAGGTGTCAATTCGGAAGTTTAGGTTGAGTTCAATAGCGTCAGGTTAGGCCAGGGGTAGTTTGAAGTTGAGTCAGGCTAAATCATTATGCATTAAATTCTAAATCGGGTAACTTTTAAATTGGGTCACATTAGTTTAAGTAGGGTGAGTTTTGACACCTCTAACACTACTTTTATCGTGGAATTGAAGGGTAATAATTAAAATCAAAGTAGTTGAAGAGTTGAGGTGTAACTATGAACCGCAATGGATCAAATTTGTGTCGGATGGGGCTAAATCCTAATTCGGTCCGCTTGATAATCGGATCATGGACTCGAATCCGAATCTGCTTGAATTGAGTCCGAGTCCAATTTGAGTAATGTTTAGCATTCGAATATGGTCCGTTTATTTGAACATCAGATAAAATTCGCTCCGTTTGTGTGATATACTAATAATTGCTAGTATTTTCTCTAATAAATTTCATTTCTTACATCATATTAGTCGAATTCAAAGTCGAGTTTGTGCAAGATCCAAGTCCGATCTACCTCCTATTGGGTTTTGAATCTATTTACTCGAATTCGGATTCAGATTATTTAAAACAGATTCGTATTGGACGTTTTCCTAGTAAGGATCAAGTCGGTTTCAACTCGAATTGAATTTGATAACTGAGCAGCTTTGCACATGTACTTTGACTAGTGAGTTATTTGGAATAATTACTTTAATTAGTGATGGGCCAACAGAGTAGACTCGTATTAATTAAGATCAAAACTTTGTTAGCAACTTAGAAAGTTAGATTCAATCAAATGAGCTGTTAAATTAAGATTTTCATTGACATGGAAATATTTTGTCCAATAAACACCTGTTGGTTACATCATATTGGACATTTTTGTCTTGTGATCTTGTCATCTCTAAATTCTGGTTTAATGTGCAAGCTATGCATGATGGTTACTAATACTTGTGTCAATTCGGGTATTCAGGTCAGGTTTGAGTTGGGCCAATGTGGGTCGGGTTAGTTTATATTGGGTTAATTCGGGTTAATAGCATTACCTATGCGGGTCGGGTTAGATTCGGGTCATGTTCGGATCGGGTCACGTTTGGGTCATGCATCCTATTGGGTTTGGGTCGGGTTCAGGTCGGTTCTATAACAGGTCAGGTTGAATTTAGGTCGGATTGATAACATGTGAGGTTAAATTCGGGTTTCAACGGATTATAACGGGTTAGGGTCATTCTCAGGTTCGGGTTGAGTTTGGTGCAATTTAATAATTTGCAAGTTTTATTCAAGTCTTCGGGTTCAGGTCCCAAAACCATGGGTTACAGGTCTCAGGTTGGTTTTATGTTGAGTCATATCTTGTCAGGTCAATATTTGATTACCATAGTTCTAGCAATCAGTTAGCTGGTAACTAATTGCTAAATGTATGGTAACAAATATTGACTAACTAAAATAGCGAACTGATTACTAGAAGTCTAGAACTATGGTAATCAAATATTAACTAGCTAAATAAAGATACACTTTGTGTACAATAATTAGGGAACATATGCTTAATATATTCTAACACTTATAAATGAGCAAATAGCTATAATTTGTCTGAGTAAGGATTAAGAAGTAGTATGTATTGAACTATTGACTATTGAACTTTCCATAGAGTCATAATAACTCGTTTGCACAAGCACACAAATGACACATCTTGTCATTTATTTCATATAATATTATCTTATATTCTTATTTGCGCAGCGAACATCTTACTCTTAATAGAAATAATTTAGAAAGGAGTATGTAACTATATATTAATAGGTGGTATAAATTAAATTTGAAATCGGTTCAGGTCAATAACAGGTCAAGTTGAGTCCGAGATGAGTCAAGAATATGTCGGGTTTTAATTTGGGTTGGGTCAATAACAAGTCAAGTTGAATTCGGGTCAGGTTAGTAATAAGTCGGGTTACATTCGGGTTTTGACTGGTTAAAACAGGTTTGGGTCAATTTCGGTTCATGTCGGGTTAGGTTCAGGTCTTTATAGGTTATATTCAGGTCGGGTTATCTCCAGGTCAGTTCATGTTCGGGTTCAAGTCTCAAATACTCAGGTTTTGGGTCACCATTTTTCCGGATTCAAACAGGTCAGTTCATAATCGGATTCAGGTAAAATTTTCAATTCGGGTCAACTTTTGACAACTCTAGTTACGCACTTACGTTTGATGATATTACAAGATTATTAAAGAAAAAAAAATTAAAAACTAATAATTAGATGTCATATATATCAAATATTAAGTCAATGGAGGAAAATGGGAATATTTGCTTTGTAAGTTAATATTGTACTCTTGGTAAAAAGAAATATTACTTCTGTTTCTTATTATTTGCAACAAAAGAGTATTATTTGTTATACAAAAAAATTCGCTTTGTTGCAGATAATAAGAAATGTAGTAGTAATAGTTTAGATATTATTGAAAATAAGAATAGTTACATATGAAGTATGTACATATGACGAAAAATGTGTTAAAAAAATATTAATGGAAATAAAAAGAGTTGAAATGTAACCAATAAATGGGACCAAGTAACCCAGGTGTGGCCAATCTATGAAACTTTGTGAAAAAGAATAAAGGAACATAATTTTTACAATTTTCAACTTTATTTTAATTTTTTTTCTTTTAGTAATAATTAATGAGAAATTGAGAATTGATTTAATTTCAATGAAAGTGTTGTAATTCAATGAAAAAGGTTGGTCTTATAATTCTTTTTCGTTTTGGTGTTTTTTTTTTTTTTTTTGACGGGGAGGTTGGTCTTATAAATTTAAAAGTACATGAAGAAAATAAAAATATTTCGGAAAAAGTAAGCTTGGGAGTTGAGCCGACAATCTCTAATGAATTTTTTTCTACGTTCCAGATACTTCAAGAACCGATTCCATGTGTTTGGTGCTGGGTCCTGAATATCTTTAGATCATTTGTTATGTTTTATGTTGGGACCAAATAATTTTAAGATTTTTTTAGCTGCGTTTTTGTAGTTGATCCTGAGTTTGATGTTTTTCTTTTACATTAATACATAAAGTTTTGTATTTGAGCATGTGCAATTTAGTGTTAAAATCTTTCAGGAATACAGAAAAATAATTTCTTTATGTTTGCCTAAGAATAGGGTCTACCACAAGAATATTAATTTTATCTTTATATTTGCCTATGAAAAAAGCTTTGTAACAAGAATATTTGGGGTGAAAATTAAACCCCTCTCAGTATATCACAGAGGTGAAAGGAGAGTCTATGATTTCACGTCTTCCAACAAACTTGTACAATCTTGATTCTTGGTCAAATAACAGGTACTATACTAATGTTATTAAAAAGTATGCCAAATTATATATAAATGAAATTTGTTTTACATTATAGGAAAATTATGCTCTACTTAACCCCTTAAGTCCTTAACCCTAAAACCATAACCGTACAACCCATGTTCACATATAGCGAACATCCTTCAAATGATTTACTCCCTCCGTTCCTTTAAATGTTGTCACTTTTGAAGGAAAATCACGGGAATTAAGATGGAGAATGTGAAATAATAAAAGTATATGGGAAAGTGAAATTCCCAACCAATAAAGTAATAAAAATAATTAAAGTACATGGGAAAGGAAAATTGAAAGATTCAAGAGTGTAAAACATTAAATTAGTCAATAGTTGGCACAATTTTTATACCAAATGTTAGGGTAAATTAGGAAGAGAATTTAATAAGGACAATGAGGATATAAAAGTCTTTTTTTATGTATTTTAATAAATATGAAAACATAAAATGTGACAAACATTTAGGAGCGTCGAAAATGGCAAAAGTGTTGATAAAAGGGAACGGAGGGATTACAATTTACAGTTCACCGATCCTCGTTAAGACATTAACGCATAACATGTTATTAAAGAATATTGTAATTGTCAACAACGGTAGAAATGTTGTTCGAATATAACGTGAAGTGGGTAGTAATATGAACGGGTTCCTTAATTATTATCTTCCTTACATAATACTGTTTAACAATTTATACACCTTTTTTTTTTTTCCTTCTTACTGTAACTAACTTCTCGTGTATTACTCTGTAGTTTATGCTTTAATTCCTTTTCTTGTTCTTATGTGAATAGAGTAGGAATTTCCTTTCACACTTAGCAGTGAGATTATATACTAGTTTATTTCTCTAATAGAGTGGAGCGAGCATGTATATGTGAACTCTTTTTAACCAAGGTATCATAATCTAGTCATAACTCAATTTACTAGTTAACGAAGTGAATTGCTATTCGTCGCTCCCATTATACAAGGCGACGCTTTCATTTTAATGTGAAGTTACCGTTTTTTCCTTGTGCGAATTTGGGTTTTATAAGGCTCTACCACTTTGTCACATAGTTTCCCGAGCATTTGAATATTATTCCCGAGCACTTTGACCCACCACTTGCCTTAAAAAAATCCCGAGTCCGAAAATTCCTAGGCCCACCACCAAAAATATTAAATTTTCTAAAAAAACAAAAATTATCAAGGTTTACTGACGGGTTTTGGACGATGAACGACGGCGACGATCGTACACCGGAGGCATTTTCGGAAGAATCTGTAAGTCGTAGAAATTTTTTTTTTTTTTGAAAAAGGGACATCCGAACAAAAAATCCGGATCTTCCATGAAGGATCCGCCTAAAATTTCCGTATCCACCGATTTTTTGGGCGGATGTCCCTTTTTCATTTTTTTTTTTTTTTTAATGTTATTGATTATTATTATTGTTGTTGTTGTTGTTTTGTATTATTATTGGTGAGCATAAATTGGGTTGCGAAAAAAATGTGGTTTGCAATTGTTATTAATATTGTTATTATTTGTTATTGTTATTGTTATTATTAGTTATTTTTGTTAGTATTAGTTTATGTTAATATTAGTTAATGTTAGTGTTAGTTAATATTAGTTAATGTTGTGATATTAGTTAATGTTAGTGTCAGTTAATTTTAGTTAATGTTGTGAAATTAGTTAATGTTAGTGTTAGTTGATGTTAGTTGATGTTAGTTAATATTAGTTAATAGTAGTTATTATTATTATTATTATTATTATTATTGTTATTGTTATTATTATTATTACTATTGTTATTATTGTTGTTGTTTTATATATATATTGTTATTAATATTGTAATTATTATTATTATTATTATTATTATTATTATTATTGTTTTATAAATATTGTTATTAATATTGTAATTATTATTATTATTGTTGTTGTTTCAAAAAAATTGTTATTAATATTGTAATTAAAATACTAATAATGGAGTGTTTTGTTTGTTTTCTTTTATGTTTATAGGATGCGGAATTTGAAGACGGCTGTGACGGTGTGAATTATAGTGCTCATTTTGTGACGGACACGCATTTTTCAATGTTTAAAGATGCAGTGAGATGGGCGGATGCTGTTTCCATAAATCTTGGATTTGTTTTGGTTAAGTCGTCGTACAACAAAACTAGAGATGGGAGGCCTTATCGGTATTTGAGATAAGATCGGGGACGAAAGAGCAAGCCGAGAGATTTGGAGGGCGCTATTCGAAAGGACACAAAGACCAAAGCTAATGGTTGTCCTTTCTACATCAAGATATACTACGAGTTTGTCACCGATAGTTGGAAGATCCGGGCAAAAAATGATGCAACTGAGACCCATAACCATCCAATGATTGTGTATCAGGAGGGTCATCGTAAAATTAGTAAGTTGAGCCCGGATGCGAAGAAGGTTGTGCGTGACATGACGAAGTCCAAGGTTGCACCACGTAACATCATGGCGACTATTGCAGAGCAATTTCCTGATGATCATCCAAACATCAGACACATTTACAACTGCCGGAATGACTTGAGAACGGAGATGTCTGATGGGAGAGGAGTTAAGCAATTTCTTCATTTGGCGAGACAGAGTCAGCATCTTTACTGGGTCATGTCTGATGATCTCAGCGTTCTACAACATGCCTTTATATTGCACCCAGTCAAGGTAGACATACTACGGACGTACCCATATGTGATCGATATGGATTCCACTTACAAGACCAACCGATACGGGATGCCGTTCTTTGAGATAGTTGGTGTGACACCGACAAATCAGAATTTCCTCGTCGGTTATGTGTTCATGCGCAACGAGTGCACAGCAAGCTATCGCTGGGTTTTGCAGAGACTGAGAGAGTTGATTGGGTATGATAAGGAACCGTCGGTATTTCTGACAGACCGTGAGCTTGGGCTATGTGCGACATTGAGAGAAGTGTTTCCAGGAACCAAATCAAATCAATAATAAACCACAAAATTGGCAACATTACAACACAACAACAACAACAACAACAATAATAACAATGGTAATAATACTAATAACAACAACAATAATAATAATATTCCCAACAACGATAATAATAATAATAATAATAGTACTAACAATAATAATTTCAATCAATTTTTTTATAAAATTTTAATCACGAAAAAATACATAACAATAATACATAACAATAACAATAAAAAAAATTAGATTAGTAAAAAAAAATACATATCAATAATTACGAGGGAAAAAAAAATTCAAAAATTAATAAAAAAACATATACATAACAATAATACATAACAATAACAATAAAAAAAATAAAATTATATTACTCAAAAAAAAAATACATATCAATAATCACGAGAAAAAAAATTCCAAAATTAATAAAAACCATATTTGAACACATATTAATCACGAAAAACACACAAAAAAAAAAAAAAAGAAAAAAAAAAGTTAAAAAAATTCGAAAAACCCAGACTTCCACCTGAAAAATCCAGATGTCTAGGGGAACTTCCTGTAAAAAAAAATGAGGGTTTGGGCTTTTTTTTTTTTTTAGAATTAGAATGATAATCATAGCCGAAAGTGAGTAAAATGCTATTGAAATATAAGTTATTGTTTTTATTCTGTCAAATCTTTCCAAAATATTTATACAAGTATAAAATTATTATAAAATATTTGTATGCATAAAAATATATAATTATTATTTACTAAGAAAAATATGGGGGCTTACAATCTACCCCTCTTAAAAGAAGTTTCGTCCTCGAAACTTAACCCAAAATCCATAATTTCTTAAAACTATTACGTTTTGTATTGCTGTAAATTGCTTGTTTCTCAATCATATATACCTAACAAACTCGTACTTAGTCATATGTACTTTATTAGCATGCAAACACAACAATACTTGGCAATAATAAGCAAGATCATGTAAACTTAAAACAATAAATGGCATAAATGAGGTAAAACGCGAAATCACACTGTATTCTACCCCTCTTAAAAGAAAAGAGTTACGCCCTCGTAACTCACCTCATCAAATAACTCGGGGTATTTCCTTCTCATCTCTTCTTCGGCCTCCCAAGTGCCCTCTTCGTACTCATGCTTAGACCAAAGGACCTTCACTATCTTCACATCTTTGTTCCTAGTACTTTGCACTTTGTGATCTAGGATTTTCACTGGTCTTTCTTCATATGTCAAAGACTCATCTAGTTGGATCGTCTTTGGTTGCAACACATGGGTTTCACTAGCACATACTTCTTCAATTGAGAAATGTGGAACACATCATGCATTTTCTCGAACTCCATTGGCAAAGCCAACTTATAAGCCACTTTTCCCACACGTTGAAGAATTGCATATGGCCCCACATACTTAGCACTTAGTTTCCCCTTTTGCCAAACCGCATCACGCCTTTTGTTGGTGAGACCTTTAGAAAGACCTTATCCCCAACATTAAACTCATCATCTCTTCTCTTCAGGTCGGCATAACTCTTTTGCCTATCTTGTGCTGCTTTAATTCTTGACTAAATCAATCTCACCTTGCTCACCATATCCTCAATGAAATCTGTTCCCAAAGTTACACGCTCACTGCAATCATTCCAGCACACTGGGCTTCTGCACTTTCTTCCATACAATGCTTCAAAAGGTGCCATCTTGATACTCGTGTGATAACTGTTGTTATAGGAGAATTCAATCAAGGGAAGGTTATCTTCCCAACTCCCTTGAAAATCCAAGGCACAAGCTCGCAACATATCTTCCATGGTTTGGTTGGTTCTCTCAGTCTGGCCATCCGTCGCAGGATGAAAGGCAGTGCTCATCTTCAAGGTAGTCCCAAGGTTTTCTTGCACCTTCTGCCAAAACTTAGACAGGAATCTCGAATCCCTGTCCGACACAATGTCCTTGGGAATTCCGTGCAAACGAACCACATTCTTCACATAAGTACTTGCCAATTGCTTCTTTTTCCAGGTCTCCTTGATTGGAATGAACATCGCTGACTTAGTAAGTCTATCTACAATCACCCAAATTGTGTCATTCCCACTCCGAGTCTTTGGTAATCCTGTTACAAAGTCCATGGAAATAGAATCCCATTTCCATCCTGGTACCTCCAATGGTTGCACTTTCCCCATGGGTCTCTTGTGATCTATCTTCACCTTCTGGCATGTCAAACACTTAGACACGAACTCAGCAACTTCTCTCTTCATATTCGGCCACTAGTAGAACTCTTTCAAATCCTTATACAGCTTATCTCCCCCAGGGTGAACTGAGTAAGGTGTGTTATGGCACTCCTCCATGATTCTTCTTTTTATATCCTCACACTTCTACGGTATGCACCATCTCTCCTTGTATCTCAGACTCCCATCCTAATGAATCTTGAATTCGGTCTCTGCGCCGCTAGTCACTCTATCCCTAATCCACTGAAATGACTCATCCTCCCTTTGTTTTTCCTTAATCTCCTCGAATATGGATGGTTGAATCTTCAAAGCACTCAATATTTCTTCTAACTCTCCTTGACGAACGACTTCAAGGTTCAATCTCATCATCTCCTCACACAATTCATCATCCACAATCAAAGCATTAACATTATGACTCGACTTCCTACTAAGAGCATCTGCAACAACATACGCCTTTCCCTCATGATACTGGATGTGTACATTGTAGTCTGTGAGGAACTCTAACCATCTACGTTGTCGCATATTCAAGTGATCCTGGGTGAAAATTGTATTTCAAGCTTTTATGATCTGTAAAAATCCTACAGGTGACACCATAAAGATAATGTCTCCAAATTTTCAAGGCGAACACAACAGCTTCAAGCTCCAGGTCGTGTGTAGGATATTTAACCTCATGTGTCTTCAATTGTCTCGATGCATAGGCAATCACTCTCCTATTCTGCTGCAGAACACATCCCAGACCATGCTTTGAAGAATGGTATACCTCGAATCCGTCTCTCCCATCGGGCAACACTAGTACTGGTGCAGTGGTTAGTCGCTCTTTCAGGGTTTGAAAAGCTACTTCACAACTTTCGTTCCACTCAAACTTAGTTTGCATCTTCATAAGAGCAGTCATGGGTCTGGCTATTCTCGAAAAGTCTTTAAAAAACCTTCTATAATACCCAGCTAATCCTAAGAAACTACGGACATCAGTCACATTCTTAGGAGTAGGCCACTCACTTACTTCCTTGATCTTGGCAGGATCCACCGATACACCCTCCTTAGAAATGTAGTGCCCTAGAAATGCAACCTTTTCCAACCAGAACTCACACTTTGAAAACTTGGCATACAACTTGTTACTTCTAAGAGTTTCCAGAATGGTTCTCAAATGTTGAGCATGTTCCTCCTCATTCCTCGAATACACCAATATGCCGTCAATGAACACAACCACAAACTTATCTAAGTATTTATGAAATACTCGGTTCATCAGGTCCATGAATATGGCAAGTGCATTGGTTAACCCAAATGGCACGACTTTAAACTCGTATGCCCATAACGAGTTCCAAAGGTTGTCTTTGGAATGTCCTTATCTGCAACCTTCAACTGGTGGTACCTCGACCTCAGATCGATCTTTGAAAACACACTCGCCCCCTTCAGCTGATCAAATAAGTCATCTATCCTCAGTAAAAGGTACTTATTCTTCACGGTCACATTATTTAACTCTCTGTAATCAATACATAGCCTCAAACTCCCATCCTTCTTTCTCACAAACAAGACTGGTGCTCCCCAAGGTGATGCACTAGGCCTAATAAACCCCTTATCCAATAACTCCTGCAATTGAACTTTCAGCTCACTCATCTCAGCTGGTGCCATTTTATAGGGCGCTTTAGAAATAGGTGCAGCTCCTGGAATTAAGTCAATGGTAAACTCAACTTCCCTTTTAGGTGGCAACCCTGAAATCTCATCCGGAAAGACATCTAAAAATTCGTTCACAATGGGCACATCCTCAATCCGCCTATTCTCACCCTTACTCAAATCTTGGACACAACAGAAGTACAATGGATACCCCTTACTTACCAACTTCTTAACCTTTAGAGCAGAAATGATCCCAATGCCTTTCGGCTCCCCAAAACGTCTATGGGACACCGTCTTACCCAAAGTATCACTCAGGTGCACTTTCTGTATCTCACAGTCTATCTTAGCCTTGTATAAACTTAGCCAGTCCATTCCCAGAATGACATCTAAGTCCCCCAAGTTGAACTCAATAAGATTTGGTGGAAAAACAGCTTCTCCTATTTTCAAAGGCAAGCCTTTGAATAATCTATTGCAATGAACAAGTTTGCCAGTAGGCAGACTGACCAACATATCGACATGACTCGACTCAGATAAGTTTAATTTGCGCACAACAGAAGTAGAGATGAAATAGTAAGTTGCTCCAGAATCAAACAAGGCTTTGACAGAAACAGAGTGAATAGAAAAAGTACCAGTGACTACATCTGAGGACCTTTCAGCCTGTCCTTTGCTCATCATAGACAAACACCCGGGAGTGTTGCTCTTTCCTTGGTGACCATTGTTGCCATTGCCTGAGTTTTTGTTGCCATTTCCAGGTCTGTTGCTGCCATTACTGTTACCATTCCCGAACTTCCCAGTCTGACCATTGCCTCTACCTCCCTGGTTATGAAAGTTGTTGGGCCTCTACTGGGTGCTCCCACCATTCCCACCGTTTCCTTGTTGGTTCTGCTTGGTGTAACACTCATACTCCCTATGCCCCTTCTTATTGCAAAACCTACAAGTCACCAAATTTCCTTCACAGTCTCTTCCAGGGTGGTTTCTCCTACACCTTTGCAGTTGAACTTCCTCTCCCCATTGTTAGCAAATCTGCTAACGTTCTGGTTATTCCTCTCAGATGAGCCCCCATTCTTAAACCTTTTGAAGTGACCCTGGTTTTTAGAGTTCCTAAAGTCCTTCCTCTTCTCTCCGACCTTAGTACTCTCCTCCACATCCCTAGAATTCAAACGGTACATGTGTGCAGCTCTCTCATACACCTTATCTAGGGTCTTGAAGACTTTCCCAGCTAGGTCTTTCTGCAACTGTTTAGTCAAACCTTGCTCAAACCTCTGTGCCTTCAATTCCTCAGTCGGGACAACCTCAGGGGCAAACCTAGCAAGGGTCATAAACCTATTATAGTATTCTAAAATCGACATTCGGCCCATCTCTAAGTTAATGAACTCTTGAGCCTTCTGCTTCTTCAAAGATGGGGGGTAAACTTATCCCTCAATTCAGTTTTAAACACTTCCCACCCAAAGTTTGGTTTGTCCCTAATTATTTCAGCATTACCTCTCCACCATATATCGACCTCATCCTTAAGGTATATAGCAGCTTGGTCAACTTTCATACCCTCAGGACAATTCAGTGCCACAAATAGCTTATCAAACTCTCGAACCCAGTTTTCCAAGAAGGTAGGATCGGCACCTCCCTTGAAAACTGGTGGCCTAACTTGGGCCAACTTCTTGAACATCTCAGCATGGGGATCAAGTTGGTCAGCTCGATTCTGATTCAAATTTTCAGCCAACATGCGGATGGCCTCAGCTAATGCAGCATTATTTTCCATTCTAGTTCTACGCCTGAAAGAAGGTAAACGTATACTCTAGCTTAAACAGAATTCAAAAATCGTGCGCATATATTCATTCAATCACAATATGACGTTTTATCACATAAATTGGTTCAAAAGGGTACTTTGGACTTTGCACCCCTTCGTCCCAAGCAAAATCGAACAATAATAGCACAATACACACGCAGGAATAAATAAAGTTAAGAAAAGTAATCCCCATCCCGCGCTACTTTTACTCAACTTAATCATAAACAAGAAATTTCCTCAAAATTATATGTAATCACAGAACTTATATTGGTCTTGAATCAAACATATTATCAGAAATGGAATCCTAATAATAGAATAATAACTCTTAGTATATCTCCAATAAAAGTATTAATCTCAATCCATAACTCTGTAGCTCTAGCTACTAATTAAAATTCAATAGTCAAAGTCAAAACTAAGTGAGGTTCTAATAACCATTATTGATAGCAAAACCTTACTAATACTAGCTATACTCTAATAAGCCTAATATTTAAGGGGCCATATTAGAGTTCTTGTCTTTCTCTTCCTCATAAGTATTAGTATCAAAAATAGGGTCATTCTCATCTTCGGAGTCCTCAATAACAGCTTTGTAAAGCGGATTCAGATTCCTAGTAGTCCTCTTCCCAACTTGTGGTTTTGGTGGTTCTAAGTTCTCCTCTTCATCTGACAACTCATTAAGGATTCTCTGAATACCTTCTTCTGTCTTTCTTCTTAGTCATCCTGGACTCATACCAACGTTGGTATGTTACCTCTCTTTCATCATTTTGATTTGGATGCAAAGTCCACTTATCCCAAGAGTCTGTGTTGTAATCGGTCTCCTCTTCTTGCTTAAGCTGAGTCACCTTCACTATATTTTTATCCATCTCTCTACGTTATCCCAACATAACAAGCATTCGAAAGGCATAACATGAACACATCAAGAAAGTTAATTAGAACACTATCACACAATTTATTAACTAAGAAACTTGCAACAATTAAATAAATGAAAAGTAATCAATATGCATGCATGCCCTTTCTAATTCTACCCAAATCTCACCACATAAATAATTCAAGTTTCAAAATTATTTTATAAAATTTAAAACGATTAGTTCAAACATAGTTAAACTTAAAATCATTTTTTTTTTACATTTAAATACAAAATCATTAATCGATTAGTTAGGCGCCTAAGACATACTAATTGGCTTTAGTGGTAATTAAATCTAACCTGGCTCTAATACCACTTTGTAACACCCTAATAATTCTCTCTTTAAAACCTGTATTAACCTGTAATAACCTGTATAATCTGTAGTAACCTGTAAATACTTTTAATAACCTGTGAGAGAGAATTACTGGCGTGCTACCACCACGTGTTCAAACGTTAAGGCTAGTTTCAGAAATCATCAGCGAAAAACTAACTTAGTTTTAAAAAGGAATATAAGTTTCAAAACTAAAAGTCAAAACTCAATTTAGTCTTACAAGTTGGAACCATAACGACCCTTATTCAAAATCAAGTATAATAGGAAGTAAATGGAATTAGAACTAAAATAAAATTCAATCTATGATATAAAATAAGCTAAGTGATTAACCAATGCGCCGCTCAAATCCCATCACCCTGATGCAAATCAGTTTATGCAAAAACCTGTGATTAATCTGCTCCCCAATATTACAAGTGTAAGAATTGGATCATTACAAGGTCATTGAAGGCGAAGGCCATGACCAAGAGAAACACACAAAAGCACGCAATCAGCAACGCTGAGTACGTACAAGCTACGAAATATAGTAAAGAGTCTTAGCATGATACAATCAAGCATTCCATACACTCATAAAATTATCATTGACTCGAACACATGACTCAATAGTTACTCATTACTAAATTTTTATTTAAGTAGCATTGATCACTTCATTAATTAATTGGATTAAGCAATAGACCGGGTTGTCCCCCTGTGCTCCATTCCGGAACATTAAATAAGAAAACCCTATGCCTCCTTTCGGAAGACATTAATAAACATCCAATGGCAGACGGGCGCGACTTTGTGGCCATAGTTAGTATGAGATCTCATCTAACTCATTATAATTTTAAAAGAATTTAAAACAAGAGACTCGTAGATCAGACGGCCTCTGAAAAGTGCACGACTAATACCCCGTGAACCCCAACCCCTGTTTGTCATTACTCTAGATGTGCACAAATCCAGAGTTTTATTGCTCATCCTTCTTGCACTTTACGTGATTTACCAGTTTAAATTTGGTGATGACTCATATGAAAACAACACAACCAATCATACATCGATCATTCAAATCATTCAAGTTTCCAATTTAATTCTAATTTATTAGTGACAAACAACATTTATTATTGAATCCTTTAACTACCTCGGTGTATAAACACCTTAAGTGCATAAGGCACCTCATATCCACAATCTTGTCTTATAAGACTTTAACTCTTCCTTTACTCATTCCATTTCAATACAGATGAATAAGTAATTAAAATGATTCATTCCATATGTATACTTGTAGCTTTACTTCTAAGCTCTCCTTGCAAAGTATTGCATAAATAATACTCATAAGGAAAAATCAATGCAATCTCTCATACATGAATTAAAGCAATCATCACATTGATCATCAATCAACTCATTACCAAACAATTTCAACCAATCCACAAGTTCCCTAGCATGATTCTAGGTTTTTCCAAGTCCTAAGCATGCTCCTAAAATCAAGGTTCTTCGTATTCTTGTACGTACCTTGAGTACACAAATTGGGTGGCCACTTTAAGGCTAGAAGTCACCTTCTATGAAGTCCTCTCCTAAACAAAACAACAATAGCTCAATTAATACCCAAGCAAACTATTTTACAGCAATACCAAACTATTTAAAAATCCTTTAAAATATTGAAATAATTCTCTTAAATTATTCCCAATAGCCACAGTTAATAATTTAGTACTTCAACTATGAGTTTATATGCTAAAATCATAAAAAATATGGCTTATAGCAAAATTTCAGCAACTTTAAAGTAGTGTTATAAATCTGAAAATTCATTTTAAGCATGCAAAACAATTTCATAAACATTTCCACTTGAAACAATCATTATACAATACGTTAGTGTGTTGAGAACTTAAAAATCCATCATAAAACCATGATTTAAAGCTTTTTAAAGTTAAGATTAAAATTTGAAATTTCAGTTTAGTAGTAGAATATAGGGATGCAAATATTTAAACTTGGAATATGTAATTAGGGTTCAATTAGGTTCACAAATGCTCGATTAAACTTTCAAATTTCACGATTTAAACTCTAAAATATACATAATTCAAAATCTGAAATTTAATCTACAATCAAAATAATCGTATTTAAACATAATTTTACACATACTATAATTAATTTTCCTGCTTTAAACCCAAAAATCAATTTTCTAAAAATCTGAAAATTATTTACCACCATCAAAAATTAAAGATAAAATTATATTTAAACACAAAGTAAGTAGTTAAATTGATTATTCATGTTTCAAGCCCAAAACTTACAAAAAATCACGATTTCAAACTCTAAAACATACATAATCCAAATCTGAAATTTCATTTTTAATCTAGATATTTGAATTCAAACATAATTTGCACATATTATAATTAGATAATTCAATTTTCACGTTCTAAACCCACAAATCACGAAAAATCAACATTTAAAACCCCCAATTCTCGCATAGATTAAATCTGAAATTTAATTCCATAATTCAAATAAAGTATAATTCGTAAATTTACAATCTCTTAAAACTCATAAGCATAATCAAACCATAATAACTATAAATCATTGAAAAATTCATATAAAGCTTGAAACTTTAAGGAAATTAAACAAGGAAAGAAAGATAGGAAAGAAGGGGAGATGAAGGGAACCGGCTGTGGTGGATCGGGATAGCAGCGAGGGGTCGCCGGTGGTGGAGCGGCGACGGTGTGCAGGCGGCAATGAGGCTGGGCAGTGGCGGCAAGGAGAAGGGGAAGCAATATGAGGGTTTTGGGAGAAGTTTACTTAATTAAAAAAAAATGAGGGTTTGAGCTCTTTTTTTTTTTTTTTTTTTTTTTTTTTTTTAGAATTAGAATGATAATCATAGCCCAAAGTGAGTAAAATGCTATTGAAATATAAGTTATTGTTTTTATTCTGTCAAATCTTTCCAAAATATTTATACAAGTATAAAATTATTATAAAATATTTGTATACATAAAAATATATAATTATTATTTACTAAGAAAAATATGGGGGTTTACACTTTCGGAAATTTCAGGTGGAAGTACCCAGATCCGCCTGAAATTTCCGAATGTTCCACCCAACATCCGGAATTTTCCGGCGAAAGTCCCCAGAAAACACGTTTCTTTTTTTTTCAATTTAAAAACCACAAAAAACAAATCTTACCTGCTCGCCGCCCCCATGACCACCGTAAGTGAGCCTTATGCGGCGCTGGTCCGCCATTGCCGGAATCAACCTTGGATGGATGGTGTTCGTTGGTGTTTGTATGGTTTTCAAATTTTCTGTTTTTTTTTTTCAGATTTTTTTTTTCAAAATTTCTGATTTTTTTTTTTTGGACAGTAAATAAGGTTTTAGAGCGATAAAATCTTAGAGAGAGAATTTGTTAGTAGTGAAATGACTTGTAAGTTTCGTAAGTTAGTTTCGCGAGTATTTATATACGAGGGGCAAATTAGAAAATTCAAGTAAAAAATGCGAGCGACGCTATGTAATTTGCGAACGACGTTTAACAACACCCTTAATGAAAGCTCCCCTCTCCCGGTTTTCCCTTTAAAAATAACTTAGAAAAACTTAAATCACATTTAAAAAAATATATATATATATATACAATTACAATTAAGTCCCTCTTCTCTCAAAACTCATACCAAATCTATCAGAATTAAGGTATAGAAAATTTTACTGTCTAAAAATAAGGTTCTATTTGTTGATGACTATCTAATGACCTAGTGAGGCTACATAATCCTTAGCTCTATTAGAGGAACTCTAGTGGTTATAACTAGGGACTTACTTGCAATTCCCAAAAGTCTCTAGCTATTAGTTTGACCACTGGAGCTAAAAAATAAAATTAGTTTGGCCAAGGAGGAAGCCTCAATTTATCTCTTTGATAAATAAAATTTGTTTATCAAATGACAAAATTGTAAATAAGTCAACAATTTTGCCTAGTCATCATGACATATTTGTAAATACACAAAGTATTGAGTGTGGCAAGCCGCACCAAAGAATTCTTGCGGCAACAAACTGTACGTATCTTCCAACAAATAATGTATGTCCTCCTACAAACTGTACGTATCCTTTATCAAATAACATATAACATATATCCTCTAACAAGATGTACATATCCTCTATCAAATAATACATATCCTCCACCATATACTACATATCCTCTAACAAACTATACGTATCCTCTATCAAATAACACATATCCTCCACCAAATACTACATCGTATCCTCTAACAAACTGTATGTATCCTCTATCAAAGATAAATTGTACATATCCTCCAACAAATAATATATATCCCCCAAGAAACTGTACGTATCCTCTATCAAATAACACATATCCTCCACAAGTTGTATATATCCTATATCAAATAATACATATCCTCCACCAAATACTACATATCAATATATCATATATACTTGCTGCACGAATTCTTTGGTGCGGCTTGCCGCACCCAATACCTTCTCTAAATAAATTAACTATTGTGGGATCTATTTTCTATTCATCATGGCATATTTGTAAGTAAATCAACTAGTGTGGGGTTCATTTTTAACAAAAAATTGTTGATTTATTTACAATTTTGCCATTGTTTATCAAGGAGATAAACTTGTATTTTCACCCAAGCAAATTAGTCTTAACAAGCTAATTTGCTAAGGAGAAAAACTTTTCAAAGTTTAGAGATTAATATACTAATAATTAAATTTATAAAGATAATTGAGAAAGTTAAGCTCATTTTAATAGCTAGCCAATTACTAACCATTGGGACACAAAATAGCTACCAAAAAAAAAAAAAAAAAAAAAGCTTAAAATTCTAAGTGGCATGGCAAGCCTATTTTACAATTAGCCTATTATTAGAGATGCTATTAGCTTCTTTTGATTGGTGCTGCTGAAATAAGATCTTAACTTTATTGTTTAATTGTTCTCCAAATATAAGCCACAAATTCAAATAAATTTTCCACTAATTACGTACAAGTTTAAATCTAATAGTTAATAATATATCATCTCAAATAAAATCTTATAATAATGGCTAATTAGGTAAAATAATGCAGCATACAATAATGGAAGAAAAAGTTTAGATAACTCATTAAATAATTATAAAAATTATTCCAGGATATGAAATTAAATATTAAGACATGAACAAATAATGATAATAGGGAAAGTAGACAAGTAGTAGATGCACACAATTCACAACAACTACTCTTCCAGCATGATCCATCATGTGCGCATACGGCACCTGCGCCGAGGCCACCGTTGCATTTAGATAAGTTGTGATTTGATCCTTCCTCAACTTACGCTACTATTCACTGGGACCCCAAGGGTAATAATGTCTTTTTTAGGCCTTTATGTTTTTTTTGAGAAAGGAATTTAATACTCCGTACGTGATAATTAATTAATTATTAATTGTCAAAGAGCTTATGAATAAACTATACACCTATATATGCCGTTTAATTTATACTCCCTCCATTTCATATTAATCGCAATAATAGGTCTTGCACAAAGTTTTAGGAATTTTATAGGGTAAGGATGATAGGGTAAATTTTATAATATAAAGTATAGTTAGTGAAGATATATTTAATTGTTTGTAAGAGAGAGAAATAATAAAAAACTAGTATAAGTGAGGCTTGTAGGAGAGAAATAATAAATAGTAGTGGGTTTTTACCAAATTAGGAAATATTGTAACTATTATGAAACAAATGTAAAAGGAAAATGTTGCGATTATTACGAAACGGAGGGAGTAGTTTAATACTTTCTCCGTTTTCTTTTACACAAACTATTAGGTGCGGTCCGCACCCAATATGTTTCGTGCGGCGGCGGAGGAGACGATGAAGACAACGATAACGACAAAAATGGTGGATGACGACGATGACGATGAAAATCTGAATTAATCCAATCATAATTAATCCAAAGGGGATATTGTTTCAAAATTGCTATTGAATCGAAATTGATGATTGAATCGAAATTGCTATTGAATCGAAATTGTTGTTGCAATCTCCTTTGTTACGTTCGATGCTTGGTTTGCGTGGTTCGCTGCTGGTTTGCATGGATGGGCACTCCGCCTAGCTACGCGGCTGGTCGTGGATGCAGCTGGGCTTCGGCATGGCTGCGGCAGGAGCTGAAGTGTGGTTGGGCTTCGGCGTGGCTACGGCAGGAGCTGCGGTGTGGCTGGGAAGGGTGCTCATGCACAGAGGTAGTAGGTGTGTTTAGGGGAGGGGTGGTGGCTGGACGGTGCAAACGTTGCACGTCCTAGCTGCTACCCTGCTGGTTGCGTGGCTGAGCTTGTGGCCTGGCTGCGCCAGCCGGCGCTGCAATGGCTAGGCTTGTGCCAGGCTGTTGTGGCAGGCTGTTGTGGTGGCTGGGATGTAAGTCTGGCTGCGGCAGCGACAGTGACGTGGCTGGGCAGCAGCTCAGTCACGGTTTCCCCAATTTTTCAAAAAAAAAAATAAGTGGTGGTGATGGTGGTGGTGGTGGTTGTGGTTGTGGTTGAATTGAGGCTGCTAGTGGTGGTGGGGAGAGCAATGATGTTGTTCCATGTTAGTGTTTGTTTAATGTTAGTGGTAAGTTCATTAACTTTTAACAAACTCGCATGAAATTGGTTCTTGTTGGATGAAATGGTTAATTATGTATATCAGCCAACAAAATACCAATATCAGCCAATTAAAAGAACATATCAGTCAATTGATGTCTGTATCAGTCAATATTAGGGACATATCAGACATCAATAAAAATGTATCAGTCAACATAAGGAATATATCAGCCAACAAAAGAAACATATCATCCAACAAAAGATGCATATCAAGCAACCGAAGGAACATATCAGCCAACAAAAGGATGAAATCAGCAAAGCCAACAAAATAAACACATCAGCCAACAAAATGAAACATATAAGCCAACAACTAAAATATACATATTAGCCAATAAAATAAAGATATCAGCCGACTAAAGAAACATATCAGTCAACTTATGTCAAGCAACACAAAAAACGTATCAGCCAACAAATGAAATATATTAGCCAACAAATGAAACATATCAGCCAACAGATGAAACATATCAGCCAAGTCTGTCGCATGCATAATTTGGGTCCGACCGTACGCACCCAATACCATCTCTTTCTTCTAAATGTAACACTTTGATTTTTACACTATTTATATACTTTACTTTGACTATATTTGATGATTTATAGTTTTAGTCATGTTGTTAAATTTGTCTCGGTTTACTCTATTAATATCAATTTTTATAATTTCTACACATTAATAATATAAGATATTGGTGAGTGAAAAGTGTAGGAATTAAAAGAAAACGGAGGAAGTACTACTTTGCTAATTTTAGCCTCTATTTATGTTTGGTTGTTACGTTGGTGCTAATTTACGTTGGTTTCTGAGGTTTTGAAGTGAAGACTAACATCTGTTTCATCCCTTTTGATGAAGATGGAGAAAAAAATGGATTAAAATGCTTTGTTTTATAGAAGTTTCAAGACTTAAGGTGCATGTAGATAACAGAGATTTAAAGTTTATTCTTATCAAATATTCCTTCCTTATAAGTTAAAATCATCCAAAAGTACGTTATTGTTTATTAAAATGCATTACAATGCAACTTTCTGGAATTCTAGTGTTATGATAGTTCAATAATTTTCTTTAGGTAAAACTTTAACAGCAAAGCTAAAACAAAATCATATCTGTGAGACCATGCAAATGAGTTTATAAATGATTTTAATATCGAAATACATGTATAATAATGATGATTGTTAAGCAATTCTCCAATTCTTCCACTTATTTCCATTTACTTGTTCACAAAATATAAAAATGTAATGCTGAAAAAAGCTGTACCGCAGCGCTCCCGTGATTGTTGGTTGTATAATTGTATTCATGACGCGTGACTATAACAAAGTCAATTTTGAACAATTGAACGTAAGACCTAACATCAATTCTTTTTTTTTTTTCCTGAAAATTTTGTCAATTACATCCATTTAAAGTATATATATTTTGTCAATGGTAGATCTTTCAAAAAATTGCAAAGTACAGTCTAAAAGTACTACTAACTTGTTAATTGTTACCCAATCCTATTTTCCATTCAAACTAGCCCTAGAATATTGTCAAACGTTATCTAATTTAATTATAGTTATGTTAAATTCATCTTAAATAATAAAAGGGATAATCTTTTTCTATAACATCATTTTTTTTTATGGTATTGTAATCAAATGTAGCCTATCTTCGTTAAATATTTGAATTAAGACGATGATGATGTAACACAATGTGTATTGAAAATGTACATGCGTTCAAATAAGATTAAGCTATCAATGGAGTTTTTCCTACTAAGACCTTGTTTAGTTCAACTTATTTTTACTTATTTTTAAAAAAATAAGTTCAGATCAGATCTTATGGGTTCAATTCTTTGGGTATTTTTGTAACGAAAAATCTATCTAGCTTAATTTTTTTTTTAAATGGGTTAATACTTAAAGTCTTGGATTGGGGTATCTTTTGATGGGTTTTGGAATTGGGAAAGGTTTGTCAAAACAATTGTTAAGTAAATTGATGATATTACGAACATTGTTTCACGATTGCTATGTGGTACGTTGAAGTGTCTTGATTTTTTTCTTTTTTTTTTGTTTTTCATGATTTTAGGGCCGGGTTTCCTGCATCTTTTAGTGTTTGTACTACAAAAATAAACGAAAGTAAGCACGGATTATGATGTAACCTCAAAATCATTATTTTTTTTAGATAAAAACTATTGAAAGCTACATTAAACATACTACACCAAAGTAAAAATCTCAATTGAAAGCATGTACATGCTTTATTTGTAAGAGATTATCATTAGTAAAGTCTCTAAGCATTGAGATTAACTTTGTAAAAGAGAGCTTCAAGAGTGCTGCGACAAACCTTTTCCGACAAGGGGTGCTGCGACAGACCTTTTCCGACGGAATTCCGTCGGAAGTGGTGATTCCGACGGATTTTGTTATGTTTCCGACGGAAAAATTCCGTCGGAATCCAGCTGTTTTCTTGTAGTGTGGGGAGCTTAGTGTTTATTCTACAGGTGATATTAGGAATTATGCTTTTCTTGTATAGTGGTTGCAATTTGCTAGTTTGCAGACTACGCTTCTTCGGCAGCCTGGTGTTGTTGCTTTTAGACCTACCTTTGATGGTGCATTGATTCAATTTTATAAAACTATGGAGACTGACATTTTGAGTATTTCAAGTGAGATCGCTGCCCCCAAACTCATGAAGAAACACACACACACACACACATATATATATACATACATACATACACACACACACACACACACATATATATATATATGTACACACACACACACACACACATATATATATATATTTCACACAAGTTACAAAAACAACCAAATCCGCGTTTTCATGATCCACACGGCAGATGACTTTATTGAAATCTCAGCAGGAAGATCGCACCTCTGATTAGCTTACGGCAGTTCCGATATAAGGTTTAGGTTAGACGATGAACAGTAAGACTTATCGTTGCTTGTGTGCTATGTTTCCGGTTGGGTGTAGTAGGCGTCGCTCGAAGTGCGCCTACGTGAAGCCTAGGTGAATATGCTTGGCAATCACAGGAAGTCAGATTTGACATATAACAATAGGGACAAAAAAGTAGGAAGCCGCCAACAAGTTTTTAAGGAACTTTTTAACCGTTTATGGATCATTAAAGACAACCTCGAAAAGGGACAAACCGAAAGGCAACAACAATTTGATCCATGAAGGTTACACCCCATCACAATCCATGAGATTATACTCTTTACACTCTATAGTGGTCCCTGAACCATAACTGGATATTCGGGGATGATTATACGGATTGAGTCATGAACCCAATGTCGCCCGTATTGGCCGCTACTCGATTCTTATAGTGACATGTATTAATTGCAACCTAAAAGACATACAAACAAGATTCAATTCGCTCCAAACTAATTAAGCTAAGTTGGTTGAATATTTAATGCACACATAAATCTAATTATTGTGATAACTTGAATTAAGCAATAAGATTACTGGACCCCTAAAACGGTTGTCGAAATTATCTTATTAGGCGTTATTTATAATTACATATTCCCAAGCAATTAAACATGCAATATAGGTGATCAACACAAATAGAATAAATCAAATATATTAAATAATAAGCATGCATAAAAATATTGAAAGCAACTAGATCATAATAGTTAAAGAAACGAATTAAAGCATCCTAAACATGATACTAATTAATTATAAATAAAATCCTAAGCATGATACTAATATAATGCCTAAGCATGATACTAATAATTAAAAATAATGATCCCTAAACATGATGATATCTAGAAAGAACAAATATTATAGAATTAATTAAACGAAGGATTAATTAAATCTACTTACTTTGATTGCAAAACCTTGCAACTACATCATGAATAAACGGCTAGTTTATTATTCAATTAAATAATTAAATCAAAAGAAATAAATTCAATTAAAGAAAACAAATTAAATTGATTTTAGATTGAAACCCTTAGTCTAAGAGCACTTAAAGGAGGAGTTTTGAAAGTTTTAAAAGGATGGAAGATTAATAAAACAAGACTTTTAGAGAGAAGATGAGTAGGAAACCGTTCCCGTAACCCACGAAAGGCCACATCATTTATAGAAAAAAATAACGGGAAAAATAAAAATTACATCGTCCAAAATGAGAGAACCATCGCGCCATGTTAGCCATTGTCGTGTCGCTAGGCGACAAAATCCGTCGCGTCGTGGCACTTATGGCGCCCCGTGGCAGATTTCCAGTTTTTGCGGTATTTGTTTTTATCATAACTTTTGATCCTAAAGTCAAATTAAAGCAATAATATATCGTTGGAAAACTCTGCAAGTCTACTTTCCAACCCAATTGGAATTAAGTCAACATCTTATCTATATCAAAAGATATGGTCCATATAGTGCAAGAGTGTTGGTTTTGGATATAGTTTGGTATTTTGATCATATCATTTTCTTTATAGCTCGGAATTGGGCTTATGATATATCATTGGAAAGCTTATTTCAAGGGCTATCCAACCATGTAAGGATTTTAGATTTACTCGAATTTAGAACTAAAGTAATTATAAGATGAAAATGGGATAAGATATGTGGATTTTGGGCTAAGAAAAGTGTTTGGGATATTGAAATGGTTATAATGGTTTATGAAATGATAATTGGAAATGATATGGATTTATTAGCAATAATCAAGTGTTCCTTTATTTCAATACTTTACTTGAACCAAATGGAGATGAAAGGTTTTACTGATCATCGGGTTTCGATCGGGGAGACATTTTTAGGTGTCTATAGGTGTCCTCTTATTTTTCGTATCAAAGTCGTGCTCTTCTTGCACCAGGATTTTTTTGGAGATCTATGGATACCATGATGTATAATGTGCTAGTGTTGTTGGTATTAAACATCGACATAATTCTTTCATGACATCCTTGTAAATGATTGCTACTGGTCTAAGATTTTACCAAGTAAAGAAGTTGATATTGAGTTGTGTGGTGGGTAGTACAAACCTCCTCTCACTTTACTCATGGGATGGGGGGCTTGATGAGTGTGTTGACCTGACTGGGTCATCGCCCATGACACAATCGGGGATGTCGGACTTTGTGCCTGGTCATCATGCTGTAATTGATGCGGCACATCATAAATGTGTCTAGTATCAGACTAAGTGTGTGGCAATCAGATTTAGTATTCTACCCTTCTCCTTTTCTTCAATAAGAAAATTAGAGACGCATGCTATTGCATTACTTAAACGGACACAGTCACACATAAGTTCTCCAAAGCTTAAGATATTTGGGAACATGTAGCTGTCTATTTCATCATTAGGATTAATTTGGTATAGTTAAAGGAGTGGATGCCCAGATAGTATCTCAACTTCCCACTAATTTTTTATACATCTTTTAAGATGATATAATATTGACTCGTCTTCTTCCCACTAATTTTTTATACATCTTTTGAGATAATATGATATTGACCCGTCTTCAATAGGGATGAACATAGTCTATTTGGTGCGGTTTGAATCCAAACCAAACCAAACTGCAAAATACGGTTTGGTCAATTTTTCAAACCAAACCAAACCATATTAGTATTGAAATCGGACCAAACCAAACCGAAATAACACGATTTGGTGCTGTTTAGTTTACGATTTATGATGAGTGATATGTCCATTTTATATAGTGATTTACCACGTCCCTTAGTCATATTTAGGAGTAGATTTTGGCTCTACGGAGCTATTTTTATCACTAATATGCATTTTCTAGTGTTTCGTAGCTTTGGTATTGCTTTATAGGAAATTGCAGATTTGGAGCATTTTTCCGGACTTATTTGAGCCACTACGAGCATTGGATTTGGTTCGCATTGATATGACCGTTCTCGTAGCCTAAGACCACGTTAGATTAATCAAATCGATGATCAAGGGCTCGACGAAGAAGAAGAGACCGAGGCAATGGACTGAGTCATGAAGACCTAAGGAGGAGATCCGGATTGGGCCAAGAAGGAGCCTAATCGAAGAAGTCCATGTTGCCCGGAGGCTCGCTCGATCGGGGAGTGCCCTTGCCTTGAGGCGCGCCTGGCCGGGCGAGGAAGAAAGAAGAACAACAGCTGCTAACCCAGAGGCACGCCCTGCCGAGCGAGTGAGAGAGAGGAGTACCACCGAAGGCGGGCCTGGCCAGGCAGTCAAGCGCCCGATAGGGCGCGTGTATTGAAGAGGAGTTTTGCGACGATTAAACTTCGTTTCAGTTTAGGATTTTCTAGCTTAGTATGAATACGCTTTTGTTAAGCGAAACAAGGGACACCATTCATTAGTTAATTTCTAGATTTTAGTTTTAAGCTTACATTAGTATTTTTGTTCTCTCAACACTTTTGGTTTATGCAATTCATTATTTCTGTTTATTTTGGTAACGATTTCTTTCCCTTTAATTTTCAGTAATTTAATTGCTTTGATTAATCATGTCTTGTTTTATTGTTTTTCTTAGTTAAGATTTCAATATGTGTGATTAGTTTATTTCTAGGGTTTGTGGGGATCCATAAATAATATGAAGGGGTAATTTATTATTGTTGATTGACAATACTTGATTAATTTTGTATTGATTGATTTAATGTTATGCAACTAGATTAGGCCTGGTTTAATTGGATAAGTTATGCAATATTGATTCGAGATTCGACAGATGGGAACTGATATTTAGGCTTAGTTTCAATAGGCAGGTTAATTTATAAATGGTTAAGTCAAGATTTGAGAGATGCGATTTAATACCGCTAGATTAATTCTGTTATTGTAATACGTAGCGAAAGCCCTTTATGATCTGATTAATTGATACATTGATAATTGGTTGTTGTGTTTTACCCTAGAATATTATTTATTGGTGAACCTATACCCTAGGCTTTGATTTATTGTTATTCCCCTTATTTTTATTCGCATTAGTTTATTTATTCTCCTTAGTTTAATTCTCACAAAAACAATTTGGTTACATGCTAATTTAGATTATATTAATTTTTAGGAATAGAAAGACATAATTTTCCTGTGTACTTAGATTATATTAATTATTTAGATCATATTAGTTATTTACTTAGAGGACTTAGGAATTACTTTTGATTTGGTGATACGACTAGAACCTATCAAAATTTGGCGCCGTTTTCGGGGAAACAAATTTATTTTTATTTCTAATTATTTTTGTAGTCTAGATTATTTTCCCTCATCTCTAAGAACGTAAGTTCTTTGGGACAATTTCTCATATATGTTGTTTAGTTCTTTGTTTATGCCCAGGTGTTCAAAATCAGGGTATATTCCATTCGATCTTGAGATCGAGCACTCTTTTCATAGACAAAAGAATCTCTACAAACAAATACTGGCAGGTTCCGGGAGTAACATTCCTTTGGACCCTCCATCTGATTCTAGTGACATAGAAATATATTTAGAAGAAGAATCAGAGATGACTGCTTAACCACCTCACAAGCTCAGCGATTATTCGCAGCTTTCCCTGACGGATCTTCCACATCTTGCTCCTCCACCAGATCTCGAGGGAGTACAGTTTGAGATTAAACCCCAGTTTATTACTATGATCGAAAGGAAGCAATTTGGTGGAGCTAAGAATGAAGACCCTAATCTTCATATTTTGGATTTCTATCAATATTGCAATACCATCAGACAAGATGGAGTCACGCAAGACCAAATCAGGGAGATTCTTTTACCCTTTTCTTTATGTGGTAAAGCTAAACTGTGGTCTAATGGATTGAATAAAACTGCTCTTGGTATTACTGACTAGAATTCTCTTGCTTTGAATTTTTATAATAAATATTATCCTGCAGAGAAGACCGCTTTATTACGAAGTTCGATCCTAAATTTTTCCTAAAAAGCTGATGAATCTTTATATGAAGTTTGGGAAAGATTTAAGGATTTGTAGAGAGAATGTCCTCATCATGGGATTGTAATAGCAGTTGGTCCAAGCCTTCTACAACGGGCTTGGAAATTCTTCAAGATCAATCCTAGACTCTACGGCTAACGGAAGATTTATGAATCTTCAAGAGGATGTAGCAGACACAATTATTAAAGAGATGGAAATTCATAATTCCCAATATGGGAATTTTAGAGGTTTTGCAAACAATGGAAAACATCATGTCGACTCCGTATCGTTTGTGCAAGCTCAATTAACCTCTATTTTCCAGAAATTAGATAGTATTAGTACTGCTATTCCATCTTCCGTAGCTAATGTTTCTGCTGTTAATAATACTATCACTGATGTTTTTTGTGAAAATTGTGGAATTGTAGGTCATTGGGCACAGGATTGTAGGAGCCCCGTGGATCAAGTTAATGCCTTCCAAGCTTATAAGTAAAATAACCCATACTCTAACACTTATAATCTTGGTCTCCGGAATCACCCAAACCTTTCTTACCGGAGTACTAATGTGCTAAATCCTCCACCTCCACAATAACAAGCACCACAACAACCACAATAGAAATATTACAAACCCCCTAACTAGAGAACCCAACCACAAACTCCACCTCCATCTACCGACCCTGCCCTGTCATAAATTAAAACGATGTTAGCCAATATGCAGAAGCAGATGCAGAGTAAGGATGCGCAAATTGACGCGATGCTAGCACATAATAAAATCATAGATACTCAAATTGCTCAACTTTCCTCTACTCTACAAACTCGCTAGCAGGGAGCGCTACTATCGCAGCCAGTACAACCTACAGATTACGCAAATACAATTACCCTGAGAAGTGGTTCACATTATAATGGGCCTTCTATACCCAAAGATGATAAACCTATCATTACAAAAATTGCTAATCCTGATCTGTTATATCAAAATGATGTTGCTACTATACCTACAAGACCCCAGGATAAAATTAACTCTTCTGATAATTCTTTGCAGGATAAAACTCAAGATAAGAACGAAGATGTGTGGAGACCAGCTATCAAACTTCCATTTCCTAATAGACTTTTAAAGAGTAAGTTGGATAAGCAATTTGGTAAGTTCCTGGAGGTTGTTAAGAATGTGCAGGTAACAGGTTCCTTTCACAGAATTAATTACACAGGTTCCTACATATGCTAAATTTATGAAAGATATATTAACTAAGAAGAGAGCCTTTAATGAGGTAGAGACGACTGTAGCTTTTACAGAGGAATGTAGTGTTTTATTGCAAAATAAATCTCCACCAAAATTAAAGGATCCTAGTAGTTTTTCTATACCTTGTCATATTGGAAATCTTTTCATTGATAAAGCATTATGTGATTTGGGTGCTAGTGTTAGTGTAATGCCATCGTCTGTAAGTTCAAAGCTTAATATGGGTGATTTAAAAGTTACGAATATTACCTTGCAAATGGAAGACTGTTCTGTTAAATACCCCTTAGGTATTCTAGAGGCTGTTCCTGTTTGAGTTGGTAAATTTTTTATCCCTGTTGATTTTGTTGTTTAAGACATGGCTGAGGATACGCAAATTCCTATAATACTAGGTAGACCTTTCCTCCACACTCCAGGGGCCATTATTGATTTAAAAATGGAAAACTCACTCTCTCTATTGGGGATGATAATATCACCTTTAATTTAAGGAGAGTTTTGAAAGGTCCTATGTTAAAGGAAAACTGTTATAGTATTGATGTGATTGATGTTATTTGCAATGATAGCTTATCACAGGTCCTTGCAAGGGATCCCTTGGAGGAAGTGCTTTATGGCGATTTTACAGCAGGTGATGCTAGTATTAGGAGCAGCGAGGTGGATGTTATTGAAAAAGCTCTCGCAATTGAACAGCTTGATCCTAAGGAGAGTAAGAAGGTCGAAAAATTTAGTTTAGGAATCAAAACCTGTAGAGGTAAGGAAACCTGAGCTAAAACCTCTTCCTTCTCATTTAGAATATGTATTTCTTGATGAGCAGGAACTGCACCCAATGATCATTAGTATTGCACTTGATGATTTCCAAATTTCACAACTTCTAGAGGTTCTTCGAACCCACATAAGGGCAATTGGGTACAGTATTGATGATCTCAAGGGTATTAGCCCTGACTTTTGCATGCACAGGATACATTTAGAGGAAAATCACAAGCCATGTATTCAATCCCAGAGAAGGTTGAATCCTAACATGTAGGAAGTAGTCAAGAAGGAAGTTATGAAATTACTTGATGCACGTATTATCTATCCAATTTCTGACTCGAAGTGGGTAAGTCCCGTGCAGGTAGTTCCTAAATAGGGTGGGATAATAGTGATTAAAAATGGTAAAAATGAATTGATTCCCACTAGAACTGTAACAAGGTGGCGTATGTGCATTGATTATCGTAGATTAAATATTGCAACAAAAAAAGATCACTTCGCTCTCCCTTTTATTGATTAAATGTTGGAAAGGTTAGCTAATCATAAATTCTTCTGCTATTTGGATGGGTACTCGGGATTTTTCTAAATTCCGATTCACCCTGAAGATCAGGAGAAGACAACATTTACATACCCTTATGGTACTTTTGCATATCGTAGGATGCCCTTTGGACTATGTAATGCCCCTGTTACTTTTCAACGTTGTATGATGAGAATTTTTTCTAAATGTATAGAGTCTATTATGGAAGTCTTTATGGATGATTTTAGTGTGTATGGGTCTTCATTTGATGCATGTTTATCTAATCTCACTAAAATTTTGAGAAGATGTGAAGAATGCAACTTGGACTTAAATCGGAAAAAGTGTCACTTTATGGTGACAGAAGGTGTGGTCTTAGGTCATATTGTTTCTGATAAGGGTATATAGGTAGATAAAGCTAAAGTTTATGTGATTGAGCAATTACCTCCACCAGTTAATGTTAAGGGGGTTAGGAGTTTCCTAGGTCATGCGAGGTTTTATTGTCGCTTTATGAAGGACTTTTCTAAAATTGTTAAACCACTGACTCAGCTTTTACTCAAGGATGCCCCATTTGATTTTACTGGCAAGTGTCTTGAGGCTTTTAATAGGATTGAGCAGGCTTTGATATCGGCACCTATCATATGTGCTCCTGATTGGGATATCCCCTTCGAGATTATGTGTGATGCTAGTGATTTTGCAGTAGGAGCCGTGATAGGACAAAGAAAGGACAAAGTTCTGCATACTATTTATTATGCAAGTAAAACTTTGGATGAAGCTCAAGTCAACTATGCTACTACAGAGAAGGAGTTTCTTGATGTGATTTATGTTTAGGGTAAAATTACCCTATGCCACGTGGCCCAATGGCATGCTAACACGTGTCAGCTTCAGAGAGGCCTAATGGGATCCAATCCCCTGTTGACACGTGGCATCCTAACCCTAAAAGGGGAACTGGTCCTCTTCCACTATAAATAGAGGAAAATCCTCATTTATTAACATTCATAAATACAAACACAGAAACCGAGAAATATTAATTGCATAATTTTCTCTGAATCAGAGAGAAAATCCTTTACTTTCCGCACATTTATACATCTGGAAACGTTCTAACTTGATCGTCAGAGGCGGAACTCCACCCAACGGAGTTTCGTGGTTTTGCAGGTACAAACGGTTGGCGCGCATTCCCGGAATTGTAACTCTCCCGAAGGACTCCAAAAACCCCGAAACATTTGGCGTCGTCAGTGGGGAGAGTACTTCCGAGATGGCATTCGATTCTGCACCGCCTAGTGAGGGCAAACGACCTATGGCTGACCCTGAGGTCCATACGGACCAAGATAGTGGTAACGACTTTGAGGTCGACACCTATGTGGCCCCAGACGGGTCATTCCGAACTAGACGCACCCGTTCCAAGGAAACAAGGGAACGGGATGAAGACAAAGCTGGTCCCAGCAACCCAACCGGCAAGCTGGCTGGGCAACCCCAGGCGGCGGAGGGTACCGCCCCCGTCACTAGAGACGAACTCATGAAATTCATGACGAGTTTCAAAGGGGAAATCAAAGACATAATAAAGAAGTCAACTGGCTCCAACAAGGGTTAGTCGGCCAAGAAGCATTCTCCCTCCGGGAAGAAGCATCTCAAAGATCAGGTGCCTACTCCTCACCCTAAGCCAAAGGGGGCGGACGAGCCCCTAATCGACCTATCCAGACTTCGTTTTCCTGAATTAGGGAAAAGGAAGGCTATCCGGCAAGTTCAGCCGGATGGGTCAAAAGAGACTTACTCTGACGCCCGGATGTTCATCTAGGAGAAGAGAAGTCAATAAATGTATAGTTGGCCTCAACGTCGACTTACCCAGACAGTTTCCGTAATACTTCAATGAAGTATTCGGAGACAAATCGAGAAAGTCAGTCACGCGACATGTCCGCACGTACTGGCCCTCAGATTATCCAGTCGGCTCCGTATGTGCCCCAACAGCCATACATGCCGTATGGATCACCATACATGCAACTGACCCTCTTTGGGGGTCAGGCGGCACAGCAAGTCCAGCCCATGGACTGGCAACTCCGGCTGCTGAACCTTGGGGAACAACCGTTAGTGTTCTCTAGGGAGATAACCGAGGCGGCTTAGCCGACTAAGGTTAAGAATGTGTTGGTCGGTACCTATGACGGTACCACCAACCCGGAAGACCACCTAATGGCTTACACCAACCTCATGTACTTACATGGGTTGGATGACGCCGCCTGGTACCGATGCTTCCCGGCAACATTGAAGGGCATAGCCCAACAATGCTTTGGAAATCTTCCAACCGGATGCATCAACAACTTTAAGACGCTAGCATACCTGTTTGCGTCCAACTTCTCCATGAACATCCCTGCCAAAAAGACAAGTCCCGACTTAGGGGCTATTCAGCAGGGAGACAAGGAGGGACTAAGGTCCTATGTCAGGCGGTTCAATCTAATGAGAATACAGATCCAAGGGTTGTCTGACGAAGTTTTGCTATACAGACTTCTTCAAGGGTCTGAAAGACGGGTCGACCTTTAAGTTTGACCTGGTCAGAAAGAGGGTTTCTACCCTCCAAGAGGCGATGATGGAAGTCGAAGCCTACATACATGCGACGGAGCTCTGCTCCATCAAGCACTCGTCGGACCCTAAAAGGTCCGACAAGAAAGAGAGTCGGTCTGCTCAGCCGGCCAAAAAAGAAGAGAGCAAGAAAAGAAATGAAAAGAGGTCTGGGCGGCGGACCATTCTGGTCAACCGTCTTAGAAGAAAAAGAGAGAGTTGAATTCGTACGAGTTTAACAAGGACTCCTCCTCCATCCTCATGGAGATCAAAGACCGGTTGACCGTTGAAAAACCGGCAGCAATGAAGAGTCCCATCAACAGCTGGGACAAGAGCAAGTACTATCAATTCCATGAGGACATCGGCTATGACACCAATGGCTGCTACAGCCTTAGGCGGCTACTAGACCGTCTGGCTGATGAGGGGGCTCTAAAGTCCTATCTGGTGAAGTCCAAGAGTAACCCCAAAACAAACAATGGACAACTGTCCAAGAAGCCGGCTGTGAGCTTTAACACTGATGAAGAGCAAATCTTCTTTACCATAGCAGGCGGCTTCGCGGGAGGGGGTCCTACCATCCGGGGTACCAAGGACAACATCCGGAAGCTGGTCAACTCAGTGGATGAGGGCCAGGCATCGAAAGACACCTTTCCTGAGGTCCTCATCTCTGAGAAGGGTCGGGGCAAGGTCAGGCGGCCTCATAATGACCCTATAGTCATCGAATGCAAGGTTGCCAACCAACGTGTGGGCCGAATCCTCATTGATACCGGGAGCTTGTCTAACCTAATCAGCTATCAGTACTTGACGAAGCTCAAGTACAAGCCTAGCAGCATGCACAAGGCTTCTCACCCCTTAGTTGGCTTTGGGGGAGGGGTAGTGCATCTGGTGGGGAGGATTGACCTACCCATCCGGCTAGGAGAAAAGGGGGAAAGACGAAAAATGGTCGTTAAGTTCTTGGTGGTCGAGGAATTGACCGCCTACAATCTAATTTTGGGTCGTCCAATCCTCAACGAGTCCAAGGTAGTCATCATCCCATCCCTCATGCTGATCAAATTTGAGAGGGATGATGGAACAGTGGGTTCCCTGAACGGGGATCAGAAGACGGCTAGGGAGTGTTATCTCTTAGACGTCAAGCCTACTGTGGCCGCAGCCGGCCAAGGCAAGGAGCCCATCGACCTTGATGACTTCAAGGAAGTCGCGCCTGTTCCCAAAGCAGCCGGTAAAAAGAGAAAGACGGACCACCTGATGGCCGTTAAAAAATAGAAGCAATAGCAATCACTGATCGGGGAACGATCATATGATCTCCGTCCCCAGCTGGCTGGTGAGAATATTGACATTGTTCTAGGTGACAGCCGTCCAGAACGAACTAAAAAGTGGGGACGGTTGCTTTTGCAAAGTTGGGTGCAGATTTGCACAAACTATTGAAAGAATTCAAAGACATTTTTGCCTTTAAAGTGGAAGAGATGCCAGGCGTCAGCCCGGATCTTGCTGTCCAAAAACTTGCAATGGATCCAAAAAGAAGCCGGTAAGGCAAAAGAAAAGGAACCACTTCGAGGAAAGATCTCATGCGGCAGTCGTCGAGGTCAAGAAGCTACTGGATGCTGGGTTCATTCGGCAATGCTACTACCCAGATTGGGTAGCCAATGTTGTCCTTGTGAAAAAGCCGAATGGTACCTGGCGGATGTGTGTTGATTACATAGATCTAAACAAGGCATGCCCGAAGGATAGCTATCCACTTCCAAAGATCGACAGTCTGGTCGACTCTACAGCCGGTCATGCCTTGATGAGCTTCATGGAGGCCTACTCAGGCTTCCATCAGATACCCTTGTGGAAAAAAGATCAAGAAAAGACGGCATTCGTCACTGGTCAAGGATTGTTCTGTTATACGGTGATGCCGTTTGGGCTGAAGAATGCGCCTGCTACCTTCCAACGGATGATTAATACGGTCTTCATTAATCAAATTGGGAGGAATGTAGAGGCGTACATTGATGACATGATAGTCAAATCCAAGCTCTAGACGGATCACCTTGCTGACCTCCAAGAAACCTTCACCACCCTCAGGCGGCATAAGGTCATGCTTAATCCCAAGAAGTGTGTCTTTGGTGTTGAGTCTGGGAAGTTTCTCGGATTCTTGATTGATCAAAGGGGGATAGAGGCCAATCCGGAAAAGGTACAGGCGGTGATTGACATAAAGTCACCCCGCACTATCAAGGAAGTCCAAAAACTTACCGGTTGTCTGGCGACAATGGGGAGATTCCCCAGCCGGTCAGGTGATAAGTGCTTCTACTTCTTCCAGGCAATCAAGAAGAAGAATAGATTTGAATGGGGGGAGAATGCTGAGGCGGCATTCCAGAAATTTAAGGAGCACGTCCACTCGTTGCCATGGCTGGTCAGCCCACTAGCAGGGGAGGTTCTCTATATGTATTTGGCCGTCTCAGATCATGCCCTTCAGTGCCGTTCTCCTAGCTGAGAGAGACGACATCCAGCTCTCGGTCTATTTCATTAGCCATGTTTTTCGAAATGCCGAGCTGCGGTACCCCTTGGTTGAATAGTTTAGTCTCGCCCTGTTCATGGCAGTTAAGAAGTTGAAACCATACTTCTTGGCACATCCGGTGGTGGTCTACACAGACCAACCCCTCAAGCGGCCAATGACAACCTTGGAGTCATCCGGCAGAATGCTCAAGTGGGCTATTGAAATGCAAAGCCTGGAAATCACCTTCGAACCTAGAAAGGCAATGAAGGGTCAGGCGTTCGCTGACTTCATTGTTTAAATGACAAGGTCGGCTCAGCCGGACAATGTTGATCAGGTCTGGAAGGTTTATGTAGACGGGAGCTCTACTATAAATGGCTGTGGTACAGGCGTAATTTGCAAATCTCCGGAAGGGGACAAATATGAATATGCACTACGGTTTAAGTTTCAAGCCTCAAATAATGAGGCGGAGTATGAGGCCTTGCTAGCCGGTATACGCATGTGTAAGGCGGCAGGGGCAAGAAAAGTTGACGCTTGCTCAGATTCTCAGTTGATTGTTAGTCAATACCATGATGACTATAAGGCCACCCATCCGACTATGATCAAGTATCTGCAGGCGGTCAAAGATGAGGCCAGGACACTTGATGAATTTCATCTAAGTCAGGTGCCCAGGTCTGAAAATAATCAGGCGGATGCACTATCTAAGCTGGCATCATCCACCACTTGTGATGCGCCTAGGTCAGTCTTTTGGGAAGTCATGGAAAAAAGAAGCATTGAACATGATCCCATTGGAGTTCTAGACCGAAGCTCTACCTGGATGGATGCATCCGGTCTTATCTGGTAGACAGCACTTTTCCGGACGCCTTTTCAGAAGCGGCTGCGTTGAAAAAACGAGCCTCAAGTTTTGAAATCTACAAGGGGGAGCTCTTCAGAAAGGGTTACCTCCAGCCGTTTCTGAAGTTTGTTACCTCTGAAAGGGGAAAAGAGGTTCTAGAGGATCTGCACTCGGGCTTTCGCGCATCACATATAGGCGGCATAACTCTAGCCAAAAGGGCCAGGAGGCAGGGCTTTTTTTGGCCCACTCTTGAGGTAGACGCCATGGAAATGGTGAAGAAGTGTGAAAAGTGCCAAAGATTTGGCCGGCTCATACACCATCCGGCCACTGGTTTGACGATTATCTACAGCCTAGTTCCATTTGCAAAATGGGGCATGGACATCTTAGGTCCATATACACCTGTTACAGGCCGGCGGAGGTACATCCTGGTGGCTGTAGATTACTTTATCAAATGGGTTGAGGCAGAGGCGGTCAAGGGCATTAAGACAAAGGATGTCATCTCTTTCATCTGGAGAAACATCATCACCCGGTTTGGGGTTCCTATGTCTATGGTCTTTGACAATGGCCCTTAGTTTGAAACGCCTACCCTTAAGAGCTGGTTTGTAGAGCAAGGGATCTCACATTGTTTTGCATCAGTCAGCCGTCCCCAAGCAAACGGCCAAGTTGAAGCCTTCAACAAGCTCATCTTAGACGTCATTAAGAAGAAAATTGAAAGGGCTGGCGGTCTATAGGCGGATGAGTTGCCTTATGTCCTATGGGGCATCAGAACAACTGAAAAAGGGGCAACCGATGAACCCCGTTTCTCATGACATACGGCACTGAAGCCGTCCTGCCAATTGAACTTTATGAGCCAACACTCCGAATCATGCTCTATGATGAAGAGGCAAATTGGGAGGCCATGCGTCTGGCATTGGATTCACTCCCGGAGCGTAGGGGCAATGCCGCTTTGCATCATGAGATATACCATCTGAGAATGACTAGGGCCTACAACAAAAGAGTACACAAACGGCTCCTCAAAGTGGGGGACTTTGTGCTACGAAAAATGGAGGCAACCGGTAGGGAAAATGAACAAGGGAACCTAACCCCTAATTGGGAGGATCCCTACCAAATTTTTGAAGAAGTTAGAGGCGGCACCTACCGCCTGGAAACTCCAGACGGCAGGCAGCTAGCCAGAACCTGGAATATAGATAACTTGAAAAAGTACTACTACTAAGGACTTGTAAATTTTTTGTAAATTGGGTATATTAATGAAAGAGTACTTTATTTCTATTATCTTTTGTATAAAATCCCATCTGTGCAATGCACAATCGGGCAACTACCAAGTCCCGTCTGTGCATTACACAACCGAGCAACCGTCTGCTCTAAACTGAGTAGAAGGCTAAGTATTGAACTTAGCTATTCATAAGGCTAATGGCCAAGCATATTTTAAACTGCCTGCTCCAACATGAGCAGGCATCCGGCGACGCCCATTTGGGTGAATTTGTCGAAGAGAACATCTCCCTTCCGGGTGGTACATTGTTCTACAGGTCATAACTCAAACGACTTTAACCGACTTTATAGGTTAAAGATAACTCATAGTCGTTCGAATGATCAGTCGAAATCATGATACAACCAGACATTGCTTCAAGGCAACACAGACGGTAATTTAAATCTTGATTTGTAGCCGGCTTTTGCCAAAAAGCACTACAACCGGCTACAAACTCAAAATAAGCAAGGTCAAAACCTTAGCATTTAATCCGCAAGTTGGTTATGCTGCATACGTCCGGCCAAAGGCCGCCTGCATACTAACTACCGGCACTGCCAGATACCCAAAGGGTAATCTGCAGCCGGGTAAAAGAATAATCTAGGTTGGCCCTAGCCGGCACCACCAATCTATTTTCCTGGATGCCTGTATGGACGGTTGCCTGCTTTGAGTTGGATTAACTATAAGCAAACAACCGTTCAGGGGAAGGTGAATCCAATGCATCCGGCATACCACATGTATCAATTCAAATCGCAAAAAAAAAAAAAAAAAATAAAAATAAAATAAAAAAGATTTGAACGAGGAAAAATTGCAAAAATTGAAGCAAATAATATCAAGAAAAAATCGACTCAGTCGGCAAATATATTAGACAAGTTAATGATTGTTAGTCTGACCCATGTCCGAGGAAAGAGATATAAGTAAAATACACGGCACGTAGGCCGGTTGAAGACAGGAAGCATAAAATAAAATAAGGCTAAGGCTGCTGCTGCTGCTGTTGTTGCTGTGACGGCTGCCCTTAACCTAAAAGAGGAACCTCTTGAGTTTGCTGGGCTTGATCTTCATCAGCTCCACCCGGCATCTGGTCGTCCGCATGCTCCTCCTCCTCTGGAATGCCGGCCCACTCTTTAAAGGGCGCCGGCTTCTCGGTCCCGAGAACTTGGGCGTCAAATACTTCATTGGTGTATTTGTACCTCAAGTCAAAGAAGGCATAGTCGGTGTCCCGATGGATCATGGACCAGGCAATCTTCATGCGCTCCTCGCAATCACACTCGTTCTCGGTGACCAACCGGTTTTGTTCAGCCGCCATCTTGTCCTTGTGTTCCGCATTTTTCAGCCAGTTGACCTCAGCCCGCAGCTCGGTGTTCTCCTTGTCAGCATCCCCTAAGGCTTTGACGTCAGCCTAGAGTTTGTTGACTTGGAGTTCAAAGTCAGCTACTTTTTGTTGGTTGTATCAGCAGCAGTCGTGAGCCCCTTGATCAGCTCCTCCTGTTTCATCTCCAGGCTTTTAGTTTGGATTTCATACATAAGGGAGTTATATTGGGTAACATCTATGAAATCGGCTGCCCGTGTCTAGGCATCCCTTACCTCGTCCTGCTTTTTCCTCTAGGGAACCTTGAGGCCTTCTATTCTGAGCATTGTCTGCAAAACAGCCGGAAAGGGGTTAACTCATTCGAATAACATACAACTGGAAAAGAGATGAAATACACTTCATTAGTTAGCCGGTGGCAAGCCAGATTGGCTCTCAATGCCCCAACCGGTAAAATTACCTCAGCAACAAGGGCAGTAAGGCGGTCTATGTTAACCTAATTTATACCCGGTACCGCCTCCTTTTCGGACCGGGTAAGGGTCCTCAGCATTCTCTTGGCATAGTTCTGGAGATCCGTCCAACGAGAAGAGGCATCTGCATCAATGGATTTGTCTGTTAAGTACTGAGCATATGCAGTGCCTAGATTATGCCGGCTGCCTGAAGAATTCCCTGACTGGGTAGCTTGGGACTTGACTCGCACAAGCCCAAGCGGCCAGGGGGGATCAACGGTGAGAGCAGTACCTTGATTTTCAGGCTGAGGGGTCACACCACCCTCAGCCGCTTTGGAACTGCATGCTACAGCAAGCACCCGGCTTGAAGAACCTCGGGCTCCCTAGTTCTGGCCTCAGCCGGCCCTGAGCTCAAGCCTAAATCTTTTAGGCTTTTGCCTGCTGAGGTAGGCCTCTCAGGAGCCAACGGTCTTCCGGCAGAGGTAGGAGCAGTCGAAACCCTCCGGCTTTTAGAAGCAGGATGAGAGGGCTCCTCTCCCGGCCTTTTCAGCATATGCCTGATGGAGTGTGGAACATTCTTTCTCCCCGTCTGCAAAAGAAAACAGCACAACCGGTTAGTATCAAAATGAGCTACAAATAATGCAGACGGTAGAGAGATCAGCCGGTACTTACCCCATTATCTTTGGCCGCTAGCTGGGCCCTTTTCTTCTCCAGCTGCTCCTTCCGAATCTCAGCGACTGACTTAGTCGGAGTTTCTCTAGAGGAACCATTTCCAGTCCTTTCTCTACAAAGAAGAATACAAAATCAGAAACTATCCAAGCATCATACAGACGGCAAAAAGTGCTGGTTAACAATCAACATACGTTTGCTCCAAAAGGTGCAAAGGCCACAAGCGGAAAGGAACGCCTCGTCCTTAAGCCAATCCGGATGAGGACCTAGTATTTGGGGACAATGACTTTTGTCCCATCATCCAGAGGCAAGGTGGTCTTCTAGAAAAGATCCGTCTCCATAATTTGGTCCCAGTCCCTCTCCGGAATTTCGCGAAGGGCACACTTTTTTCCAAGGAGAGCCGGGTGTTTTTTGTAACGACGCAGTCGGTGGTTAACATACGGAGAAGGGGAAGAGACCATGTAAAATTTTCTCTTCCAGCTGGTCCACCTAGATGGCTTTTCCAGCGTCATCATATATTCCGGATGCGTGGTCAACGTATACCACACATTCCAGCCGCCTGGGGCATGGCTAAGGTAATGCATATGTGCAAATGCCTCCCAGCTAGGCGTTATGTCTTGCATCTCACAGGCGAAAATGTATCCAAGAATGTTCACCCATGAGTTGGGTGTTAACTGCCAGACGCCAAGGTCGTTACACCTTAGAATGGCCTTTATTGTGTTGGTGAAGGGGGAACCGGAGGCCGACTTTGAAGGCTGCCTCATAGCAGCCGAAGTAATCGTCGACATGATCTAAGTCGTCATCCCAGACGACGGTTGCCTCGAATGAAGGCACAAAAATTTCCCATTCAGCCCCTACCGGACGCTTTTCCAAAAATGCCGGAAGGGTTGCATTCAGGGTGACCACGTCCTGGGCGCTCATATGTGCCTCTATTGGATTGTTTATTGAGGGCCAATTATATGCCTCCTCATCCTCTTGAGGGGCTTCTGGCTCCATAGTTGACTTAGTGGATTCTGATTGTTGGACGGTCTCTTTGCCGTCTAACCTCTCGGATTCATCCAAGATCTTATCTCCGGGCATGTTAGGTATGCCCGGCTAGTCATAAGGTACATCCTCAGCCGGAGCTTCAGCTGAGCCATCTGATTGATACTCAGGGTCTACAGCCGTCCATCTAGTCCGAGCCATTCTGTCCTGCACATGAACAGAGACGGTCGGATTCGCAGAAGAGTAAGGGTGGTCCAAACACTCCCAGATGGCATCCCCAGTCCTAGATTCAGCCGTGTCCAGTGACCGGTTGACAACTGCCCTAGGCCGTGCGGTGTGTGTGTTGGGTGAGTCCATTATTCTCTAACAACCTATACAACCAGAAAAAACTCAAAAAAGTTGCAAGGGGCAGAGACGGTACCTTGAAGTTGTAAAAAACTCTAAAGACGGTTAACTCCTTTAAGTCAGCAGACGGAACTCTGGTTTGTTGCTTGAAGATACCCGAGACGGTAGCCCGGATGTACCCTCTTCAAAGAGCAATTGAAACTTTGAAGCTACCCAACCGTTTCTCTGAAATGTGGATTGAAGATACCCCAGACAATTGACCGGCTGTGGGTGTATTGAAAGCTAAGGAGAAACGGGTGGTCAGGCGGTTTTGAAGAAATTGGCTTGAAGGTGCCCCAGACGGTAAAGACCGGCTGTGGGTATATTGAAAGCAAGAAAGGAAGCTTGACTAAGGTCAGGCGGCGTCTGAGAGAGTTGAGCAAAGAAACCTCATACGGAAGCCGGAGGAGAGAAAGATGGAAGTTTTTTGGCAAAAAGAGCAGCCGGTATCAGAGCGTTCTCTCAGAAATGAAAATTTGCAAAGTGTGAAAATGAGAGGAGGAAGGTTTCTATTTATAGAAGGAGGCAGAAGGCGAACCGTCACCTCCCCTTCAAATTCAAATTTGAATTCAAAAAAAAAATGGAGGGAAGGAGATGAACTGTCACCTTCCCAGAATGTGACACCCGTCACAGGTGCCACGTGGCAAGCCACATCACACCTGTGAGGGGCAAATGTTTAGGGTAAAATTACCCTATGCCACGTGGCCCAATGGCATGCTGACACGTGTCAGCCTCAGAGAGGTCCAATGGGATCCAATCCCCTGCTAACACGTGGCATCCTAACCCTAAAAGGGGAACTGATCCCCTTCCACTATAAATAGAGGAAAATCCTCATTTATTATACATTCATAAATACAAACATAGAAACCGAGCAATATTAAATGCAGAATTCTCTCTGAATAAGAGTGAAAAGCCTTTACTTTCCGCACATTTATACATCCAAAAACGTTCGAACTTGATCGTTGGAGGCGGAACTCCACCTAACGGAGTTTCGTGGTTTTGCAGGTACACACGGTTGGCGCGCATTCCCGGAATTGTAACTCTCCCGAGGGACTCCAAAAACCCCGAAACAATTTATGCTTTAGAAAAATTTAGATCATATCTAGTTGGTTCTAAAATTTTTTTTTTTTACTGACCATGCAGATTTGAAATATCTTATAGCCAAGTTGGGTTCTCTTGCTCCAAGATTTTGATGTTGAAATTAAGGATAAAAAGGGAGCAGAGAATGTAGTTGCAGCTCACTTGTCGAGGATTAGGTGTGATGAGGGTAAGGATTGTCTTCCTATAGATGATTCTTTCCCTAATGACCACTTGTTTGCAGTTGTAGAGCAACACCCTTGGTATGCCGATTATGCCAATTATTTGGTGGGCGGCACCCTACCTCCTGATATGTCCTACCAACAGAAAAAGAGGTTCCTTTATGATGTTAAACATTATTTTTGGGATTACCCTTTTTTGTTTCGTGAGTGTGTAGATGGACTATTTCGCAAGTGTGTTCCCGAGTGGGAAGTTCACGGTGTTCTTATTAGATGCCACAACTCACCCTATGGTGGAAATCATGGTCCTACTAAGACAGTAGCAAAGATCAACGAGTTGGGTTTCTTTTGGCCTACCATGTTCAAATATGCTCACTCTTTTGTTCTAGCTTGTGACTCTTTTTAGAGGACTGACAACATTTTGCGGTGGCATGAGATGCCTCAAACTGGTATTTTGGAAGTTGAATTTTTTTGTGTTTGGGGTGTTGACTATATGGGACCTTTTCCCTCTTCAAAAGGGAATCGATACATCCTAGTAGCTGTTGATTATGTATCCAAGTGGGTAGAAGTCGTTGCCGCACCTACCAATGATGCTAAAGTGGTCCATAGACTTTCAAGAAGACAATTTTTCCTAGATTTGGTGTCCCTCGAGCCATTATTAGTGATGGAGGTTCTCTCTTTCATGAGCAAAAGTTAGATACCCTTCTAAAGAAGTATGGTGTTTATCATAGGAAGGGTTTAGCTTACCATCCCCAAACTAGTGGCCAAGTTGAGGTTTCTAATCGTGAGATTAAGGCTATTCTAGAGAAGGCGGTAGCAAAGTCAATGAAGGATTGGAGTGATAAGTTGGATGACATACTTTGGGCATATAGAACCGCATTTAAGACCGCCATTGGTACTTCCCCTATAGACTTGTGTGTGGGAAAGCATGTCATCTCCCGTTGGAATTAGAGTACAAGGCTTATTGAGAAATTAAGGAGCTCAATTTGGATGCTAAGTTAGCGAGAGAGAAGACGCTTCTTCAACTTAACCAATTAGATGAATTTAGCTTGATGGCCTATGATAGTGCACGTGTCTACAAAGAGAAGACGAAGAAATGGCATGACAAGATGATCCTTCCGAGAAAATTCAAAGAGGGTGATAAAGTTTTGTTATTAAATGTTAGATTTAGACTTTTCCTAGGGAAGTTGAAGTCAAGCTGTGAAAAGGGCAAATAAATTCGGTATTGTGGAATTATATGATGAACATGGAGGTGTTTTCAAGGTCAATGGCCAAAGGTTGAAGTCGTACCATGAAAGGGCTACGATAGGTGTAGTTGAACTACTTCACCTAATCAATTCTACCTCATCTTGATCTACATGTGGTAAGAAGGTCGTGCGGAACCCAGATAAACCAGCATTTTGTGGGAGGCAACCCGTATTTACTTGCTTTCTAGAGTAGTTTTTCTTTTTATTTTTGTTTTTTGAGAGAAGAGAGGAGGGAATTTTATGTGTGTTGGAGTGTTTTGTACAGGTTTGGAGTAAAGAGTTACCCAAATTGTGAATAAAAGAAGAAGAAAAATTTGGAGTGCTAATGCTGAAGGCGCGCCCGACTGGGCGCGAGAGCGTGATTTTGGGAGTGAAGTAATCGCCCGACTGGGCGCGAGAGTAGCCCCGTCTACGAGCCAAAAATCGCCCGACCGGGCGAGGCACGCTCGACCAGGCGCGAGAGGAGACTAGAAAAAGGGAATCAGCTCGCCCGACCGAGCGAGGGGCACTCAACCGTGCGCGAGAGTTGGGATTTGACGAAGAAAAATATTGCCCGACCGGGCGAGGGGAGCCTGGCCGGGCGCGTCACTTCTTTCGGGATTTTCCCCTTTCTTTCTTTTTCTTTCTCCTTCCTTCTTTGTTTTTCCTTTTTTTCTCCTAACCTCCATACTTTCTCTCTCTAAAATCTCTAATTTCTCTAACTTCTCTCTAAGATTTCTCCTTCATTTCTCATCCAAATTCAAAATTTTTTACATATTCTTCTTCCTCTCTTCATCCTCTTTACTTCCACACTATTTTTTTTTTTTTTGCAACAAATTTTTTTTTAGACCCACATTCACCATGGTAAGTAAAAGGGCAAGAACACAACGTGGCAGGGGTGGCTCGAGTTCAAGACAACCAATCGAAGAAGCTCTACAATTGCAAGAGTGGGCGACGATCGTGATCGTGTTACAACAAAATGTAGGGTTTCGTAGTGACCCGACACTACGCGAAAGAAAACCCCCCAAGACCCGCCCCTTAATTAAAGCAATTAACAAGCATAATAAACTTAATCAAGCAAGACTAAGAACAAGAATTATACCTTTGTTGCGTGCTTCGCTCCCGAAGAGCTCTTACTTCAAAATCCCGAAACTACGAGATCTCCGACGGATCGTACCCTCGATCCGACCCGAGCGTCCCAAGTCTTGAAGGTTAGTCAAGACCCGGACAAAACAAAACTATGAGTTTTACGAATCAAAGGTTTACTCTAATTACAAGAGTTGCCTTTTTAATTCCACTCAAGGTTGTGTATTTCCCAATACCATGCCTTTGGTATCTATAGGGAAATGCACCCTTGAACTTCATTTCCCAACCAATGTGGGAGAATGAATTATTTTGATAATTAATTTATTTCCAAAATAAATTAATAATTAAATTCAATCACAGTGCAACAAGTGTCAAGGGGAGAGAGAAGGTTAGGTGAGGACCATGAAGAGGTGGGGGGACCATTGCCTTGCTCTCCAAGGCTTTGCCCAAGCCTTGGTCCCCACCCCTCACAGAACCGCCTTAAGCAAGGGGTTGCTGGGTTGCTGCCAGCTAGCACGCCAGCTAGCAGTGCCAACTAGCCCAGCCAGCTAGCACCAGCCCAGCCAGCAGCCTCGCATCCCCAGCCAGGCAATGCGTGCTGGTGCTGGGCGATGCTTGTGCTGCTGCTGCGTGCCAGTGCTAGGCGCTGCTAACAACTGGCGCTGGTGCTGGCCCTCGCCTCTCTCGCATATGCTCGCATAGCCAGCATGCATGCTGCTAGCCAGCCACGCATGCTGGCCCCCTTGCCTCGCCAGCTACACGCATCACCTTCGCACTACGCACACACTCGCATCCCTCGCCGCACCTCTCGCACACGCACATGCCTCGCACACCTTGCTAGCCCAGCCAGCGAGCCTATGTACGCAAGGGCCTAGCATGCGTGCTGGGCGATGCTGCCAGGCATCCTAGCACACGCCAGTGCCTAGCACTGCTATGGCTGTGCTTGGTGCGAGGCACGCACACGCACATGCACATGCGCCAGTGCCTAGCAATGCGATGGCTGTGCTTGGTGCGTGTGTGGCCTTGCCATGCGCACCTAAGAATCCAGGCAAGCACTAAACTGTGTTGCGATGGTGCGCCTAGGCTGCGATGGTGGGCCTAGGCTGCGATGGTCAGCGATGGTGCCTAGGCATCATGCTAGGGCTGCGATAGCGCCTAGGCATGATGCTAGGGCTGCGATGGTCAGCGCTGGTGCCTAGGCATCATGCTAAGGCTGCGATAGCGCCTAGGCATGATGCTAGGGCTGCGATGGTCAGCGATGGTGCGCCTAGGCTGTGATGGTGCGCCTAGCACACCTAGTGTGCTTAGGCTTGCGCCTAGCCATGCTAGGTGCATGCTAGCTCGAACTAGCCTAGCATCCACATGGTTAGACCATTGTGGTGCTACGGCTACGCTCGTACTTGTCGCTTGTGATTTTGCGACGCTCGGCCTCGACGCCTTAGGCTTGATGTCCGACGTCTGTATTCGTAAAACTCTTTCGACTCATTAAATCCTTTCGGATTAATTCGTCGTCTCGGATCGGTGATTCGGTTGGGTTCGACCCGAAGGGTTCAGTTAAGATTAAGCTGTAATATCAATTGTACCTCGATATTACTGATCGGAAGCGGCCTTAACCTAGGCATTCCGATCACTTGATCTTACTGAAGAATTAACTCTGTAATAATTCTGAACCCTCTATCAGAAGAATACACTTGTTGGAAGGACACCATTCCTTTCACAAAAACGGAGTCGTCTCATCAATCTTTATGATCGGGAGGTAACTTCTTCTCGGAGGTTACACCAAGACACTCTAAATGCTTTAGGTGTTTATGACCATATTAGGAGATTTATGAATGACATTGGTATGAGAAAATTTGTTGATATGTATTCTCCTACATTTAGGAACTTACTCGTGAATTCTTATCTTCTTTGAATGTAGTTAATTCAAAGCATGGTCCTAATTTGCATTTTCGATTGAACAATAGAAATGTTAAACTAAATTATGTCGAATTTGCAAGGTTATTTGAACTTGATCCCTCCCCCCCCCCCCCCCAATTTCAAGAGGACTATAAAGCTGACAATGTGTATTTACCTTTGACGGGCAAACCTTGCCCTAATATTCAACATTGTAGTTCACTCCCCTTTCACCACCTCGTCCCATAAATCTTTCAAAGATTTTTCGGGACTTGTTTTTTGGCCCGCCATGAGCCTCATAACGCCCAATCTTTAGAACTTGCTATCATAGGGCATTATATGTTTGGTTATGGTAGATTGAACATTACACGATATATTATAGACCATTTGATTAGGCATGCCAACACTTCTGATACTAATGTTAAAACCCCTTTTTGTTTTGGTGGCCTAATTACTAGGATAGAAATTAAAAAGGCGGGGTTTAATTTAGTGAGACTAGCTATGAGGGGTTAACCAACTGTGGGGAGGGCTACTTATCAGAACTTGCACTATTATGGGGGGTTGAACTGGGTTAATCCTAACCACCGCCAGGTCCTAGAGTAGCTAGTGAAGATAGGGAAGGACTACGTTCCTGTATTTACTCTCCCTAACATAGAATTGAATAGCTTCCCTGCCGGACAGCAGTCTTACACCTACCCCCACTTACTTCCCAGGGCTCAGCCCCAAGCACAGCCCCAGGTGCATGTGCCATAACCACATGTGTCTCAGCCACCTCCTCGTCAGCCTAGATCGGACCCCGAGACACGTTGGGACCTTTAGAGTATAGGTCAGGCCATAGGTAGGATGCAGAAGAGCCAAGAGGAGTTTTGCGACGATTAAACTTCTTTTTAGTTTAGGATTTTTTAGCTTAGTATAAATACGCTTTTGTTAAGCGAAACAAGGGACGTCATTCATTATTTAATTTTCAGATTTTAGTTTTAAGCTTACATTAGTACTTTTGTTCTCTCAACACTTTTGGTTTATGCAATTCATTATTTCCGTTTATTTTGGTAATGATTTCTTTCCCTTTCATTTTCAGTAATTTAATTGCTTTGATTTTTATTGTTTTGCTTAGTTTAGATTTGAATATGTGTGAGTAGTTTATTTCTAGGGTTCGTGGGGATCTATACATAATATGAATGGGTAATTTATTATTGTTGATTGTCAATTCTTGATTAATTTCCTATTGATTGATTTAATGCTATGCAATTAGATTAGGCCTAGTTTAATTGTATGAGTTATGAAATATTGATTCGAGATTCGACAGATGAGAATTGATTTTTATGATTAGTTTCAATAGGCAGGTTAATATAAATGGTTAAGTCAAGACTCGAGAGATGCGATTTAATACCGCTAGATTATTCTGTTATTGTAATACGTAGCGAAAGTCCTTTATGATCTGATTAATTGATGCATCGATAATTGATTGTTATGTTTTACTCTAGAATATTATTTATTGGTGAACCTATACCGATTTATTGTTATTCCCCTTATTTTTTTTCGCATTAGTTTATTTATTCTCCTTAGTTTAATTCTCACAAAAACAATTTGGTTACTTGATAATTTAGATTATATTAATTTTTTAGAAATAGAAAGACTTAGTTTCCCTGTGGATTCGACCCTACTTCCCTGTCTACTTTAGTTAGAGGACTTAAGAATTATTTTTAATTTGGTGATACGACTAAAGTTTAAATAATTAGACCAAGCGAATTAAATTGTATTACAAATTTACAATAATAATAACAATCCGAGTGCTAACACATAATACAATAACAACCAATTTATCATCATAAATTCATAATACATTATAGTCATTATTACAATTTATACATATGTCTAATTGGTAGCAACATGTCCAGATTGATAACATTAGGGGCTCACAGCAGGTAGCAATATTACCACATATCCAAGCACTCATCCAATAGCAACATATTTTTATTTACCTACTGACCTACTGACCGTATAGTTGTATGCTCGTATACCCTGTTGTATTTTGATTTTTCGTATTTGATTGTTTTTTTTTATTTATTTATTTTGATTTATAATAATTATTTTAATTTATTTGAAAAATTATATAAATAATAAAATACGGTTTACTGGTTTACAGTTTGGTTTGGTTTATAGTTTTTGAAAAACCAAACCAAACTGTAAATCGTATTTACAAAAAAATCGAAACCAAACCATAAACCAAACCGAACCACTAAAATGCGGTTTGGTCTGGTTTGGTTACAGTCCAGACCAAACTGTGTATAGTCCTAGTCTTCTATAATACTCCCTTCGTCCCATAATACTTGACACAGTTCCCATTTTCGTCCGTTCCACAATACTTAACACGTTACTGAATATAAAATGAGACCACTGATAAAATAATATTTTTTCTTATTTTCTCTCTCCTCAGTCCTCACTACCCCCACTTGTTATTTTCTTTCAATATAAAAATACAGAAGAGAATCTTTTATATAATAAACAAATGTTTTAAATGGACCTATTTGTAATTTTCTTAAACTATGTGTCTACCTCAATGTCCTAAGTATTATGAGACGGAAGGAGTAATAATATTAATACGAATTAGTTGAATTGAATTAAACTGAACTAATAATTATTCCTATAAAATCAGGCTTTTTTGATGAACAATTGTTAGAAAATCCGTCATTTGTTTTTAGTTGAGCATCATATAAGTACTCCATGACAACAACAAGAAGTATTATTGTTAGATTTATTACTCATTGTAATATTGCTTAGTCAAAAACTTATACTCTTCCCTAATCATCATCGTTCATCCGTTCATCCATCAATCCTACTGTCCCCATTCCCTCACTCCCCCACCCTCACCATTCCATTTTCTCTCCTCCACATTCTCTCTCTCTCTTTAAAACCCCATCTCCTTTTCCACTCACCTCCTTCCCACTCTCTCTCCTTCCTCAACCACCACCACTCACTAGTGGTAGCCACCTCCATCATGGCACCCCACTTGCACCTCTTCATCATCTTCGCATCCCTCATTTTCTCATTCCCTACCTCCCAATCCCGTCTCTCCGCCAACTACTACGCCAAATCCTGCCCCAAATTCGACTCAATCATGGAAGAAACCACCACCAACAAACAAATCGCCCACCCCACCACCGCCGGCGCCGCCCTCCGCCTCTTCTTCCACGACTGCTTCGTCACCGGCTGCGACGCCTCCACTCTCATCACCTCCACCCCTTTCAACTCCGCCGAACGCGACGCCGAAATCAACCTCTCCCTCCCTGGCGACGGCTTCGACGTCGTCGTCCGCGCTAAAGCCGCCCTCGAACTCGCCTGCCCTGGCGTCGTCTCCTGCACCGACATCCTCGCCGTCGCTACCCGCAACCTCGTCAAATTCGTCGGCGGCCCTTACTACTCCCTCCTCCTCGGTCGCAAAGACGGAATCGTATCCAAAAGCTCACTAGTCACCCCCACCACACTACCCAAACCAAAGATGACACTCGATGAAATGATCTCAATCTTCGCTAAACAAAAATTCTCTGTCCGAGAAATGGTTGCTTTGAGTGGTGGACACACCATTGGATTCTCACACTGCTCGGAATTCGCTTCCGGGATCTACAACTACAGCACAACCCAACAGTACGACCCGACTTACAACCCGAAACTGGCCCAAGGATTGGAAAAGGCTTGTTCGGGCTATCAAAAAGATCCGAGTCTTTCAGTGTTCAATGATATAATGACCCCTAACAAGTTCGACAATGTCTACTTCCAGAACTTGCCGAAAGGTTGGGGTATTTTGGCTTCCGATCGGGTCTTATTCACCGACCCGAGAACACGACCGTTTGTAGAGTTGTATGCTAAGGATCAGAATGCGTTCTTCAGTGATTTTGCGAAAGCAATGCAGAAGTTGAGTCTTGTTGGTGTTAAAACTGGGCGACATGGTGAGATTAGGCGAAGATGTGATGCTTTCAACAATAATCAATCTTGAAAAAATCAACAAAATAAAGAAAATTCAGATGAGTTATTACAAATTTACAAATTTGTAATATTTTTTTTAATAGATTTATTAATTTATGTTTTGATTCCTTTTTGTTGCGTTTTTTTTTTTTCTTTAAATTTGTATTTGAGTGCTGTTTTTATACTACTGAATAGAGTCTCTGTGTATTCACATTGTCAGAAGTCTCGTAACAAAAAAAAATTAAGTATATATATAGAGTAGTACTATTTGTCTACTTCTATGTAATTATATCTCTTTACTTCATTTTATAATTACTCTTCAATCCTACTTTGCATGTATTTGGAGTGGAATGAATAAATTTGAATGTACTCACTGGAACTTGTGTTTCCAATGCATTTTATTTTTAATGTACAAAATGTTATTTGGTTGATTGTGAGAACTTATTTCCAATCAGAAATTGCAAACTTTTTTATTTCATATGTTTTCAAGGGAATGCTAACAAACTTTGTATTGCAAACTTGTGCAAGGTTTTGGTATGCTATGACGTCTTCTCCTCACCTTTTAATATCCCATGTCTGTTTTATGTCAACCAAATAAGCGCTAATTGAATCCGGAATTTGTGCATTAATTATTTTAGCTGTTTAATGAGCTCTTCCCTGATTAAGGCTTATGATTGCGGAATTTAATTAAGTTTCCGGTTAAGCTGGAATTTAAAGAGGAGGTCAAATAGAGATCCTTTAGTCTAGGATTCCTTTCTGAAAGGGTTGTCTCACTCAAATACATTTTTCCGTTGTACAGTATTATTAATATTTTAATTTTAATAATCTGAGCATAAACTTTTTGTTAAGGTTTGTGGTGTTATTTGTCTATTACGAAGTACTGTATTACAGTTGTTTTAGTGCTGGTTGTATTGTTGACGTGTATGATATTAATGTAGAAACAGATTTATTAAGTGGACGCGCAAACGTTACGTTTTTCTTGTTTTATTTTTCGTGCAACGAATCTAAAGGTGGAGAGGCCGAGAAATATCTTGTAATTTTGTTATTCAATTGGGAGGGTAGAATCTGTGGATTGGAGACGGAGCTATAGATAGTTAGACACCACTGTTTATAAATTAGTTTTAATTTTTGAAAGAAAAACTAGGTGATTTGCGGCATCCATGGGATGGGCGTTGATGGTAGCATGTGTTGGTGTGTTGTCACTGTTGTGTGCTGGCCGAGTGTCCGGTGTGGTTAACGGAGAAGTTTTTAGAGAGATGATTGAAAGAAGTATTTTTCTTGATTAATTCATTAAGCAATCTTGGCTTATATACAAGATTACAAGCGTAATGTTAGGCTAAGAATTACCAACTGACTAGCTATAATTAAGGGATACATATAAAGCTAATTATACCCCTAACAAATATAATAACTATACAAATCAAAATATATTGAGATATATTCTAACACTCCCTCGTAGTCTTAGCGGGAGGTCGTCGAACACTTAGACTGTCCCGAAAATCTTCAAACAAAATCAACGGGAGTCCCTTAGTATAGATATCTGCAATCTGATGACGAGATGGTACATGTAAAAAATGATCCTAACACGAACATGACCTCAAGCAACCTTTTCACGAACAAAGTGAATATCCATCTCAATATGTTTAGTGCATTGATGCTGAACAAGGTTACCAGCAAGATATACAGCACCAACATTATCACAATATACCAAAGTAGCCTTCTTAATGGGACAATGAAGTTCCAAAAGAAGATTACGTAACCAGCATGACTCAGAAACCACATTAGCAACCCCTCGATATTATGCCTCCGCACTGGATTTGGATAAAGTAGGTTGCCTTTTTGCAGACCACGATAGTAAGTTATCACCTAGAAACACACAATAACCTAAAGTCGATCTGCGGGTATCCGGACATCCACCCCAATCTGCATCAGTATATGAGATAAGAGTAGATGTAGAAGAAGGATACAAATGAAGACCATAGTCTAGAGTACCCTGGATATGGCGCACAATGCGCTTGAGAGCAAGCATGTGTTCTTCTTCCAGGTCATGCATGAATAAACACACTTGTGGATCCACAAATGTGATATCGGGTCGTGTGAAGGTAAGCTATTGAAGAGCCCCTGCGAGGCTCCTATATAGAGTGGGATCTGCATATAGTGTGCTAGAAGTAGCACTCATCTTCGGCTTAGTATCAACTGGAGTAGGAGATGGCTTACAAGAAGACATGCCACCTCTGTCAATGATTTCTAATGCATACTTATTTTGTGACAAGAACAAGCCACCTGCATGACGAGTAACAACAATCCCCAAGAAATAACTCAAAGGACCCAAGTCCTTCATAGCAAACTCAGAGCTAAGAATGACAATAATGGACTTTCGAAGATCAGCAGAAAAAGCAGCTAAAATAATGTTATCCACATATAATAATATATAAGCCATGTTAATACCTTGCCGATAAATGAAGAGAGAGTGATCAAAAGTACTATGGGTAAATCCAATAGTGGAAACATAGTCAGCAAATCTCTTATACCACGATGATTAGAAGGATAACCCAAAAACACACATGGTGTAGAATGGGGTTGGAGCTTGTTTATGGTAGTAGAAGGAAAAAGGGGAAAACATAAATACCCAAAAACCCAGAGATGAGAGTAGGACAAATCCTTTTGATAGAGAATCAAGAGGGGAGATCGATAGTTCAAGTTTTTGTGAGGAAGAATATTGAGAAGGTAAGTCACCATTTGTAAAGCATGATGCCAAAATAAGGGAGGTAAAGAAGCATGTGCTAGTAAAGTACGAGCAACATTGTTAATTGTACGGATTTTTCTTTCAGCTTTACCATTTTGAGGAGATGTATGAGGACATGACAAACGGAAAGAAAACCCATGCTTTTTACAAAATTCCAAAAAGATCCATTATCAAGTTCCCGACCATTATCACATTGTATGTTTTTAATTTCCCGTTCAAATTGAGTTCGAATGAAAGTTCTAAAGTTCAATATGGTGGGATAAGAATCTGATTTTTTCGACAAAGGAAAGGTCCAACAAAACTTAGAAAAATCATCTAGCAATAGAATATACTATCGATGATCAGTAGAACTTAAAACAGGAGATGTCCAAAGATCAGTGTGAATAATATCAAATGGCATAATAGTAGAAGAATTTGAACTAACAAATGGCAATTTAACTTGTTTTCCAAGAGGACATGAATGACAAATACTGGAATTTCCAGTTCTATTACATTCAATAAATTTATTCTTCCTAAGAGAACTCAAAATATTCGCTCCCGGGTGTCCCAAACGGTCATGCCATAAGGAAGGAGCTAAAGCAGTAAAAGTTGAATGGGAAGAGAACGATGGCTTGGTGATGGGATAAAGTGCTCCCCAACTCTCATATTTCATTAGACGTATCCCCGTTTGTAAGTCTTTCAAAGAAAACCCAAATGGATCAAATTCAATTGAAACAGAATTATCAGTAGTGAACTTCCTAACGGACACTAGATTTTTAATAAGATTAGGGGCATGCAGAACATTTTTGAGAGACAAGGGAGGATGGGGAGATGCTAAATTAGTATGTCCATAGCCATGAATTGGGATAGATTGGCCATTACCAACAGTTATACCACGACTATTTCTTAAACTAAAATAAGACGTGAGATTACCTTGCCTGGATGTCATATGAGATATGGCGTCGGTGTCCATGTACCTGTTTGCATCCGAATGAGTAATACCGAGGGTGTGCATTGCCGCCTTGATATCTGTTGGAGTAGTGGACGAGTAAGCCTGCTATTGAGGACGGGGCCCTAGAAGATCGGGCTGTGACTGTTGGCACTACTGCTGAAAGTTCAGATTGGGCCTAGCCCACTGCCTAGTAGGGAAAGGATAAGGAGTCACGGGCCATTGTATCCAAGGCCACTGCATCCACTGCTGCCAAGACGATGCAGTTGCGGGGGGATGATGCTGTTGTCCACCATTGCGGTTGTTGCCGTCGCCGTTCTTCCCCTCACCTCCAGAGCCGCCGCCGCCGCCATCAGAGGTACCCTTGCCTTGGCCCCCATCGGAATTCTTATTTTTGCTAGAATTTCCATGATTTTGATGTCGTTTTCCACCATTGTTATTGCTGTGTAAAGACGATTGATCAGTGGTTTCATGATAATTGTCTGAGTCACGAGTAATCATAGCGGAGGATGTGGTTTGAGCTGCCTTGTTGAGGCCATACTCTTCAAGCACAAGCATCGAGCGAGCTTTATAAAACTGGGGCAAAGGATCACTTTGGCGGTTGACATGGCCACACCATTATAGGGCTTGGTGAGGCCGGATACCAACTGGAGAACCAGCCGATTGTTGTCCACCGGAGAACCGACATTCTTGAGTTGATCCGACAATGACTTAAGGTGTTGACAATACGCCAATACATTGGGAAAGTTCTCCATTTCAGTATGTGTGAAATCGTACTCAAGGATGACGGCGCGGGAATGTTTGTTATCTTGAAATATGTCACACAACCTATTCCAAGCCTCCATCGTCGTGGTGTCAGGTTCAAGAATTGTGTGCAAAAAATCATGAGAGATAGTAGCATAGATCCATTGGAGAACCGTGGCATCGAGAGTGTCCCACATCTCCTTCTCCTCCTCTATTTTAGGTGGCTTCTCCTTGCCTTTTGCCGGAGGAATAATATGATCTATGACTTTGTGAGATTGAAAAGTTTCGCCCATGTCGCATAGTGGACGTTCTCCATCTCAAGAGTGATGGGAACCAAATTCTTAATGTTTATAACAGTAAGAGCAGGGTGAAAAGAAGATTTAGAGTCAGCCATGGGAAAGAAGAAAAAGAGAAGAGAATGCAACAGGGGAATGGTGGAAACAGAATGTGGAAAAGCGTATGTGGTAGCTAGGATGATATGCTCCAGGTTGAAGGAGGTGCTTCCTGGTTTAATTAATGAAGTTCAGAGTGCTTTTGTGGCTGGAAGATCCATATTGGATAACATTCTTATTTGTCAAGATATCTTAAAGGGATATAAAAATAAGAAAAAGGCTCCTAGATGCACTATCAAGGTGGATCTTAGGAAGGCTTATGATTCCATGAACTGGAACTTTATAAATGACATGCTTACTGGTCTTAAGTTTCCTCCTGTGTTTGTGAAATGGATTATGCAATGCATTTCAACCCCCTCTTTCTCCATTATGTTGAATGGAGGTCTTAATGGCTTCTACAAGGGCAAGAAAGGAATCAGGCAGGGAGATCCAATGTCTCCTCTTATCTTTGTGATTGTCATGGAATACCTTTCTAGGTTATTGAAGAAAGTGGGATGTATGAGAAGCTTTAAATTTCACTCTAGATGTAAGGTGCTCAATTTGAACCATTTAGCATTTGCTGATGACTTGATGCTGTTATGTTATGGTGATAGGAAGTCAGTGTCTCTTATGGTCAGAGTCTTAAAATTATTTGAGAAATGTTCTGGGTTATAGGCCAGTGCTGAGAAGACTGCCATTTACTTTGGTAATGTAGCAAATGCTGTGAAACTTGACATTTTGAGGGCTTCTGGTTTTGTGGAAGGTGATACTCCTTTTAGGTATTTGGGTATCCCTTTAAATGTTAGAAGTCTTTCTAACAAGGATTATGACTGCCTGGTGGATAAAATGTTGACCAAGATTACATGCTGGTCAAGCAGAAACCTTTCTTATGCAGCTAGAAGCCTTCTAGTCAACACTGTTCTTCTTAGCCTCCACACATATTGGTCTCAATGTGTCCTGTTACCTGATGGGGTGGTTAAGAGAATAACTCAAATTTGCAGGGCTTTTCTGTGCAATGGTAGTGCAATTCTGAGGAAGGCCCCTCCCATGTCTTGGGACTGGGTTTGTAAAGACAAGAAGGCTGGGGGTTTGGGCATGAGGGACTGTGAAACCTGGAACAAGGCTGCTCTTGGGAAGTATGTTTGGAAAATAGCACAAAAGGAAGACTCATTATGGGTAAAATGGGTTCATGCAGTGTATGTTAAAGAGAGTGACTGGTGGGAATATGTCCCTAAGAAGAGTGTGAAAGGAATGGTGTCCTTCCAACAAGTGTATTCTTCCGATAGAAGGTTCAGAATTATTACAGAGTTAATTCTTCAGTAAGATCAAGTGATCGGAATGCCTAGGTGGAGGCCGCTTCCGATCAGTAATATCGAGGTACAATTGATATTACAGCTTAATCTTAACTGAACCCTTCGGGTCGAACCTAATCGAATCACCGATCCCAGATGATGAATTAATCCGAAAGGATTTAATGAGTCGACAGAGTTGTACGAATACAGACCTCGGATATCGAGCCAAAGGCGTCGAGACTGAGCGTCGCAAAATCACAAAGCGACAAGTACGAACATAGCCCTAGCACCACATTGGCCTAGCCATGTGGATGCTAGGCTAGTTCGAGCTAGCATGCACCTAGCATGGCTAGGCGCAAGCACTAGGCGCACCATCGCTGGCCTATCGCAAGCAATAGGCGCACCAGGCGCACCTGGCAGACTATCGCAAGCAATAGGCGCATCAGGCGCACCTGGTAGACTATCGCAAGCACTAGGCGCACCAGGAGCACCTGGCAGCCTATCGCAAGCAATAGGCGCACCAGGCAGCCCATCGCAGCATGCGTGCTAGCTTGCGTGCTAGCCTTCGCATGGCAGCACCAAGCAGCGCACCATGCGTGCGCGAGGGCCTGGGCGCCAGCACATTGCTAGGCCACGCACAGCAGCCAAGCATCACTACGCACCAAGGCTGCTAGGTGATGCGTGGGTGTGCGTCTGGTGCGAGGCTGATGCGTGTTGTGCGTGACTAGTGCGCATGGTGCGTGACTAGTGCATATGCTGCGAGGCTGATGCGTATGGTGCGAGGCAAGGGGGGCCAGCATGCGTGGCTCGCTAGCAGCACGCATGCTGGCTATGCGAGCATGTGCGAGAGGTGCAGCGAGGATGCGTGTGGTGCGTGGGATGCTGGGGCCAGCGCCTAGCACTAGCACACACCAGCGCCAAGCATCGCCCAGCACCAAGCATGCACTGCCTTGTTGGGATGCGTAGGCAGCTGGGTGGGTTGGTGCTAGCTGGCGTGCTAGCTGGCAGCAGCCCAGCAACCCTTTAGTTGAGGCGGTTTTGTGAGGGGTGGGGACCAAGGCTTGGGCAAAGCCTTGGGGAGCAAGGAAATAATCCCCCCTCCTCTCCATGGTCCTCACCTAACCTTCTCTCTCCCCTTGACACTTGTTGCATTTGTAAGGTTTCGTAGTGACCCGACACTACGCGGAAGGAAACCCACCAAGACCCGCCCCTTAATTAAAGCAATTAAACAAGAATAATAAACTTAATCAAATAAGATTAAGAACAAGAATTATACCTTTGACGCGTGCTTCGCTCCCAAAGAGCTCTTACTTCAAAATCCCAAAAAGACGAGATCTCCGACGGATTTTACCCTCGACCCGACCCGAGCGTCCTAAGTCTTGAAGGTTAGTCAAGACCCGGACAAAATAACTATGAGTTTTACGAATCAAAGGTTTACTCTTTTCTTAGAGTTGCCTTTTTAATTCCACTCAAGGTTGTTTCAAATCCCAATACCAAGCTTGGTATTTATAGGGAAATGATCCCTTGATTTTTCATCCTCCACCAATGTGGGAGAATGTATTTTTGCTAATTAATTTATTTCTAAAATAAATTATTAAACAAAACTAATCACAATGCAACAAGTGTCAAATAGAGAGAGAAGGTTAGGTGAGGACCATGAACTTTTGGGGGGACCATTGCCTTGATCCCCAAGGCATGCTCTAAGCCAATTGGTCCCCACTCCCTCAAACCGCCTCTTACAAAGGGCTTGCTGGGCTGCTGCCAGCTAGCATGGTGCTGCCCAGCAGCCTCGCATGCCTGGTGTTAGGCCATGCTAGGCGCTGGTGCTGGCCAGTGCTAGGCGCTGCTGCTGCTGGCAGCCTAGCACTGCCTATCGCACCACGCACACTCTTGTATCGCATCGCTAGCACAGCCAGTGCTAGCTGGCATCGCTGGCGCTGGCCCTCGCATCCCACGCATTGGCTGGTCGCACATGCATCACGCACCAGCCATGCGCCACGCACCTACGTACACACATTGCTAGCCCACACGCATCATGCACCACCCTATGCTCGCACTAGCCAGTGCCTAGAACTGCTTGTGCTTGGTGCGAGGCATGCACACACGCACACGCACATGCATGCGTGGTGCTGCTGCCTAGCAACCCAGCCAGCCATTGCACGCACACGCACCAGCCCACACACATCAGTGCGGCTGTTGTGCGAGGCTAGTGTGCGAGGCTGCGAGACACACACGCACACACACGCATTCCCCTGGCATTGCGATGGTGCTTGTGCGTGGTGCCAGCCCTTGCGATGGTGCCTAGCAAGGGCTGTGCGCTGCGATAGGGCACCATATACACCCAGGCACCACGCTAGCATGCTGCTAGCTGCTATGGGATGCCTGGTGCCTATGTGGCTTGCGATAGTTGCCATGCGCACCTAGGCACCCATGCTAGCATGCTGCTAGCCTGCGATGGGCTGCCAGGGTGCGCCTAGGCTGCGATGGTGCCTAGCACACCATGGTGCGCCTAGCACACACATGGCGCGCCTAGGCTTGCTATGAGCTAGCCTAACCTAGCTACGGCTACGCTCATACTTGTTGCTTGTGATTTTGCGACGCTTGGTATCGACGCCCTAGGCTCGATTTCCGACGTCTTTATTCGTAAAACTCTGTCGACTCATTAAATCCTTTCAAATTAATTCGACGTCTCGGATCGGAGATTCGATTGGGTTCGACCCGAAGGGTTCAGTTAAGATCAAGTTGTAATATCAATTGTACCTCGATATTTCTTATCGGAAGCGGCCTCCACCTAGGCATTCCGATCACTTGACCTTACTGAAGAATTAGCTCTGTAATAATTCTGAACCCTCTATCGGAATAATACACTTGTTGGAAGGACACCATTCCTTTCAGCATTGTGATTGAATTTAATTATTAATTATTTTGGAAATAAATTAATTGCCAAATTATTCATTCTCCCACATTGGTTGGGGAATGAAGTTCAAGGGTGCATTTCCCTATAAATACCAAAGGCATGGTATTGGGAAATGCACAACCTTGAGTGGAATTAAAAAGGCAACTCAAATAATTAGAGTAAACCTTTGATTCGTAAAACTCATAGTTTTTTTTGTCCGGGTCTTAACTAACCTTCAAGACTTGGGACGCTCAGGTCGGGTTGAGGGTACGATCCATTGGAGATCTCGTAGTTTTGGGGTTTTGAAGTAAGAGCTCTTCGGGAGCAAAGCACGCAACAAAGGTGTAATTCTTGTTCTTAATCTTGTTTGATTAAGTTTATTATGCTTGTTAATTGCTTTTATTAAGGGGCGGGTCTTGGGGGGTTTCCTTCCGCGTAGTGTCAGGTCACTACAAAACCCTACAGCGGTATCGGAGCCACGCTCCTTTTAATTTTTGCAATTAATTTTTTAATTAAGGTGTTTTAAAAGAATTTATTTTTCTGGTTCATGTTCTTCTAATTAGAATAGATGCTCGTTTTAATTAATTTAAAAACTCGATTTTATTCTTGATTTGGATGTCGAACCCAGATTTTGGCTCAAAAATAGTGATTTTTGGGTGGAATCCACATTCTGGAACTGATTCAACTCTCCTCGAGGGTTGTGCAGAAGCCAAATTCGAACCAGAAACCCATTTTTTTTGGGGTTTTTCGTTTTTCAACGAAAATTTTAATTCTGTTTAAGCCTTGATTAATGCAAGCATTACAAGGTTAGATTAAATGCACATTTGCATCACTAATCTACTGGTTTTAAAATATCCTTAAGCATAATAATGGAGTTTTTATTAGTGCTTAAGTTGATATTCCATTTTTCACATAAACTTGTTTTTCACAAATTTTGCAAATAAATTGCAATAAAATGTGAAAGCTTGTTGTGATCTTGTAATTTTAAGTTCCTAAAATGTTAAAGTTCTAATCTTTAAAGGTTTAAATGATTGGAACCCTAACCCTAAATTCCATATTGAACAAAGTTTGGATTTTTCATGTTTGGTTGATTAAAATCCATCGAGTTCAAATACTTGTGAGTAAAATTTGATTAATCTTCATATTGGAAGATGTAATCTTTGTATTTTACACAAGTATGAAAGTTGGAAAATTTTTCATTAGATGATTAGTTTTTTTTTTTTTCCAACTCCCATTTGTCAAGTCCATTATTAATTTGCATATTCGCAAGATTAATTATGGACATAGCTCATTTTATTTTAAGCATAAAGAAAGACCTAATTTTGTTCAAAATAAAATTTTTGGATAATTTAGGCTTGTGCACCAATAAAAATAAGTTTATTTAAGTCTTATTTTATTTTATTTTTCCTCAAATTAATTCTAAAATGTAATTTAGAATTAAATTTTGTCACACACAAATCGGAATTAAATTCTGAGAAATGGCACGCAAATCGAGGCAAAACCCCAAGTGTCACCAAGGCTAGCCGGGCTGCCCAGCAGCCCGCATGTGGCTGCCTATGGCGTGCACAAGGGGAAGCCTCGTAGCGTGCTGCTGTGCATTGATGTGTGGCAAGGAGGTAGCTGCGTAGTGCGTGTGCTGGTGCATGGGCCTTAGGCTGCTGGTGCGCTTGTGTTGCTGCTGGGCAGCGAGGCAGCAAGCCCCAACCAGCCAGGCCACTACTGCCTGCGCCAGCAAGCAGCTAGCATGCGTAGCATGCTGCTGGTGCTAGCTAGCAAGGCAGGCTGTGCTAGGCATGCTTGCTAGCTGCCAGCACCACGCACCATGGCGCAGGGCCATGGGATGCCTAGCAGCCATGGTGCGCACCCACTAGGGGTTTTGTGGGAAGTTATTGCTTAATGTTTGAGCTATGATTTTGCAATTTTTCCAATTTTAATAATTTTAAATAAGTATTTTAACGAGGTTAAAAAACTCAATTTTCGGTTTTGCAAAATTTTGACAAATTTTGGGTTATGCCGACTTAATTAATCGGATTAATTAAGTTTGGATGCGAAATTTAGTGGGAGCTTAATTAATTGCTCGATCATTTTGCCTTTTAGAAATAATGGATTAAACGACTTTGACTAGTTTTAATTAGGCGCGTTAATCGGATTTACCACCTAAGTTAGTTACTAGTTTAGCGTGTTTAATTATGTATTTCGTAAAATTGCATGGGCCATTCACAAATAGTGAATGGGTGAATGGAAGATTGTTTTCAAAACAGGTTATTGAAAATGGCAACTAGTGGGGCCCGACTAGGATAGAAAATACGGACTGCGTTCCTTTATGTATTTTTTGTAAATCTAAATACGATCTGCGAACTGATTAGTACTTTTGTACTATTAGATTAATCTTAGTCGTTCTAGCTAGCTTTGTTTATTTTTGGCCAAGATGTCTCAAGACGGCGTTTCGATGAAGACGAGCCAAGATGAAGACCCATGGAAATTGAAGATTTCAAGGGGTCATGCTAGTTGCCAAATGCATTTATTTCATGCTTTATATATTGTTGTTATATATGATTGCTAGATGCATATCTAGGATTTCTATTATGTTGCGACGATTAGTTAAGTTCACTTAAATCAACCAACATAGAAACCCTAGGTCCCTTAATAATATTGAGCTAAAATTTGCCGTTCCAAGAACAACACTTACCGAACTAATGCCCGTACGTAATGGACTACGCCAAAGCGAGACATCACTACTTCCCTAGGAACGTAAGGTATACTAGGTATACAAGTTGTCTTGGTTAAGCTCAATGATATCAGTAAGGAGTCCTTAGATGTCGTGTGGAAAAAGAGATAAAATGTCAAGGATGCATTAGATGCGACATTTTATCAAACCGAGAGTAGCTTGGAGCTATTAGCAATTGGATTGCTTACCTTAAGATATTTAATTATTAAGGCAAGCCAAAGCATGCTTAACCATTTCTTGATCTTCAGGATCTCGGAATCATTTTATTCTCGCCTAAAAGGGACAATTTTATAAATGCGTGGATAAAATGCTCAATAAGATTGAAAATATGAATGAACGTTTTAAATTTCAACTTATTAATTTATGAATGGGTTTTCACTTCAAATTCTTTCAATTGTAGAACAATGTCTGCAAGTAACTCAAACAACAACCAATTCACTTTGCGCTCAATTCTCGACAAGGAGAAGTTGAGCGGGCCAAAATTTCTTGATTGGCAAAGAAATTTGCACATTGTATTAATGCAAGAGCAAAAGGAATACGTCCTTGATGAGGAAATGCCCGACACTCCCAATGAGGAGGTCACTCAGGCTGCCCTTAACCGATGGCAAAGTGCCAATCGGGATGTCAAATGCATCATGTTGGCCACTATGTCTTCGGACCTTAAAAAGACTTTCTTTGAAAAGGAGACAACTTTTGAGATCATTTCTGAGCTTCAGAATATGTTTCAAGAGCAGGCCCGAACTGAAAGGTTCAAAACCCACAAGCAGATCCTTGAGAGCAAGCTCAAGAAAGGAGAGCCAGTCAGCCTGCATGTCCTGAAAATGATTGGATTATTTGAGAACATGGAAAGGCTTGATGCTGGGTATTCAACCAAAATGGCAATTGACATCATTCTCCACTCGCTTCACAAAGGCTATGATCAGTTCAAAATGAACTATAATATGCATAGTATGGAGAAAACCCTCACCGAGGTTCATGGTATGTTGAAGCAAGCCAAGCAAACCCTCAAGGATGAGGGAAAGCATGACATGCTCATGGTGAGGAAGGGCAAGTCATTCAAACGTCCGGGCAAAAAGAAGACCTTTAAAGGGAAAAAGAAGAAGTTCCCGCCTAAGTCAAAATCTGCCAAGGGCAGCAAGGACAAAAAGGTAGCCTCTTCTAAATCTGATTCCGAATGTTTCTACTGTAAGAAGAAGGGACATTGGAAACGGGACTGCCTCAAATTCAAGGAAGATAAGAAGAACGGCAACGTTGCTTCTTCATCAGGTATTTTCGTTATAGACTTAAAATTCGCTAGCAAAACATCGTGGGTATTAGATACCGGATGTGGCTCACACCTTTGTTCTAATGCTCAAGGACTAAGGATAAATAGGAGGCTAGAGAAGGGAGAGGTCGAGCTTCGGGTCGGCAATGGAGCAAGGATGTCTGCCGTCTCCGTTGGAACTCTCAGTTTATCTTTGCCCTCAGGGCTTATTCTAGAACTTGAAAACTGTTATCATGTTCCAAGAGTGACCAAAAACATTATTTCAATATCGGCGTTGGACGCCAAAGGATTCAAATTTCGAATCAAAAACAATAGTTGTTTTATTTATTTTGATAATGTTTTATATGGTAAGGCACATTCAGAAAATGGTCTTTATGTGCTTTAACTAGACAAACAGGTTTATAACATCGATAATACTGCCAAAAGGGTTAAGACCATCGAGTCGAATCAAACCTACTTGTGGCATTGTCGTCTTGGCCATATTAACATCAAGCGCATCAAGAAACTTCTTCAAGAAGGTGTTCTTGATTCATTCGACTTAGAGTCGTTTGAAAATTGCGAAGGATGCTTATTAGGCAAGATGATAAAACGGCCATTCTCCAAGTTGGGAGAAAGGGCAAGTGACTTATTAGGTCTAATACACACGGATGTATGTGGACCAATGAGTACACCCGCAAGACAAGGTTACCGATATTTCATCACTTTCACCGACGATTTTAGTAGATATGGCTATATCTACTTAATGTCGAATAAATCTGAATCCTTTGAGAAATTCAAAGAATTTCAGAACGAAGTTGAAAATAAACTTGGCAAGAAAATTAAAGCACTTCGATCGGATCGAGGTGGCGAATATTTGAGCCATGAATTCGACGATCACTTGAAAGAAAATGGCATTCTTTCAGAGTTGAAACCTCCCGGAACTCCTCAATGGAACGGAGTGTCCGAACGGAGGAATCGAACCTTATTAGACATGGTTCGATCAATATTGGGTCTTAGTGAACTCCCTATCTCTTTCTGGGGACATGCGCTACAAACTGCAGCACTAACACTAAATAGAGCTCCGTCAAAAGCTGTTGAAAAGACTCCATATGAATTATGGACCAAGAAACCTCCTAGGTTGTCATTTCTCAAGATTTGGGGATGCGAAGCATATGTCAAACGATTAATTTCGGACAAACTTCACCCCAAATTGGATAAGTGTTTCTTTGTGGGATATCCAAAAGAAACTAAAGGGTATTACTTCTACAATAAATCCGAGAACAAAGTATTTGTTGCTCGTGATGGTGTCTTTTTGGAGAAGGATCACCTTTCCAAAATGACAAGTGGGAGGAAAATCGAACTCGATGAAGTTCGAGAGGACGAGCAACAATGTCAACCTGACAAAACTGACAATCTAGATACTTTGGAAGCATCTAAGAAGATTGGTCAGAATCAAACAGACAATGTAAATGCTCAACCGATTACCCTACGTAGGTCGCAACGACAAAGATCTCAACCAGACAGATACCTCGGTATCGTCTCAACCGATGATCAGGACATCCTAGTCATGGATGGTGATGAGCCGGCGACATACAAGCAAGCTATGACGAGCCCCGACTCTGCAAAATGGCAAGAGGCCATGAAATCCGAGATGGACTCCATGTCTGAAAATCAAGTATGGGACTTGGTGAATTTGCCCGAGGGTTATACACCCATTGGTTGCAAATGGATCTTCAAATTGAAGACAGACAACGATGGAAATGTATCGATATACAAAGCTAGACTGGTGCAAAAGGCTATAGACAAATCCACGGGATAGATTATGATGAAACTTTTTCACCAGTTGCAATGCTAAAATCCGTTCGAATCATCCTAGCGATTGTTGCATATTACGATTATGAAATATGGAAAATAGATGTCAAAACCGCCTTCCTTAATGGAATTTTGGAAGAAACTGTGTATATGACACAGCCAGAAGGTTTTGTCGATCCAGGCAACGCTGGAAAGGTTTGCAAGCTGAAGAAGTCCATTTATGGACTAAAGCAAGCCAGCAGAAGTTGGAATCTGCGATTTGATGAAGCCATTAGCAAGTTTGGTTTTATCAAGAATACAGATGAATCTTGTGTATACAAGAAGGTCAGTGGGAGTGATATTGCATTCCTAGTCCTGTATGTCGATGACATACTTCTCATTGGAAACAACACAAAATTATTGGAGTCCGTAAAGGGCTGGTTGGGAAAGCGCTTTTCAATGAAGGACTTAGGAGAGGCACAGTACATATTAGGGATCAAGATCTACAGAGATAGATCTAAAAGGATGATTGGATTAAGCCAAAGTACTTACATTGATAAATTACTGGCTCGATTCAACATGGAGAATGCCAAGAGAGGGCATTTACCCATGTCCCATGGCATAACTCTTAGCAAGAAATCGTGTCCACTGACATGTTGAGCGAGAAAGAATGAATCAGATCCCATATGCTTTGCTGATCGGATCGATCATGTATGCCATGATATATACAAGGCCAGATGTATCGTATGCCCTGAGTGCAACGAGCCGATACCAATCGAACCCAGGAGAGGCGCATTGGGCTGCGGCCAAGAATATCCTAAAGTACCTGAAAAGGAACAAGGATAAGTTCCTGGTGTATGGAGGGCACAAAGAAATGGTTGTTGAAGGTTACACCGACGCTAGCTTCCAGACTGACAGAGACGACTTCAAGTCACAGTCAGGGTACATATTTTGCCTAAATGGAGGAGCGTTTAGCTGGAAGAGTGCCAAGTAGAGCACCACTGCAGACTCTACAACTGAAGCCGAGTACTTGGCTGCTTCAGAAGCTGCCAAGGAAGCTGTTTGGATTCGCAAGTTCATCAGTGAACTTGGTGTTGTACCCTCAATCAAGGGGTCGATAGACCTCTATTGTGATAACAATGGAGCTATCGCTCAGGCCAGGGAGCCGAGAGAACACCAGAAGGTCAAACACGTGCAAAGGCGATTTCACATGATAAGGGAATGGAAATCCGAAGATGAAATCAGAATTTGTAAGATTGGCACAGATGATAATGTGGCCAATCCCTTGACTAAATCGCTGCCTCAGGTGAAACACAACAAGCACATTGAGGCGATGGGAATCAAGCATGTTGGAGACTGGCTTTGAAATTCCCTGTACATGTGTTTAATTAAATAGGATGTTTAATGTAAGACACTGTAATGAAACCATTCATAATGGAGTAATTAATTTTTGTGCAAAATTATCATTCACTCCATTACTATTTAATTGTGGTTTAGAATTAAATAATGAGTCCATTCGATTTACGGAAATATTCAAAACAGGGTATCAAGACCATGTCTTGGATAAAGAAACACCTGTTAAGTGAACATTGAATATTTAAATCGAAAATTGTCCCTAATCGAGGTTATCTAATAGATGGACGATTGATGACCGCCATAGATTAGTGTGTAGTATGATTTACAGCACCATTTCTTGTGCTGCGAGGACGTGACGGTCATAAATCATTTGCACAGGTACAGTTTGGAACTGTACTGGATAAGACCTACGAGAGTACTTTAAGAAATTTCAAATTGTCATAAGTACATTTCTCATAATGACTATCGGAACCTGTTTCCTCCGACCATAAGTATTGTGAAGTTTTCTTGTTTGAGTACAAGACTCTTTGATGTTTCTTAACGTCTGCCGTAACTGGGGATCATAACGGGAACACTCGGGAGACTAAGCCCTCTTAGTAAGAGGAACTTACAATGCAAGATTGGGATTGTCCCCCTATTAACAATAGGGAAAATGTTTTGTTGTTTACAAGGCCGCTCGAAGAGCGAGACTGTGAAAATGCATGGCCGTGCTCAGATGGATTTTAGAAATCATCTGCTTATTGACAGTCAAACTCGGAGATCGAGAAACACTTCTGAACGTAATAAGGATGACAATGAATCTTACCTTATAGTTCACGAAGAAACATTAAGAGACATAGGAAATGGGCTATACACTGTATGCACACTTGCCCGGAAGGACAAGTGGGAGATTGAAAGTAATGGTATCCTTCCTACAAGTGTATTCTTCCGATAGAGGGTACAAAATTATTACAGAGTTAATTCTTCAGTAAGATCAAGTGATCGGAATGCCTAGGTGGAGGCTGCTTCTGATGAGTAATATCGATGTACAATTGATATTACAGCTTAATCTTAACTGAACCCTTCGGGTCGAACCCAATCGAATTACCGATCCGAGACGACGAATTAATCCGAAAGGATTTAATGAGTCGACAGAGTTTTACGAATACAGACCTCGGATATCGAGCCTAGGGCGTCGACACCGAGTGTCGCAAAATCACAAAGCGACAAGTACGAACATAGCCCTAGCACCACACTAGCCTAGCCATGTGGATGCTAGGCTAGTTCGAGCTAGCATGCACCTAGCATGGCTAGGCGCAAACACTAGGCACACCATCGCATCCTAGGCACACCATCGCTAGCCTATCGCAAGCAATAGGCGCACCAGGCGCACCTGGCAGCCTATCGCAAGCACTAGGCGCACCAAGAGCACCTGGCAGCCTATCGCAAGCAATAGGCGCACCAGGCGCACCAGGCACCCCATCACAGCATGCGTGCTAGCCTTCGCATGGCAGCACCAAGCAGCGCACCATACGTGTGCGAGGGCCTGGGCGCCAGCACATTGCTAGGCCATGCACAGCAGCCAAGCATCACTACGCACCAAGGTTGCTAGGTGATGCATGGGTGTGCGTTTGGTGCGAGGCTGATGCGTGTTGTGCGTGACTAGTGCGCATGGTGCGTGACTAGTGCATATGCTGCGAGGCTGATGCGTATGGTGCGAGGCAAGGGGGGCCAGTATGCGTGGCTCGCTAGCAGCACGCATGCTGGCTATACGAGCATGTGTGAGAGGTGTAGCGAGGATGCGTGTGGTGCGTGGGATGCTGGGGCCAACGCCTAGCACTAGCACGCACAAGCGCCAAGCATCGCCAGCACCAAGCATGCACTGCCTTGTTGGGATGCGAAGGCAGCTGGGTGGGCTGGTGCTAGCTGGCGTGCTAGCTAGCAGCAGCCCAGTAGGCCTTTGGTTGAGGTGGTTTTGTGAGTGGTGGGGACCAAGGCTTGGGCAAAGCCTTGGGGAGCAAGGCAATGGTCCCCCCCACCTCTCCATGGTCCTCACCTAACCTTCTCTTTCCCCTTGACACTTGTTGCATTGTGATTGAATTTAATTATTAATTTAATTTAGAAATAAATTAATTGCCAAATTATTCATTCTCCCACATTGGTTGGGGAATGAAGTTCAAGGGTGCATTTCCCTATAAATACCAAAGGCATGGTATTGGGAAATGCACAACCTTGAGTGGAATTAAAAAGGCAACTCTAATAATTAGACAACCTTGTCCGGGTCTTGACTAACCTTCAAGACTTGGGACGCTCGGGTCGGGTCGAGGGTACGATCCGTCGGAGATCTCGTAGTTTCGGGATTTTGAAGTAAGAGCTCTTCGAGAGCGAAGTACGCAACAAAGGTATAATTCTTGTTCTTAATCTTGTTTGATTAAGTTTATTATGCTTGTTAATTGCTTTGATTAAGGGGCGGGTCTAGGGGGGTTTCCTTCCGCGTAGTGTCGGGTCACTACGAAACCCTATAGATTGCAGGCTGGGCTTGGAAGAAGCTTTGCAAAGTAAAAGAAAGTTTTAAGGAGGGGTTTCTTTCTGAGAACTGGCTGAATGGAAAATACAGCATCTCTGCAGTGTATAAGTGGCTTCAAGGTGACCAGTCTGAGGTAGAGTGGACTAAATGGGTCTGGAATTCATACAATATTCCTAAGCAATTATTCATTCTCTGGCTTGCTGTTTAGAACAGATTAAAGACTAAGGCTATGCTTGCTAAATGGGGGGTCTGTTAGGAAGCTTCCTGTCTGCTGTGTGGGAATGCTATTGAATATAGGAATCACTTGTTCTTTGACTGTGAATATAGTAGGAAATGCATTAGAGAAATCAATGAGTGGCTTGGTATACCTGATACCATGTTTGATATAGATACCTCTTAGAAGCAGTGGTCAAGCTGGATGCAAGATTCAATCAAGAGGAAGGTCTGCCTTGCTGCCCTTACAGCAGTGGTGTACCAGATTTGGTTCGTGAGAAACAAGGCATTTTAGCTTAAAGTGGTTATTCATCCTAAGGCAGTTTGCTGAATTATCAAGGTTGAGATAGTCAGAAGGAGCAGGCAAATGATAAATAGCAAATGGCAGAGAAAGCACTGTAAATGGCTTCATAGTTTACTTGTTTGATGTTTGCTTACATTCTCTGTTTGTAGATATCTCTATAGTGCTGTTTTTTGGTTTGGTTTCTCTTGTTTGTAATAGCTGGTTCCTGCTTCTATACCCTTCCTAGAAGGTGCCAGAACCTTGAACCAGCTTAGTTCCCTTTCTTCAAGTGGCACCCTTCCTAGAAGGTGGCCCCTATGAAGATAAGGGAAGGTTAGGAGTTTGGTTGCCTATTTGTAGGCTTGTGTAGTTTGGAGAGTTGCATCTTTCCTTTTTATAAGTTGTAACATTTATTACTTTTGGTAATAAAATCTTTCTTACTTACCAAAAAAAAAAAAAAGAATGCAACAGGGGAATGGTGGATACAGAATGTGGAAAAGCGTAGGTCGTAACCTAGAAATCTAATACCATATAAAGCTAATTATACACCTAACAAACATAACAATTATACAAATCAGAATATATCTCAATATATTCTAACAATAATGACTGGTGAGGTTTGGGTAGGATTGGCTAATTATGACTCAATCCAGTAACCTTAACCTACCCCGAAGTGAAAAGAACGGTTTGGTTTGTGTTCTTCTTTTAACTTAAACCCGACCTGAAATTGAATGAATTACGTTTTAGAGTAGAAAATTTCAACTAAAAAATGACATTTATAAAAAGCAATAATATTGGGTTAGAATCAAGTTGGATAAACCCAATCTAATATTCGTAGTAATAATAGTTTTATTCCTAGACCCAAGACTAGGGAAATCTACCTAAACCCCTCATCCACACTCTGCCACATCCCGCATCAAAGTGAACCAACAAACTGCTACCTTCCCAACTCCCCAAGCCACATAAAATGCTCCCATTTTCTTTCTTTTTCTTCCCTTCCAAGCTAAATTAATATTAGGAAATAAACTCTTCGATTTCAATCAGTTTTTCTTAATTTATTTTTATTATTTTTTTATTTTTATGAAATTTTCGATCAAGATGTAACAATGGGAGCCAAGTGCAGCAAATTAAATGTAAGCCCTTTTTTTTTTTCCTCAATCTTATATTTCATTGTTTACTATTTTGTGATAGAATTATTTGATTGAATTAGCTGCTTTATTTTTTTCTTTTTTGTGATATAGTTATTTGATCTAGTTTTTTATGTTTTATTTTTGTTGTTTCGTGATTAATTTTTAGATCAAATTAGCAACTATAATGCTTCCAACAAATCATATGTGCTCATTGAAAAAGGGTTATGTAATTTATGTTCATTAGTGATGATATAATTTCCTGATCATCTAAAATGATTAGAAACCACTTTTTCTATATGAACATTATGAGTATATTTTCAAAATTCCTCAATTCAAAATATTAATTGTATAAATTTGATGCTTATTTTAAGATAATTTGATGTTCATTTTGATATAAGTTGATATTCATTTTGAGATAAGTTAATGTTCTTTTTGAGATAATTTGATGTTAACTTATTATTTTTCCATGACCATGTCCAAACTAAGATATAATCATTTATATATTAATATATGTTCATCTCCATCCATATAAAATTATTTCGATCGTGTCAATTGTCTCACTCATGTTCATTATATATATAATTGGTTCATTTTAACACTAATTCTTGTTCAAATCCAATAATAATTTATATATCTTGTCTATCAGATAAATAAAGAGTCGTGGGTATTGTTTCGGGGGTTTTTGGAGTCCCTCGAGAGAGTTACGATCCTGAGTATGCGCGCCCGGCTGTCTGTTCCTGCAAAACCACGAAACTCCGGTGGGGTGGAGTTCCACCTCCGACGATCAAATTAGTATATGTCTGAAGTAGTAAACTGTACGGAAATGGTAAATATTTCTCCTTGATTCAGAGAGATTCCGCAATTAATATTGCTCGGTTTTTTGTGTTTGTATTTATGGATGTCCAATAAATGAGGATTTTGCTCTATTTATAGCAGATGAAGATCTGCTCCCCCATTAGGGTTACAATGCCACGTGTCATCCTCTGATTAGATCCCCTTGGGCCTCTACGAGGTTGACACGTGTCAGTCCCTCATTGGGCCATATGGCAGGGGTAATTTTTACCCCAAAGATTTGCCCCTCACAGGTGTGACGTGGCTTACCACGTGGCACCTGTGACACTTGTCACAATTTGGGTAGGCGACGGTTCGTCTCCCTTCCCTCTATTTTATGAATTCGAAATTGCGAGGGGAGGTTACGATTCGCCTTCTGGGTTTTCCTATAAATAGGAACCTCCCTCCTCTCATTCCATACTTTTTCCAATTTGTTGAGAGAATTTCTTTGAGAGAAAAGAGAGAGTACTCTGATTCCAGCTGCTCTTTCTTGCAAACTGCCTTCAGCTCCAATACGTCGGGTACCGGTTGAGTGATTCTTTGCCCGTCTCATTAAGGTACCACTCTGACTTAGTCTCTTCATCTTGATTTCTGATAGGGCCGCAGCCGGTCTTATTCCGTCTGGGGCATCTTTAAGCAATTCCTCAAGAATTGCATTCAATAGACCCACAACCGGTTTATACTGTCTGGGGTATTTTTAATAAATTTCTCTTTTTTATTGCTTTACTAGACCTTCAGCCGATCTTATATCGTTTGGGGCATATGTAAGCAATTTCTTTCATGACTTACACTCGGCATACTCGCAGCCGGTTTCATACCGCCCGGAGTCAGCATTTATCAGACCCTAGGCCAGTCTTGTGCCGCCTGAGGGGCTTCTAAGCACCTTTCTTAGTAATTTCTTTTAACAGACCCACAGCCGGCTCTGTACCGTCTGTGGTATCTCTGTGCAATTTCCCTCATGAGCTGTTTGCAATAATCCCCATCCGGTATTACAACCGCCTGGGGTGTCTTAGGGCAATTTTCTTCAAAAACGCCAACCCATTTGCTTTCTTTATAATTTTCAATACAACCACAGCAGGTTTCTTCCGCCTGTAGTGTCTTTTGGCCACATCAGTAAATAACGATTGCTTTCTTTGCCAATTTTCAGTTGTTCAAAGGGATACCGTCTGGGGTATCTTCAAGCAACAAACCCAAGCTTCTTTCGCTAGCTAGCCTTTTTTACTACAAGGTACCGTCTCTGTTCTTTGTCCCTTGAAACTTTTAAGTTTTTCTGACTGTATAGGTTGTTAGAATAATGGATTCTCCTACCACACACATAGCACACCATGATTTAGAGGTCAGCCGGTCACCTGGTACAGCTGAGTCTAGTATTGGGGGTGCCGCCTCTGGGTACTGGGATTCCCTTGTTCATCTCCAAAACAGACCGTCTCTGTCTCTGTGCAGGAAGCAATGGCTCGAACTAGAAAAACAGCCGTAGATCCAGAATACAGAGGAGAACTGAAGAATTGCCGCCTGGACCTAATCAGGCTGAGATAAGGGAATCCCAGTAAGGTACCACAAGCACTCCCGGTGATGGAATCCCGGGGTTAGATAATGAAAGCGGCGGATATACCGGCTCTCCATCTAGGGTTGAGGAGGAAAGACCTTCTAGGGATGAGAACAGTGGGGAGACTGCCTCCTTATCAAACTTTGGGCAAAGCAGCAGCAGCAACTATCTCACACCGGTTGTGGATAGCGAGGAGGAGGAGAGACCGTCTCTATCTCCAAAACCGACCGTCTCTGTCTCTGCTAAGGACAAGGCCAGCATGGCTAGAATCTAGGAGACTTTATCCGCCTGAGACCTCTGGGAGCGGATTGGAAAATTATAGTGCCGCCTGAGATGGGCACAATAGTCTGGGAGGACAACCAGCAAAATGCAAACGGGTACGTTGGCTGCTACGAGGCGGCCTTTCTAGCTGGTCTACGCTTCCCTCTTCACAACACTATCAAGGCCATCATTCGAGGATACGGTCTGGGGATTTGGCAGTCAACCCCCAATTCCTGGGTTAACATTTTAGGTTATATTGCCGCCTGCGAGATGCAGAACATTAACCCCGGATGGGAAGCCTTCGCCCATATGCATTATCTAAGTCAGAGCCTAGGCGGGTGGAGAGCCTCGTATACGCTGACCACCTACCCCAATACCTAATGACCCTGGACAAGCCGTCCAAATGGTCAGACTGGAAGAAATAGTTCTATCTGGTTTCTGCTCCCACCAAAGAGGAAAATCGAGAGTATAGGACTTCCAACCAGAAGCCCAAGCTTTTGGGCCAAAAGTGTAAAAAGCCTCGAGTCCCGGATGAGGACTACGAGAGAATAATAGAGGCGGGGTTTTTTGAACTCACCAACACCGCCCTCTCAACAGGAGAACTAATAAGTGTGCCCAAGAATTGGGTGCCAAAACATGAGTTCCTTCGAGATGAGGCGTTTTTATCCGCCTGTAAGCTAAGCACCCAGTTTAAGAAACGTAGGTGACAAGGGTTAAATCGGTCGCTACAATCTAACTCTCAATCAAACAATACTTATACGAACACCCTATAACCAAGTACAATGGCAAATAAAGGTTCGGTCCACGAGGAACGAGAGTAATTGCAAATCAATCTTAAACCTAAGCTAGTTCGAAATCAATGGAAAATGGTGTTCTAAAATAATACTAATAAGATGGAATAAATCAATAAACTAAGACACTAGGGAGAACGGGAATCCGCCTAACCATTGGTAACTAAGCAACAAGGAATCACAGAGACAAACGGGATATGAAAAGACTATAAGTCTGATCAATATCATGTGATAGGAAGACAACGGGCAATACTAAGCTTGGATTTCTCATGCACTTAACATTACTCGATACATAATCAAACCACATTCAATAATGAAATACTCAATTCACAATCTCTTGTTCAAATCAAGAATATCATGCAATCAAATTCAAGATTCTAGGTTAGCTACTCCTATTATAATGAATTAACATGCAATCGCATATAATCAATTTAATCACAATCCATTTATCAAAATCAATCCTCAATTACATAGATTACCTAGGCCGGATTTCATCCCGAAACCCTAGCTAGGAGACTACTCACACATAATCATAATCAAAGCAATAATGAATTCCAAAAGCATAATAGATATAAACATGAATTCTGATTAAGGAATAAGAAAGCTTGATTAATAAACAAGAATGAATAATACCAATTGTATTGATGCGAATCAATGGAAAATTTCAGAACTTTGATATCCGTCGTCAATGAATAATACAAAGAATCTTCGCAAATCTTGCTTCAAATCAATCCAAGAAAACTAAAATCTCTAGAAATATCTCTAAGAAAACTAATGAATCTCTAATACTAAGAACGTTCTCCAATAACTCTCTACAAAGGCTCTCAAAACTATCTCTAAAACTGTCTGAGGAATCCTCTTAAAGTTGAGCCTTATATACGTCTTCTAATGCGGAGAAGCCAAGCGCGCAGTTAACCCTGGATCAGCACGGCCTTGCTGTATTTGGCACGGCCGTGCTAGCTTGTCAGTAAGTAAACCGGATTTCTTCTTCAAATTGGCACAGCCGTGCTATATATGGCACGGCCGTGCAGCTTCCTGGCACGGCCGTGCTAAAAATGGCACGGCCGTGCTGAATATGCTCTAGCACGGGGCTCATACTGAAGCTGACACGGGCACGTGCAACATCTGGCACGGCCGTGCTAATGGCCTGCACGGCCGTGCGGGTGCGTGGATACTGACACGACCGTGCTATTGGCTTGCACGGCCGTGCTGCCTTGCCTGGGGTTGCTTGCTTATAGGCCAGCACGGGTGTGCCTATGGTAACACGGTCGTGCTGCCAGGGCTATGTAATCAATGCACGGCACTTGAACTTCCTTAACTCCTCGGACTCCGGTCAAGGCTAGCTCGGTTACGCATCAAGGGCTCGGGATCCGATTAAACTCGGTTGATATTACCTGAAAACACATCAAAAACAAACCGAAAACCCGTGAAGCACGTAATATGGGGAACGTAAGCATAACAAGGTAATAATCGGCCAAAGCGGCCCCAAATACATCCAAAATCATCCTAAAATATGCTCTAAAGCGCGCCCTAAAGTGCGCTTGTCAGTAGGTCGCAATAGTGCCTGGTCCTATTATGCCGCTTGTGCATATTTTATGTTTTTCTTGCCCTTAATCACTTTTCTTCTCACCATACGGTTTCTTTTCTACAGTGAGAGCTTTGGCAATGTTGCCCGCAGACAAGACACCGACCAAGTCTGCCGCCGACATCCGCAGAGAGAATGCGGAGAAGAAAAGTGCTGCCCAAGCGGCAAAAGATAAAGTATATACACCTGTTGCCTAACCCTTCATATTTTGTGAATTTCTTGCCGGCTGACTTTTGTACTTGCTTTTTGGTTCAGGATGGGAGCAAGGCGCCTCGCTCCCTTAAAAAGCTTATCCGACCCCGGCCGAGGGAGGAGACGGCTACTCAAAATAAAGCGAGGAAGACCTCCTCCAAGACAGTTCCCAGCCGGCTAACGGTTGGGGGAAAATCTGTCAAAAATACAGGTTTAGGGTTCGATCTAACCCCCAGGCAGCCGGATGTCCCAGGGGCATCCAGGGAGACGGCGTTGCCTAGGGCATCTGGCGCCTCTGTACCGGATGAGGGCAGTTCTGACCCTCACCCTATCTATCAAGTTACAATAGATCCCTTCACCCCTTCTTTGCTTGGCAAGCCCATGCGGGTTAAGTCGCACTCCCAGCTCCAGCTAGAAGACTCTTCTGGCAGCCGGCAGTAAATAGGAGGGACATATGTTGCTTTCTCACCGTCTCTTTCTGGTGCAGATCTCTCCCCTCGCTGGCCGGATGTACAGCAGTACGCCCGGGCCATGCTGAAGGCCATCCCCAGGGAGGAGAAGGAGGCGATCCCAGGGATCAACACCTTCAATGCTGACCGGGACATGGCCAGCCTAGCTGAGGTATGCTTTTTCAACTGAATTCTTCTAAGTTAGTATGCCGTTTGACCCTTCTAATTCCGTCTGGGTCTTTGTAGTCAATGCTGCACGTGGAGGGGCTAAAGAAGGCTTATGCCCGGAAGCAAGAGGAGGTAAGACGGACTAAATAGGATGCGTCTGAGGCACATAACGTTGCCCAATATTCCATGATCGTGCATGAATTAGAAACTAAAATCATAATTATGAAACAGGCGGACTCCATCAAAGAACTTCAAAAATCCCTCAATGAAGCCCACACCAAGATTCACAACCTCCAAGCGGAGAAAGAGAATGCGGAAGAGGAGGTGAAGAAGGCGGCGGATTCACTCAAACTCCTAGACCTAACTAGGAGGGAGAATACCTCGCTACTGACTGACAACATCCGCCTAAAGAAAGAGGCGGCTTTAGCCAGTCAGAACTTCCAAGCCACCTTGTAAGCAGATCAGAGCCGGCTCATTAAAGAGAATGAGCAAGATTGCGCTAATCGTATGCATATGCCTTGGTCCCTGGTACATCCGGACATAGACTATACCGTCTGGGAACTTGCCTATAAATACGCCGATCTTGCCATTCAAGCCCAAGAGACAAACCAGCTGGCTCTGGAGCCGTATGATGTGTGGGCCAAGAAGGAGATCAAAGCCATGCAGGCGGAGATGGGCTTAGTCGGGGGGGGGGGGAGGAGCCCCATGCCGAGAATCAAGAAGAGACCGTCCCCCCTCCTACTTCCGAGGCCGCCTCCAAGGACCCGGCTCAGTCTTAAGCTTCTTATTATTCAACTTTGCGGCCTGCGTGCCGTGTACTTCCTGTATTGTTTTTCCAGACAAGGATCCGGCTAACATTTGAACAAATTTTTATATATATATGACAGGCGTGTCGCGTACCTAACAAAAATTACCTAACAAGACCACTACTATGTAGACGAGCAAGTAAGGATCGAATCCGAAGAGACTAAGGTTCACCTAAATAAATAGACTCAAATAATCACTAAGCAAGTAACAATCGATGGTGAAATATTCTAAGAACTAATATATAAAGAACTCTATAAATCTAAAGAATGTGACAAATCATTGAACTAAAACATCCAAGATCAAGTATCACCACAATTACGATCGATGCAATTATCTATCTATCCCTAGCATACAAATCCAATTAACATGGGGAAAAGCAAACCCTAATCAATACCAAGGACCTCTCTCGAGCATCAATGGCTTCTCTAACCAAAATCAAGCCTATTTACATGGAATCATGCAATTTAGAGACATTAAACACTTTACTTCGCTTCCCAATTATCAATTCAACTACTCTCAACTACTCTCAAAGTAAACATAATTATTCAAATCCGTTAAAACCCAACTCTCGTTGTGATTAAAACTATGGAATAATAACAATACTAATTATCTCTAATCTAGTATTGGCATAATCACAATCAAATTAGCATAAATAATCGCAATTGTCATTAGAGAATTTAAAGAATCAATTCATGCATCAATCACAATTGGCTGCCCTAGATCTTGGAATATAAAAACTACTTACACATATTGAAATAAGCAATAGTAAAAATAATCAAAGAAAACATAATTAAGAAATAAGGGATGAAAGGAAAATACCAAATCTTGAAATAAATGGAGATTGCAAAAGTAGAACTTGAATCTTGAATTACAAAAGCAACGTAAAAGTTATAGAGAAAACTAGGTCTAATAAGGAATGCTAGATCCTGAAATATAATAAAGTTTGGGGTATTTATACTCCCAACAAAAAGATAAGAAAACGTAAGAAAATTCAGCGCATAACCCTCCTAAGAGGCACGGACGTGCCTCACTTCGAGTAAGGTTCTTCTCATCTTCTGGACTCCAGGCACGGACGTGCCTCATATGCAGATTCGAAGGAAGCAGCAAAGACACGGACATGCCTCTATGAGACACGGACGTGTCTCCTTTCTAGAGAATTTCCCTCAGTTTTCGAGGCTCAGGCACGGACGTGCCTAAGCTGGGCATGGGCGTGCCTCTCTTAAACATGGCCGTGCTTGACTCCAAAAATTCCTAAGTGACTCGTTCTTCGACCAACGAGCTTCGTGAAGGTCCGCTGGCCTCAGTTTAGTCTCATGACTTCATAAAATCTCTAAATTAGCTTCGTTAATCCTGAAATACATCAAAAACAACGAAACTACCCATAAAAGCATCGAATCATCGAAACTAAACCAAATCAAACCAAAATGAACTAAAATACTAAGCTAGACTAATAAGAACAACTAAAAAGAGGCTAACAATTATGCACAAAACACGGCTTATCAATATATATATACCGACTGTGTCGGTTTGCTGCACTTGTTTGTTTCCATTTTGTTTTTGCATCAATTTTTTACGATTTGCTTTGAATGGAATATCTTAAATTTTTAATTGATCCTAGTAGCATGTCGGATGGTGTAACTCTGTCTGCCCCTGGATGGTTGTTTGCTTATTGCTACCAACTCTAATCAAGCATCCATCCATAAGCATCCGGACTAACGAGAAGGCGACCTTTGACCGCTTTAAAACAAAAATTCCAAGTTGATCCTGCCGGCTGTGCCGGCTAAATTGGACTCGGGTTACGCGCTTACCCGGTTGTAGGTTGCCCCTTGGGTGCCCGACTAGGCCGTTTTGTTGGTATGCGGGCGGCCCGGAGCCGGACGTATGCATTTTAATCAATTGCGGATTAGTTGACAAGGTTTTGACCTTGAATAATGAAACGGTAGCCGATTGTATTGCTTTTCGGCAAAAGCCGGCTGAAGATCAAGATTTAATTCACTGCCTGTATTGCGTTGGGGCAATAACTGGGTTTATCTTGATAATGGAAATGGTAGCCGGCTGTGTTGCTTTTTGGCAAAAGCCAGCTGAAGATCAAGATTTCATTCACCACTTGTATCTTGGTTTTAACAAGGTTTTGACCTTGTTTATGAAAGCTGAAGCCTGCTGAAGTGCTTTTTGGCAAAAGCCGGCTGAAGATCAAGATTTAATTCACCGTTTGTATTACCTTGGGGCAATAATAGGGTGTATCTTGATTTCAATAGGTCATTCAAACAGCCATGAGTATCTTTAACCTAACTGGTTAAAGCCGTTTGAGTCTATGACCTGTAGACAATGTACCACCCGGAAGGGAGATGTTCTCTTCGACGAATTCACCCAAATGTGCGTCGTCGGATGCCTGGTCATGCTTAGAGCAGGAGGTTTAAAACATGTTGGACATTAGCCTTTTTGAATGACTAAGTTAGGTACCTAGCCTTTTACTTAATTAGAGCAAACGGGTGCCTGGATGTGCATTGCACATGGGTCTTTGAAGGTGCCCGGTTGTGCATTGCACAGGGGACTTTGTACAAAAACATTTATGCAAGAATGATTGAAATAACTCTTTCATTAATATACTCTCTTTACAAAATGCTTACAAATCCTTAGAAATAATACTTTTTCAAGTTATCTACATTCTAGGTTCTGGCTAGCTGTCTGCCGTCTGGTGTTTCCAGGCAGTAGGTGCCGCTTCTAACTTCTTCAAAAATCCGGTAGGGGCCATCCCAATTGGGGGTTAGCTTTCCTTGCTCATTTGCCCTACCGGTTGCTCCATCTTTCGTAGCACAAAGTCCCCCACTTTGAGGGGCCGTTTATGTACTCTTTTGTTGTAGGCCCTCGTCATTCTCAGACGGTATATCTCATGACGCAACGCGGCATTGCCCCTGCGCTCCGGGAGTGAGTCTAATGCAAGACGCATGGCCTCCCAATTAGCCTCTTCATCATAGAGCATGATTCGGAGTGTTGGCTCATAAAGTTCAATTGGCAGGACGGCTTCAGTGTCGTATGTCATGAGAAACGAGGTTTCACTGGTTTCCCCTTTTTTAGTTGTTCAGATGGCCCAAAGGACGTGAGGTAACTCATCTTCCCAAAGACCGCCAACCCTTTCAACCTTCTTTTTTATGCTGTCTGAGATGAGCTTGTTGAAGGCTTCAACTTGACCGTTTGCTTGGGGGCGGCCAACGGATGCAAAGCAATGTGTGATCCCCTGATCTCCCAACCAACTCTTGAGGGTAGACGTTTCAAACTGAGGACCGTTGTCAAAGACCATACACATAGGAACCCTAAACCGGGTGATGATGTTTCTCCAAATGAATGAGATGACATCCTTTGTCTTAATGCCCTTTACCGCCTCTGCTTAAACACACTTGGTGAAGTAATCTACAGCCACTAGAATGTATCTTCGTCTGCCTGATGCAGGCGTATAAGGGCCTAAGATGTCCATGCCCCATTTTGCGAATGGAACCGAGCTGTAGATAGCTGTCAGGTCAGTAGCCGGACGATGTATGAGCCGACCAAATCTCTGGCACTTATCACATTTCTTCACCAAATCCATGGCGTCTGCCTCAAGAGTGGGCCAAAAGTAGCCCTGCCGCCTGGCTCTCTTTGCTAGAGTTCTGCTGCCTATATATTTGAAGCACAGAAACCCGCGTGAAGATCCTCTAGCACTTCTTTTCCCCTTTCTGGGGTAACACACTTCAGCAACGGCTGGAGGTAACCCTTTCTGAAGAGTTCCCCCTTGTACATTTCGAAGCTTAAAGCTCGCTTCTTTAATGCTGTCGCCTCGGAAGGGGCATCCGGCAGAGTGTTGTCTACCAAATAATCCCGGATGGGGTCCATCCAGGTAGAGCTTCGGTCAAGAAATCCAATGGGATCATGTTCAATACTTCTTTTTTCCATGACTTCCCAAAAGACTGACCTAGGCGTGTCACATGTGGCGGATGAGGCCAGTTTGGACAAAGCATCCGCCTGATTGTTCTCTAACCGAGGCACCTGACTTAGATGAAAATCGTCAAGTGTCCCAGCCTCGTCTTTGACCGCCTGCAGGTACTTGATCATTGTCGGATGGGTGGCCTCGTAGTCACCATTGAATTGGCTAACAATCAATTGAGAATCCGAGCAGGCGTCAACTTTCCTTGCTCCTGCCGCCTTACACATGCGTATACCGGCTAGCAGGGCCTCATACTCAGCTTCATTGTTTGAAGCTTGAAACTTGAACTGTAGTGCATACTTGAAGGTATCTCTTTCCGGAGACTTGCAAATTACACCTGCACCACAGCCGTTCATAGTAGAACCTCCGTCTACGAATAACTTCCAAATTTGATCAAAATTTTCTGGCTGCGCCGGCCTAGTCATTTCAACAATGAAGTCGGTAAACGCCTGACCTTTCACTGCACGCGTAGGTTCGAAAGTTATCTCCAGGCTTTGTATTTCAACAGCCCACTTGATCATTCTGTCGGATGACTCTATAGTAGTCATTGGGCGCTTGAATGGATGATCAGTATAGACAATCACCGGATGAGCCAAAAAATAGGGTTTCAACCGCTTGACGGCTTTGTATAGGGCCAACCCAAATTTTTCAATCATTGGGTACCGGAGCTCAGCATTTCCGAGAACATGGCTGATGAAATACACCAGGAGCTGTTTGCCGTCTCTCTCAGCAAGGAGAACAACACTAAGGGAGTGGTCTGAAACGGCTACGTACATGTAGAGAACCTCCTGAGGCAGGGAACTCACTAGCCTTGGCAAAGAGTGCAAGTGTTGCTTTAACCTCTAAAATGCCGCCTCAGCTTCTTCTCCCCATTCAAATCTAGACCTCTTCCTGATTGCTTGGAAGAAGTAGAGGCACTTGTCGACTGACAAGCTGAGGAATCTTCCTAATGCCGCCAGGCAACCGGTAAGCTTCTGGGCCTCATTGACAGTGCGGGGTGACTTCATGTCAATCACCGCCTGTACTTTTTCCGGATTGACCTCTATACCTCTTTGATCAATCAGAAATCTGAGAAACTTCCTGGACTCAACACCAAAGACACACTTTTTGGGATTAAGCATGACCTTGTGCCGCCTGAGGGTGGTGAAGGTTTCTCGGAGGTCGGCTAGGTGATCCGCCTGTAGCTTAGATTTAACTATCATGTCATCAATATACGCTTCTACGTTCCTGCCGATTTGATTGATGAAAACCGTGTTGATCATTCGTTGGAAAGTAGCAAGCGCATTCTTCAACCCAAACAGCATCACCGTGTAGCAATACAACCCCTGATCAGTGACGAAGGCCATCTTTTCTTGATCTTTTTTCCATAGGGGTATCTGAAGGAAGCCTGAGTAGGCATCCATAAAACTCATCAAGGCATGACCGGCTGTAGAGTCGACTAGGCTGTCGATCTTTGGGAGTGGATAGCTATCCTTTGGACATGCCTTGTTCAGATCTGTGTAGTCTACACACATCCTCCAGGTACCATTCGGCTTCTTGAAAAGGACAACGTTTTCTACCCAATCCGGATAGTGGCATTGTCGAATGAACCCGGCATCCAACAATTTTTTGACCTTGGCGACTGCTGCCTGAGATCTTTCCTTGCCATGATCCCTCTTCTTTTGCCTAACCGGCTTTTTTTGGGATCTACGGTGAGATTTTGGACAGCTAGATCCAGGCTGACGGTTGACATCTCTTCCACTTCAAAAGCAATAATGTCTTTGAACTCTTTCAGCAGTTGGAGCAAGTCTGCTCCCAACTTTTCAAAAGCAACCGTCCCAACTTTGACAGTTCTGTCGGGGCGGCTGTCATCTAGGACGACATCAATGCTCTCACTAGCCGTCTGGGGTCGGAAGTCGTCCGACCTTTCCTCGGTCAGTGATTGCTATTGTTTTTCTTTCTTGACGGGGGTCATTTGGTCCGCCTTTCTCTTTTTGCCGGCTACTTTGGGAGCAGGCACGACTTCCTTGTCATCAAGGTCGATGGGCTCCTCTTTATGGCCGGCTGCAATAGCAGTCGGCTTGACGTCTGAGAGGTAGCACTCCCTAGCCGTCTTCTGATCCCCGTTCAGGGCGCCCACTGACCCATCATCCCTCTCGAATTTGATCAGCATGAGGGATGGAATGATGACTGCTTTAGACTCGTTGAGGGTAGGACGACCAAAAATGAGATTGTAGGCGGTCAATTCCTCGACTACCAAAAACTTGACAACCATGTGTCGTCCTTCCCCCTTTTCTCTTAGCCGGATGGATAGGTCAATCCTCCCCACCGGATGCACTACTCCTCCCCCAAAGCCGACTAGGGGGTGAGAAGCCTTGTGCATACTGCTGGCTTGTACTTGAGCTTTGCCAATTACTGATAGCTGATCAGGTTAGACGAGCTCCCGGTATTGATGAGGATCCGGCCCACTCGTTGGTTGGCAACCTTGTATTTGACGACACTTGGGTCATCATGGGGCCGCCTGACCATACCCCGATCCTTCTCAGAGATGAAGACCTCAGGGAAGGTGTCTTTCGACGCTTGGCCCTCATCCTCAGGGTTGGATAGTTGGCGGATGTTATCCTTAGTACCCCGGATGGTAGGACCTCCGCCTGCGAAGCCGCCTGCTATGGTGAAGAGAACTCACAGCTGGCTTCTTTGACGGCTGTCCATTGTTGGGTTTGGGGTTACCCTTGGACTTCACCATGTAGGACTTCAGAGCCCCCTCATCAGCCAGACGGTCCAATAGCTGCCTGCGGCTATAACAACCATTGGTGTCGTTGCCAACGTCCTCATGGAAGTGACAATATTTGCTCTTGTCACGGTTCTTGATCAAACTTTTCATAGCAGTCGGTTTTTCAAGGGTTAACCAGTCTTTGATCTCCATGAGGATAGAGGAGCAGTCCTTGTTGAATTCATACTTGGGGACGTACGGTTCCAACTTTCTCTGTTTCTTGTGGGACGGCTGACCAGAGCGATCTGCCGCCCAGACTTCTCTTCTTTTCTTTCCCTCTTCTTTTTTGGCAGGCAGGGAAGGCCGGCTCTCTTTTTTGTCGGACCTCTTGGGTTCCAACGAGTGTTTGATGGCACAGAGTTCCGTCGCTTGTATGTAGGATTCGGCTTCCATCAACACCTATTGGAGGGTGGCAACCCTCTTGCGTACTAGGTTGAATTTGAAAGTCGACCCGTCCTTCAGACCCTTGAAGAAGTCTGTGTACGCAATTGAAAGGAATGGTGTCCTTCCAACAAGTGTATTATTCTGATAGAGGGTTCAGAATTATTACAGAGCTAATTCTTCAGTAAGATCAAGTGATCGGAATGTCTAGGTGGAGGCCGCTTCCGATTAGTAATATCAAGGTACAATTGATATTACAGCTTAATCTTAACTAAACCCTTTGGGTCGAACCCAATCGAACAACCGATCCAAAACGACGAATTAATCCGAAGGATTTAATGAGTCGTCGGAGTTTTACGAACAAAGACGTCGGATATCGAGCCTTGGGCGTCGAGACCGAGCGTCGCAAAATCACAAGCAACAAGTTCGAGCGTAGCCGAAGTATCACAGTGGCCTAGCCATGTGAACGCTAGGCTAACTCGAGATAACATGCACCTAGCATGGCTAGGTGCAAGCCTAGGCACTATCGCAGCCCATCGCACCATCGCAACACAAGCACAGCACCATCGTATGGCTAGACTTGTGCGTGTGTGCATGTCCTTGTGCCTTAGCCTATCGCACCATCGCAGCAGCATGGCTACTCATACGCGTGCCTTCGCATGGCACTGCACCGCAGCATGCGTGCCTGGGTGCTAGGCACCATCGCAGGCCCCTCGCACAAGCACAACAATATCGCATGGCTAGGCCAGTGCGTGTGTGCGTGTGCGTGGAGGGCATCGCAGCAGCAGCACGAGCCTCGCTCAGTGCGTGTGCATACAAGCCATCGTAGCATCACAGCACCAAGCTTCGCATGCTTGTGCGTGTGGCTGGCGAGGCGATGCCCAACATGCGTGGCTCGCTAGCAGCACGCATGCTGGGAGTGCGAGGGCCTAGGTGTGCGTGTGCGTGTAAGAGCCAGGCACCCAGCAACACTTGCGAGCAGCGCCCTGCGCCTAGCAAGCAGCAGCGTGGGCATCACCCAGTAGCAGCACGCAGCGCGCATGGGGGCTGGCTGGCTGATGCTTGCTGCCTTGTGCTGGTTGGCTGGGCTAGCTGGCTGCCAGCCCAGCAGCCCCTATGCCGATTTTGTGAGGGTGGGGACCAAGGCTTGGGCAAAGCCTTGGGGAGCAAGGCAATGGTCCCCCCCCACCTCTCTTGGTCCTCACTTGACTCTCTCTCTCCCCTTGACACTTGTTGCATTGTGATTGATTTGATTATTGATTTATTTTGGAATTAAATTAATTATCAAAATTATTCATTCTCCCACATTGGTTGGGAAATGAAGATCAAGGGTTCATTTCCCTATAAATACCAAAGTTTGGGTATTTGGGAAAGAACAACCTTGAGTGGAATTAAAAGGCAACTCTTGATTTCAGTAAACCTTGATTCGTAAAACTCATAGTTCTATTTGTCCGGGTCTCGACTAACCTTCGAGACTTAGGACACTCGGGTCGGGTAAGAGGGAACGATTCCGTTGGAGACCTCGTATTTTCGGGGTTCAAGTAAGAGCTCATAGTTGAGCGAAGCACGCGTCAAAGGTATAATCTTTTATCCTTAATTATGTTTTAATTATGTTTAGCTTGTTAATTGCATTTATTATGGGGGCGGGTCTTGGCGGGTTTCATTCCGCGTAGTGTGGGTCACTACGAAACCCTACAGCGGTATCGGAGCCACGCTCCTTTTAATTTTTGCAATTATTGATTAATTAAGGTGTTTTAAAGTAAGATTTAATTTCTGGTTTTGCTTTTCTAATTAGATTAGAAGCTCGTTTTAATTATTTTAAAACTCGTTTTTTTTTATCGATTTGGCTGTCGAACCCAGATTTTGGCTCAAAAATAGTGATTTTTTGGTGGAATCGACATTCTGAAACAGAATCATCCTTCTTTGAGGACTGTCCAGAAGCAAAATTCGAACCAGAAACCCAAGTTTTTGGGGATTTTTTTCGTTTTTCAACGAAAATTTTAAATCCTTTTAAGCCTTGATTAATGCAAGCATTACAAGGTTAGATTAAATGCATTATTGCATACCTAATCTACTGCTATTTTAATTATCCTTAAGCATAATTATGGAGTTTTAATTAGTGCTTGAGTTGATATGCAATTTTTCACACAAACTTAATTTTTCACAATTATGCAAACAAATTGCATTAATGTGTGAATGTTTGATGTGAATGTGTAATTTTAAGTTCCCAAGTATGTTAAAGTTCTAATCTTTAAAGGTTTAAATGATTGGAACTCTAACCCTAAATTCCATATTGAACAAAGTTTGGATTTTTCATTTTGGTTGATTAAAATCCATGAAGTTCAAATACTTGTGAGTAAAATTTTGATTAATCTTCATATTGGAAGATGGAATCTTGGTATTTTACACAAGTATGAAAGTTGGAAAATTTTATCATTAGATGGTTAATTTATTTTTCCAACTCCCATTTGTCAAATCCATTATTAATTTTCACATAGGCTAAATTAATTATGGACATAGCTCATTCAATTTTAGCATAAAGAGAGACCTAAAATTGTCTCAAAATAATTTTTTGAATAATTTAGGTCTATGCACCATTAAAATTGAATTTAATTAAGTTAGACTTATTTTATTTTAATTTTTATTCAAATTGATTCTAAAATAAAATTTAGAATTAACTAATGCCACACAGAAATCGGGATCAAAATCCCGAGTAAAATGCACGCAGATCGATGCAAAATCGCAAGCGTCCCAAGGCTAGCCGGGCTGCCTAGCAGCCTATATGTAGGCTGCCTATGGTGCGCGCATGGTTGAGCATCAATGTTGCGTGGCTGTGTGGCGAGGGGTGCTAAGGTCCTGGGCTTGGGCAGAGGTATTGGCTGCTGGTTGCTTGGGGCGCTGTTGGGCAGCGTGGTAGCAAGCACCAGCCAGCCCCCACTTGCTGGCAGGCGCCAGCATGCGAGCAGGCATATGTGGTGCTGGCCAGCGTAGTGTGATGTGCTTGGCGCATCATGCTAGCACCAAGCGCCAGCACAGCCCTTGATGCTGCTTGTGCTATGTGGCGTAGGCTGCTGGGAACCTTGTGCTGCTGCTGGGCAGTGAGGCAGCAAGCCCCAGCCAGCCAGCCCACTGCTGCTTAGTAGCCATGGTGCGCAATGCATCATGCTTGGGTGGGGCTAGTTTGCTTAATTTTTGAGCTATGTAATTTTGAGAAAATTTTTGTTATTTTAAATTATTTATGTAATTATTTTAACGAGGTTAGACCTCGGTTTTTCCGGCTTTTGCAAAATTTTGATCTTGACAAATTATGGGTTATGCCGACTTAATTAATCGGATTAATTTAGTATGGATGCGGAATTTAGTGGGAGCTTAGTTAATTACGTGAGCACTTTGCTTTTAGAAATAATGGATTAAACAACTTTGACTAGTTTTAATTAGGTGCGTTAATCGGATTAACCACCTAAGTTAGTTACTAGTATTGCGTGTTTAATTATGTATTTCGTAAAATGCATGGGCCATTCACAAATAGTGAATGGGTGAATGGAAGATGTTTTCAAAACAGGTTATTGAAAATGGCAACTAGTGGGACCCTATTAGGATAGAAAATACGGACTGCGATCCGTTATGTATTTTTGTAAATCTAAATACGGTCTGCAAACCGTTAAGTATTTTTGTACTTTAGATTAATCTTAGTCATACTAGCTAGCTATTTTATTTTGGCCAAGATGTCTCAAGACGGCGTTTCGATGAAGACGAGCCAAGATGAAGACCCATGGAAATTGAAGATTTCAAGGGGTCATGCTAGTTGCCAAATGCATCAATTTATGCTTTATATATTATTGTTATATATGAATGTTAGGTGTATGTCTAGGATTTCATATGTTGCAACGATTAGTTAAGTTCACTTAAATCAAACCAACATAGAAACCCTAGGTCCCTTAAAATATTGAACTAAAAATGTGCCGTTCCAAGAACAACACTTACCGAACTAATGCGCGTATGTGATGGGCTACGCCAAAGCGAGGCATCACTACTTCCCTAGGAACGTAAGGTATACTAGGTATACGAGTTGTCTAGGTTAAGCTCAACGATATCAGTAAGGAGTCCTTAGATGTCGTGAAAAAAGAGATAAAATGTCAAGGATGCATTAGATGTGACATTTTATCAAACCAAGAGTAGCTTGGAGCTATTAGCAATTGGATTGCTTACCTTAAGATATTTAATGATTAAGACAAGACAAAGCATGCTTAACCATTTCTTGATCTTTGGGATCTCAGAATCATTTTATTCTCGCCTAAAAGGGACAATTTATTAATGCGTGGATAAAATGCTCAATAAGATTGAAAATATGCATGAACCCTTTTAAATTTCAACTTATTGATTTATGAATGGTTTTTCATTTCAAATTCTTTCAATTGTAGAACAATGTCTGCAAGTAACTCAAACAACAACCAATTCTCTTTACGCTCAATTCTTGACAAGGAGAAGTTGAGCGGGCCAAATTTTCTTGATTGGCAAAGAAATTTGCGCATTGTACTAATGCAAGAGCAAAAGGAATACGTCCTTGATGAGGAAAAGCCCGACGCTCCCAATGAGGAGGTCACTCAGGCTGCCCTTAATTGATGGCAAAGTGCCAATCAGGATGTCAAATGCATCATGTTGGCCACTATGTCTCCGGACCTTCAAAAGACTTTCTTTGAAAAGGAGACGGCTTTTGAAATCATTTATGAGCTTCAGAATATGTTTCAAGAGCACGCCCAAACTGAAAGGTTCGAAACCCACAGGCAGATCCTTGAGAGCAAGCTCAAGAAAGGAGAGCCAGTCAGCCCGCATGTCCTCAAAATGATTGGATTATTTGAGAACATGGAAAGGCTTGATGCTCGGTATTCTACCGAGATGGCAATTGACATCATTCTCCACTCGCTTCACAAAGGCTATGATCAGTTCAAGATGAACTATAATATGCATAGCATGGAGAAAACCCTCACCGAGCTTCATGGTATGTTGAAGCAAGCCGAGCAAACCCTCAAGGATGAGGGAAAGCATGACATGCTCATGATGAGGAAGGGCAAGCCATTCAAACGTCCGGGCAAGAAGAAGAGCTTTAAAGGGAAAAAGAGAAATTTTCCGCGTAAGTCAAACATTGCCAAGGGCAGCAAGGACAAGAAGGTAGCCTCTTCCAAGTTCGATTCCGAATGTTTCTACTGCAAGAAGAAGGGACATTGGAAACGGGACTGCCTCAAATTCAAGGAAGATAAGAAGAACGACACCGTTGCTTCTTCATAAGGTATTTTTGTTATAGAGTTAAACTTCGCTAGCAAAACATCATGGGTATTAGATACCAGATGTGGCTCACACCTTTGTTCCAATTCTCAGGGACTAAGGATAAATAGGAGGCTAGAGAAGGGAGAGGTCGAGCTTCGGGTCGGCAATGGAGCAAGAATGTCTGCCGTCTCCGTTGGAACTCTTAGTTTGTCATTGCCCTCTGGGCTTATTTTAGAACTTGACAATTGTTATCATTTTCCTAGAGTTACCAAAAACATTATTTCAATATCGGCGTTGGACGCCAAAGGTTTTGAATTTTGAATGAAGAACAATAGTTGTTCATTTTATTTCGATAATGTTTTATATGGTAAAGCATATTCAGAAAATGGTCTTTATGTGCTTTCTCTTGAAAAACAAGTCTATAACATTGATTATACCGCCAAAAAGGCTAAGACCATCGAGTCGAATCAAACCTACTTGTGGCATTATCGTCTTGGCCATATTAACGTCAAACGCATCAAGAAACTTTTACAAGATGGTGTTCTTGACTCATTCGACTTGGAGTCATTTGAAAATTGCGAAGGATGTCTATTAGGCAAGATGATAAAACAGTCGTTCTCCAAGTTGGGAGAAAGGGCAAGTGACTTATTAGGTCTAATACACACGGATGTATGTGAACCAATGAGTACACCCGCAAGACAAGGTTACCGATATTTCATCACCTTCACCGACAATTTTAGTAGATATGGCTATATCTACTTAATGTCGAATAAATTTGAATCCTTTGACAAATTCAAAGAATTTCAGAAAGAAGTTGAAAATCAACTTGGCAAGAAAATTAAAGCACATCGATCGGATCGAGGTGGCGAATATTTGAGCCATGAATTCGACGATCACTTGAAAGAAAATGGTATTCTTTCAGAGTTGTCACCTCCCGAAACTCCTCAATGGAACGGAGTATCCGAACGGAGGAATCGAACCTTGTTAGACATGGTGCAATCAATGATGGGTCTTAGTGAACTTCCTATCTCTTTCTGGGGACATGCGCTACAAACCGCGGCGCTAACACTGAACTACGCTCCGTCAAAAGCTGTTGAAAAGACTCCATATGAATTATGGACTAAGAAACCTCCTAGGTTGTCTTTTCTCAAGATTTGGGGATGCGAAGCATATGTCAAGCGATTAATTTCGGACAAACTTCACCCTAAATCGGACAAGTGTTTCTTTGTGGGATATCCAAAAGAAACCAAAGGGTATTACTTCTACAATAACTCCGAGAACAATGTGTTTGTTGCTCATGATGGTGTCTTTTTAGAGAAGGAACACCTTTCCAAAATCACAAGTTGGAGGAAAATCGAACTCGACGAAGTTCGAGAGGACGAACAACAGTGTCAACCTGATAAAACAGACAATCTAAGTGCTTTGAAAGCAGCTGAGAAGATTGGTCAGAATCAAACAGACAATGTAAATGCTCAACCTATTACCCTTCGTAGGTCGCAACGGCAAAGATCTCAACCAGACAGATACCTTGGTATTGTCTTAACCGATGATCAAGACATCCTAGTTATGGATGGAGATGAGCCAGCGACATACAAGCAAGCTATGACGAGCCCCAACTATGTTAAATGGAAAGAAGCCATGAAATCCGAGATGGACTCCATGTCTGAAAATCAAGTCTGGGACTTGGTGAATTTGCCCGAGGGTTACACACCCATTGGTTGCAAATGGATCTTCAAATTGAAGACAGATAAGGATGGAAATGTATCGATATACAAGGCTAGACTGGTGGCAAAAGGTTATAGACAAGTCCACGGAATTGACTATGATGAAACCTTTTCACCGGTTGCAATGCTAAAATCTATCTGGATTATTCCAGCGATTGATGCATATTACAATTATGAAATATGGCAGATGGATGTCAAAACCGCCTTCCTAAATGGGATTTTGGAAAAAACTGTGTACATGACACAACCAGAAGGTTTTGTCGATCCGAGCAACGCTGGAAAGGTTTGTAAGCTTAAGAAGTCCTATATGTTGATGACATACTACTCATTGGAAACAGCACAAAATTACAAGAGTCCATAAAAGGCTGGTTGGGAAAGTTCTTTTCAATGAAGGACTTAGGAGAGGCACATTACATATTGGGCATCAAGATCTACAGGGATAGATCTGAGAGGATGACTGGATTGAGCCAGAGTACTTACATTGATAAAGTACTGGCACGATTCAACATGGAGAATGCCAAGAGAGGGCATCTACCCATGTCCCATGGCGTAACTCTCAGCAAGAAACAGTGTCCACAGACACCTGTTGAGCGAGAAAGAATGGATCAGATTCCATATGCTTCGCTAATTGGGTCGATCATGTATGCCATGATATGTACCAGGCCAGATGTCTGGTATGCCCTGAGTGCTACGAGCCGATATCAATCAAACCCAGGAGAGGCACATTGGACTGCGGCCAAGAATATCCTGAAGTACCTGAAAAGGAACAAGGATAAATTCCTGGTTTATGGTGGCCATAAAGACCTGGTTGTTGAAGGTTACACAAACTCTAGCTTCCAGACTGACAGAGACGACTTCAAGTCACAGTCAGGGTACATGTTTTTCCTAAATGGAGGAGCGTTTAGCTGGAAGAGTGCCAAGTAGAGCACAACCGCAGACTCTACAACTGAAGCCGAATACTTGGCTGATTCAGAAAATGCTAAGGAGGCTATTTGGATTCGTAAGTTCATCAGTGAACTTGGTGTTGTACCCTCCATCAAGGGTCTGATAGAGCTCTACTGTGACAACAATGGAGCTATTGCTCATGCCAGAGTAGCACCAGAAGGTCAAACATGTCCAAAGCCGATTTCACATTGTAAGGGAATGGAAATCCGAAGGTGATACCATAATTTGCAAGATCGGCATGGATGATAATGTGGCCGATCCTTTGACTAAACCTTTGCCTCAAGTGAAACACAACAAACACATTGAGGCAATGAGAATCAAGCACATCGGAGACTGGCTTTGAAATTCCCTGTACAAGTGTTTTAATTAAACTGGTTGTTTTAATGTAAGACACTGTATTGAAACCATTCATTAATGGAGTAATTAATTTTTGTGCAAAATTATCATTCACTCCATTGCTATTTAATTGTGGTTTAGAATTAAATAATGAGTCCATTCGATTTATGGAAATATTCAAGACAGGGTATCAAGACCATGTCTTGGATAAAGAAACACTTGTTAAGTGAACATTGAATATTTAAATCGAAAATTATCCCTAATCGAGGTCATCTAACTGATGGACGATTGATGACCACTAGAGATTAGTGTGTAGTATGATTTACAGCACCGTTTCTTGTGCTGTAAGGACATGATGGTCATAAATCATTTGCACAGGTGCCAGTTTGGAACTGCACTGGATCGACCTATGAGAGTACTTTAAGAGATTCAAAATTGTCATAAGTACATTTCTCATTATAGCTATCGGAACTCGTTTCCTCAACCATGAGCATTGTGAAGTTTTCTTGTTTGAGAACTAGTCTCTTTGATGTTGCCTAACGTCTGCCGTAACTGGGGATCATAACGGGAACACTCGGGAGATTAGGTCCTCTTAGTAAGATAAACTTACAATGCAAGACTGGGAATGTCCCCCTATTAACAATAGGGAATATGTCTTTGTTGTTTACAAGGCCACTCGATGAGCAGGACTGTGAAAATGCATGGCCGTGCTCAGATGGATTTTAGAAACCATCTGCATATTGATAGTCGAACTCGGAGATCGAGAAACACTTCTGAACGTAATAAGGATGACGATGAATCTTACCTTATAGTTCACGAAGAGACATTAAGCGACATAGGAAATGAGCTATACATTGTATGCACACTTGTCCGGAAGGACAAGTGGGAGATTGAAAGGAATGGTGTCCATCCAACAAGTGTATTATTCTGATAGAGGGTTCAAAATTATTACAGAGCTAATTCTTCAATAAGATCAAGTGATCGGAATGTCTAGGTGGAGGCCGCTTCCGGTCAGTAATATCAAGGTACAATTGATATTACAGCTTAATCTTAACTGAACCCTTCGGTTGGAACCCAATCGAACAACCAATCTGAGACGAAGAATTAATTCGAAGGATTTAATGAGTCGTCGGAGTTTTACGAACAAAGACGTCGGATAACGAGCCTAGGGCGTCACGACCGAGCGTCGCAAAATCACAAGCAACAAGTTCGAGTGTAGCCTTAGTATCACAGTGGCCTAGCCATGTGAACGCTAGGCTAACTCGAGCTAACATGCACCTAGCATGGCTAGGCGCAAGCCTAGGCACTATCGCAGCCCATCGCACCATCGCAGCACAAGCACAACATCATTGCATGGCTAGGCTTGTGCGTGTGTGCGTGTGCTTGTGCCTTAGCCTATCGCACCATCGTAGCAGCATGGCTGCGCATATGCGTGCCTTCGCATGGCATTGCACCGCAGCATGCGTGCATGGGTGCTAGGCACCATCGCAGGCTCCTCGCACAAGCACATCACTATCGCATGGGTAGGCCAGTGCGTGTGTGCGCGTGCGTGGAGGGCATCGCAGCAGCAGCACGAGCCTCGCTCAGTGCGTGTGCATACAAGCCATCACAACACCAAGCTTCGCATGCTTGTGCGTGTGGCTGGCGAGGCGATGCCCATCATGCGTGGCTCGCTAGCAGCACGCATGCTGGGAGTGCGAGGGCCTGGGTTCGCGTGTGCGTGCAAGAGCTAGGCAGCTAGCAACGCTTGCTAGCAGCGCCCAGCGCCTAGCAAGCAGCAGCATAGGCATCACCTAGCAGCAGCACGCAGCGCGCATGGGGCCTAGCTGGGCTGATGCTTGCTGCCTTGTGCTAGCTGGCTGGGCTAGCTGGCATGCTAGCTGGCTGCCAGCCCAGCAGCCCCTATTCCGGTTTTGTGAGGGTGGGGACCAAGGCTTGGGCAAAGCCTTTGGGGGCAAGGCAATGGTCCCCCCACCTCTCTTGGTCCTCACTTGACCTTCTCTCTCCCCTTGACACTTGTTGCATTGTGATTGATTTAGTTAATAATTTATTTTGGAATTAAATTAATTATCAAAATTATTCATTCTCCCACATTGGTTGGGAGATGAAGATCAAGGGTTCATTTCCCTATAAATACCAAAGTTTGGGTATTTGGGAAAGAACAACCTTGAGTGGAATTAAAAGGAAACTCTTGATTTGAGTAAACCTTGATTCGTAAAACTCATAGTTTTATTTGTCCGGGTCTCGACTAACCTTTGAGACTTAGGACGCTCGGGTCGGGTTCGAGGGTACGATCCCGTTGGAGACCTCGTATTTTCGGGGTTCAAGTAAGAGCTCATAGTTGAGAGAAGCACGCGTCAAAGGTATAATCTTTTATACTTAATTATGTTTTACTTGTTAATTGCATTTAATATGGGGGCGGGTCTTGGCGGGTTTCATTCCGCGTAGTGTGGGTCACTACGAAACCCTACAACAATTTCGTCAGACAACCCCTGAATCTGAATTCTCATCAGATGGAACCGCCTGACATAGGACCGTAGTCCCTCCTTGTCGCCCTGCTGAATAGCCCCTAGGCCGAGACTTGTCTTTTTGGCAGGGATGTTCATGGAGAAGTTCGACGCGAACAGGTATGCAAGCGTCTTGAAGTTGTTGATGCACCCAGCCGACAAGTTGCCAAACTATCGTTGGGCTATGCCCTTCAATGTAGCCGGGAAGCATCGGCACCAGGCGGCGTCATCCAACCCCTGTAGGTACATAAGGTTGGTGTATGCCATTAGGTGGTCTTCTGGGTTGGTGGTACCGTCGTAGGTACTAGAGGCTATTCCCCTCGGTTTAGCAGCCGGAGCTGCCAGTCCATAGGCTGGACCTGATGTGCCGCCTGACCTCCAAAGGGGGACAGCTGCATGTACGGTGATCTATACGGCAGGTATGGTTGTTGGGGCACATACGGAACCGGCTGGATGACATGAGGGCCAGTATGTGCGGACATGCCGCGCGACTGACTCCCTTGATGCGTCTCCGAATGCTTCATTGAAGTATTACAGAAACTGTTTGGGTAAGTCGATGTTGAAGCCGACCCAGACATTTGTTGACTTCTCTTCTCTTGGATGAACATCCGGACATCAGAGAAAGTCTTTTTTGACCTATCCGGATGAACTTGCCGTATGGCCTTCCGTTGCCCTAATTCAGGGAAGCGAAGTTTTGAGAGCTCGATCAGGGGCCCATCCGTCCCCTTGGGTTTGGGGTGAGGAGTAGGCACCCGGTCCTTGATTTACTTCTTCTCGGAGGGAGAAGGCTTCTTTTCCGACTGACCCTTGTTTGAGCCAGTTGACTTCTTGATTATGTCCTTTATTTCCCCCTTGAAACTCGTCATGAATTTCATGAGTTCGTCTCTAGTGACGGGGGTTGTGCCCTCCGCCGCCTGGGGTTGCCCAACATGCTTGCCGCCTGGGTTGCTGGGCCCAGCTGTGTCTTGGCCCCATTCCTTCTTCTCTTTGGGCCCCATTCCTTCTTCTCTTTGGAACGGGTGCTTCTTGTTTGAAATGACCCGTCTGGGGCCACATAGGTGTCGACCTCATAGTCTTCACCACTGTCATGGTCCGTATGGACCTAAGGTTCAGCCGTAGGCCGGCTGCCCTCTACAGGCAGTATAATGTCAGATGCCATCTCAGAAGTACTCTCCCCACAGACGGCGCCAAGTGTTTCGGGGGTTTTTGGAGTCCCTCGGGAGAGTTACAATCCTGAGTATGCGCGCCTGGCTGTCTGTTCTGCAAAACCACAAAACTCCGGTGGGGTGGAGTTCCGCCTCCGACGAACAAATTAGTATATGCCTGAAGTAGTAAACTGTACGGAAATGGTAAAAATTTTGTCCTTGATTCAGAGAGATTTCACAATTAATATTGCTCGGTTTTTTGTGTTTGTATTTATGGATGTCCAATAAATGAGGATTTTTCTCTATTTATAGCAGATGAAGATTTGTTCCCCCATTAGGGTTACAATGCCACGTGGCATCCTCTGATTGGATCCCATTGGGCCTCTACGAGGTTGACACGTGTCAGTCCCTCATTGGGCCACGTGGCAGGGGGGTAATTTTTACCCCAAACAGGTATAGTGAGTTAGATCACACACTAGTAAGAAAAAAAAGGAAGACGACAAAAAGAAGGAAACCAAGAAGGCATGCAAGCAACATGAACCAATAAGAAGAGCTTGAAGTTTTTTTAATTTTGATTGAGAAAGTTTTTGTTTGATATTATGCGTGGAATTATATTGTATATTTTAATATCCAATACTTCAATTTTTGTTGTATACAATTTTACTTTGATTTTGTCAAGAAGGAAATAACATTTTTTTTTTCCTTGAATACTACTATAAATCACATCCTTTAGAAGCAGACATCTAGCTAGTATGTATAAAATGTTCACATTAGGAAAGCAACATGTTCATAAACAAAAAACTAAATGTTCATAATAACAAAAATATTAAAGGTTTTCTGTGCATACTATATTAGAATGAATATGTTTATTAATCTCACACTTTATCATTTCTTTTTCTATCTCTTTTACTACTCTATATTCATTATCATATCATTAAATGTTCATAATCATATCATTAAATGATCAACAATAACATAAAAGGAAGTACCTTTATGAAACATTCACCTTAATAATTTTATTAATAAAATATATCGTAAATCATAAACCCCAAGAATCTTATAGCAAATATTAGGGAAAAGATGTTCAAAACCCAATTCGTAACCAAAAACCCAAAAAAAAAAAAATAACATTGTTTATTGTTATATTAGTAGGTGTTTGTTTTCATTTGGATACATAAATAAAGATCAAATAGTATAGATAAAAAAAAAAAAAGAGGATTGTTAAAAATAGAAACAAAGATACATACTAAGATTTATTCTTGTAGTTAGCAAGGAAGAGATTATTGTTTGACAAAGTAATTGATGTTCAAGAAAAGTATATTATATGTTTATGTACATAGAAATTTTTGTATATTATATTGAACATTTATGGGAGTACAACATTATGCACGTTAAAGGGTAAATTTCATTTTTAATATTCGTATAAGTATAAAGGTTGAATAATATAAGGAAAAATCTTTTGTACATTAAAACACCTAAATGGAAAGTCGGTGAAGTAGAACCTATATAAACTAACCTTTAAGAGTTAGGATGTCCTAAGACGTGACTACACGATTATTTCAAAATTCTCCCACATTCATGTATAATTTCATATTAATAATTGTTCATTTTCATTCCAATACATGATCATTTCTTTCTAATCAATACTCATCATTGCAATGATACATGATTATTTCATTCTAATCAATACTCATCAATGCAATGATACATGATTATTCACATATTGATAAAATGAGTAATCATGTGTTATATTAATACATGATTATTCATATATATAAATAATCATATATTAATACTTTGTTGCAATTTTAAAATTTATTCTCACTTTTATCTATGTACATATTTATATTGAAAAATGTTCATTTTCATTCTAATACATGATCATTTCATTTATAAATTTTCATTTAGATAATATGCTCATTTTCTTAAATAGCCAAATGTTCATCTCTATAAAATCATATGAACATTTATAAATTATAATATTCATCTCTTTTTATCCTTTTTTTTTTATATATAAGTGATCACACGATATGACTAGCCGCACAAAAAAACACGCTATTATAATGAGTAGTGTTTTATTTAATATGAAGCACAATGACCGCCTAGCTAGTTGCTTTGAAGTAACATTGCCACATCTCTCTTTATAAATCCAAAAACACGATAAATTTTTTTTGATGAATAGTTTATGTGCATTGTAATAAATATACTTACATCGTACAAGAAGTACTTATATATTTAAAATGAGCATGCTCAATTTAAGAGACCTACATTATTTGTACATTTACAAAGCTACATGTGTTCATTTTCAAGGTCACAAGCTGAACATAAATATATGGTGGTTGGAGCTTTACTCATCTCCTTCTCTCCTCCTCATCAATTCTCTAATATGTAGTAATGTAGATGTTTTGTCTAATGCAACTTCAACTTCAACTTCAGCCACAATAATTGTCGTCGTCGACGTCGCTGCCACAGTGCAACATTAGCAATTAAAAATCATCATCGTGACAATCTTTGTGCAAATCTTCATCCCAACCAAAACTAGGGAATTTTGGCTTAAATTCTCTTATACTATTCCGGTGCTATTTGCTTGTTATTGTTTCGATTAGGCTTGTAATTTTCTTGTTGAATTAATTGAATATAAATTAGGATCATCAATTTAAAATCATTACAGTGAAAACTATAAAATCAAATAATGATAATCGATCAATTACAATAGAAAAACAGAGTATTATCAAAATTAAAAATCAAAAAACAAATCGATTGATTAAATTGTCATTAAAAATAAGAAATACTTACAATCATATAAAAGAAACAAATAAGCTAGAAATCTCCATGGAAGAAGAGAGAGAATATTGAAAAACAATTAAAGAAAAAGAGGAGAGAGAAAATGAAATCACTAAAAAAAGAGGAGAGAGAAAATGAAGCAAACTAGCTATGTAAAACTGTTTATACAGCTCTGCAAATTAGAAGTAGTATATAAGGAAAGAAAAAATAAATAAAAAAACATGCAATACATAACGAAAGAAAAATGTTGTAGTTTAGAAGGGGGTGTAGGGAGAACTGCATAAACTAGAGTCCAGGGAAAAATTTGTATCCGTAGTAAGGGATAAGGAAACAAGTTTCCATTGGGCCAAAATGCACCAGCCCAAACCTCATTTACAAATTAATCTCAGCTCAACTACGCAAATTTATAACCGGCACCTTAGACTTATTAACGAATATCCTTCTTTTTTAGCTTTTTCTTCACTCTTCATTTGTCCTATGGCAACGATTTAGGCCTTATATTTTGTTTACAAGTCCTCTCTGTTGCTCTTCGCCACCTTTATCGGCTCCACTACTCCATGGGTTTAGATATGAAAGGTTTTAAGTGGGGATGGAGTGACCAGTGTCCACACGACCGAAAGGAAAAAATTCAAAAATACAATCAATAAAGGAATAAGGGAAGGGAATTGGCGGGGCGTGTAAGGGTACTATATATAGAGCATATCGCTAATGGCACCCAAACCACAAAGCTTGCTTATCCAAGTTAGTTACTTCGTAAATGAAACTTTTGTTAGCTCAGCAGTAGTTAGAAACTAGCTCTTGATAAAATGCAAAGCAAAACAGCTCTTGATAAAATAACATCAAGACTAGTATACATGCAGATGAGAGTGATCTTTAGTTCTTTACTAGTGTCAAAATGTGGCATTTAGATTTGATCATCTATCATTTATTCGAATAAAGGATACATGTTAGAATATATGTATCATATATTCTACATTTGTATACGAGTGCACCCACCCGGAACTACAAACAAGCAACAATGTACAAACAAAAGGATCAAAGCATAGAAGATATAAGCAGAGAGATAGAAAATGATCTACTAGATTTCCTTAGTTTATCTTTCTATATTAATTTTTGTCTCTGAGTTTTTTGCCGTGAAATCATAATTGTTAAAGAACCAATTCAATCAAAAGTTAAAACTAATGGTTGAGGCACATGAACATGTTATATAATTTATCACTCTTCTTCACACGGTTTAAATTTAAATTTGCAATGATAGTTTTTTTTTATTTTTTTTTATTATTTTTTTTTGTAAAACGGGAATTTTTGTAATAATAAGTCAATCTCCACCAAGGTTAAAATTTATAATGATAGTTTGTGTTAATTATAATTCTAAAAAATTTTGTGTGCTCTTAATACAAACTTATGAATGATATCTTATCAAAAAAAAAAAAAGGACTTCTGAAAAATAAAATAATAATAATTTCTAATAATCTGAAATATTAGGTATAACCAATACGTTTAAACTTCAATCATTAATACGGGATTACTTGGCTCCTAATGTCTAACATATAATGGGCCCACATAGACTTGTGGGCCAACATCGTTAGATACATTTTTTTTTTTACGGCAACTTCATTAGATACATGATCGCAAATAACTTTCCCCTAGATATTACGGGCTGTGAAATGTTCTTGCCTTTGTTGGGTCGTGATTCGAGTGTGTCATACGAATTAAATAATTTAGCTCTTAATTATGACCCATCATTAAATGCAAAAGTTCCATACGAATGGATATGAAAAACTAATCTCACTCCAAAGATTAAAAACTTCATTTGAAAAATTTGCAATGATGGATTCCCTAAAAGAGAAAGATTATTTAGAAGCAATGTCACGGTTCCTCTTCATTGTCAATTTTGTAATCATCACACAGAAAACGTTGACCATCTTTGCTTTAAAGGTCCATTTTCAGAAGATATCTTTAGCTACCTTACCAAGATAGACAAATAGACTAACCCGTCTAAATTTATGGGGACATCATTTATCAATTCTATTAAAAATATTAAGGCAACAAACCCATTAGAGACGACACAAAATATTTTATGGCATGGTGGTTTATTTGGTACATTAGAAATTCCATAATTTTTAGAAATGAGTCTTTCAATGTAGTACAAACCTGCATTCTAATCAAAAACTTCACAAATGATTGGTTCAATAGACAAAATTTTGAAATAAGCGATGAAGACAACCCCCATAGATCTTCTAAGTCTCGGGCAAATCAAAATTGCCAAAATACAACTCCAAGAGCCTGGTTCCCCCCTCCAAGAAATTTCCACAAGTTAAATTTTGATGGCTCAAAAATAGGCGAAAGTAGCTCTGCTTTTGGCTTTGTAATTAGAGATCATAACGGGGATCTTATTCTTCCAGGGGCAAAGGCTCTCCACCCCGACACTTCAATTCTCCAAGAGGAAGCAATGGGCCTAAGAGAAGGCTTAAAGGGAGCTAACTTCCTAGGCATTCGTAATCTGATTATAGAAGGCGATAATCTGGAAGTCATAAATGCCATGAAGAGGACGTGGTAAATCCCATGGGAGATCAACAACATCATATGTGACACAAAGGTAGCTTTGAACACTCTTGATTCTCACTCCATTCACCATTTTTGCACGGAGACAAATATGGTGGCGGATTACATGGCAAAGAAGGGGCACCACCATGAAACTTTACTTTGGTCCTTTAATAATTTTGCGCCTTCCCTCTCCCTTATCATCCAACAGTATGCTTTAGGTATCCCCAATCAAAGGATCTAACTTAGCTTTTCTCACTCAAAAAAAAAAAAAAAAAAACGAATTAGATTATTTAAGATAAACGAGATTTTGGCAGAAAATATTTCATCTGTGCCCAACCAAGAGTATCGCGTGTCGACTCGACATGACGCGCGATACGACGCTTGACATGCCTGGATAGGGTGTCGATTCGCGAATCGTAGAAGTATCCAAGATGAAGTGTCGATATCTATCATATCTTATAGCAGGAGAATATAAGTTACCTTCTTGTTTTCTTGAGAAACAATTAATTTATTTTTTTGTTTATAATTTCAAGTTTAATTGAAGCTTTTAAGGCTTCTTTAATGGAGGAAGATGATAAAATGTTAAAGAAGGAAGATGAATCAGACTATAGAGTAATGGGATAGCCGATATAGTCACATAGGGAAGGCCAATAAAGTTTGTGGACCCCGTTACCCCCCATTTTCTTTCTTATCTTTTCCCTTTTAAAAAAAAAAAAAAAAAAAAAAAAAAAAAAAAAAAAAAAAAAAAATCCCTGACTTACTTAATGTTGTACAGCTGTAAATGGGTAACTTTATTTTTATTTAGTACTATACATTTATTTTTTTGTAAAAGCAGGGGCAGATTTTTTAAAAAATTTCATTATTGTTTTTTGTTATTTACCCGTAAGTCATATTTTCTTTATAAAAATATACAAGTATCTTAAAATTTTCTGAGACTCTACCTAATAAAAGGATCTAAAAAATTAGTCAAGACACTCTTTTGACCGTATCCCCGTATCAGCTATATTTTAAATAAGAGGATCGGATCCTCCGATCCCTACTTGGATACGACACCCAAACCCGAGTCTGTGCAACATAGTATTTCATACAAGAAGATGGCGAGTAGCAAAGTAGGTATCTAGATTTTTTTGACACGAACCGGAAAGCTCTTGTATTAAAGCAGCCAAATTAGACCTTATGTAGCTCATAATCTCAACATGGATTCTTCTATCCAAACCCGCATTTCAGTGAATGATTTGCTGAGCTTGGCCAAGTTGTGAGCAACTGTATTGCCCTGTTTTCGAACATGAGAAAGCTTAACAGTAGTACATAAGGAGGAAATAGCTAATATATCTTTAAGCCCAAAGACAGTGGGCTCAACAATCTTTTTACTCAAATGAGTGAAAAGCATAAGGCAGTCTGTTTCGAGCACCACTCTACGAAGGCCTGCATCAAATGCTACTTTTAATGCATGTCTTGCACCTAGAGCTTCAGCCACCTCCACATCGAAGGCTCCTTCCATCTTTAGACACGTAAAAGCCATCACATCTCCTACATTATCTCTCACTACTCCCTTAGACCAATGCCACCTCCACTGAACATCACTGCATCACAATTTATTTTGTACATATTTCCTTCAGGCGGCACCCTATGAGCAGGAGAAGAACAACTTCCTCCTTTAACTCCCTTCTTCTCATTCGCACTTCCATATTCAACCACACTGCTTATTGCTTTGTTCAACACTTCCATTATATCAGTTTTCTCTTATCGAAAACCCATGCATTGCGGCTCCACCTTATACTCCACCCCACTGCCTAGAACAAATCCCACCACACATCATCATGCTTATTCTTAATGAACATCATAACCCAATTTCAGTTCCCACTGCACATTCATGCTAATATCAATATGAAGAGGAGAATAATACCATATTTTTCTTGCTCCTTTCACTATACATAAGCATATGTTCTAAGTCCTCATTCTTCTCACCACAAATTGGACATAAAGTGTCAAGCTACATACCTCTCTTGGCTAAATTCTGGCAAACAGGATGACCATTATGAGCAACCCTCTATCCAAACATTTTAATCTTTGGAATTACATTAGCCCCCCAAATTTTTTTCCACATATGAGCTTTTGAGTTTGCAGAAGACGATGCCCTTTTAGTTCTATTCGCCTTCAACCCCACATAGTATGCACTCTTGACTAAGAAAAACCCATTCTTAGTATACTTCCATGACCATAAGTCATCAAAACTAGGGATGTCAATGGGGCGGGGCGGGAAAAATGTTGGCTTTTCCATCCCCATCCCCGCCTAACATTTTCATCCTTATCCCCACCCCCATTCCCACGGCAGGTCTAAAATTCATCCCCATCCTTACTCCACCCTCTACTTGGATCTGTATCCCCATCTAAGACGCGCCTAATCTCCACCATCCAAATACAACTATACTACATAATAATGATTAAAAAAAATCATTGTTACGTTATACATTTTTTTTTGTTTATAATATAAGTCTATTACGATGTATTATACTTTTACTATATTATTTTTCTTAATTTTTGTATAAAGTGGCATAAAAGTATATATATTTTTATGTAATAATATATATGGATGTGGGTATGGGGCAGGTATGAAGTGGGGATGGGGCGAGTACAACCTAAAATCCACCCCTGCCCCATCACTCATGGTGGGTATGGTTTTTATATCCATCCACGCCCCACCACCCGCGAAACCGGGACCCATCTCCACCCCAGTGGGGCAGGGATGGGGCGGGTCTCCTACTTGACCCGCCCCACTAACATCCCTGATCAGAACCAGACACTGGCAATTGTATACTCATGATTGCTTCCTTTTCACACGGTGTAAACAGCTCCTCAATCAAATATTCTTTCCAACTCCCATTTTCAGTTAGCTCGTGAACTAATTGAGGAGAGTTCTCCCTAGCAGTATCATCTCTCTGAAAAGTTCAAAAATTAGGCAAATTCAGCACCCAGGGATCTTTTCATATGTTCGTGTTTCTCCCATCCACAATCATTGTGTAAGCTCCCCTTGATATTAACTCTCTGTTAGCAAGCGATGACTTCCAAGTGAAGCTGGCATTTGAGTTAGTTCGGGCCTCCATAAAGTTTAGGGAAGGGAAATACTTCCCTTTTAGAACTTTCACCATAAGAGAGTTAGCATTCATAAGAACCCTCCACAATTGTTTAGTTAAAAGGGCCTTATTAAAAGCTTGGAAATCACGAACTCCTAACCCCCCTTCTTTCTTAGAAAAATAGAGCTTCTCCCACGCCACCCATGATAGCCTCTGCTCATCTCCCTTTTGACCCTAGAAAAAATTCCTACACATTCTTTTAATAATCACCGTAATGCTCTTAGGAATCAGAAAGCATTGCATTGCATACGTGGGTATCGCTTGCGCCACCGATTTGATAAGCACTTCCCTATCGGCTTGAGACAACAAATTCCCTTTCCATCCTTTCAACTTCTTCCATACTCTATCTTGAATAATCTGAAAACCCTGTTGTTTAGAGCTTCCATTATACGTCGGAAGACCTAAATATTCACCTCATTTTTCCACATAAGAGCTAACCTTCTACTTCTTTCCTACCCTCTCCCACACCAGTGGCGGACCCAGGAATTTCTGACCGGTGAGTCACAAACTCACAATCGATAACCAAATATGTAAAAAAAAAAAAAAATTTACCAAAATTCCCAAAAAAAATTATTTACAAAGATCATCCAAATAGAAAATTGACAAGATTACAATACTAACTAACATTTAACAAGCTTAAAATTGACAAGACTAAAATTAACAAACTAATAATTTTTTTTTTTTTTTTTTTTTTTTAAAAAAAAAAAACTTAGAAATTTTTTTGGGCCCTGGTGAGTCATTTGACCCACAAGGCCAAGTCCGCCCCTGTCCCACACAATCCACCACAATCATGTTATGAAAATAGACATTTTTCCTCACTCTCTCCATCTTGTGATACTCTTACTTCGTCTCTGACAAGAACACAGTGTGAGGATTTTCAAAAGAGATTACTCTCTTTAGAGCATTCACTGCCGAGGGACTCCCTAACCCCCTACAGTTCCATGATAATATGTAACTCATTGATCCTGAAGAGCCCAGGTTGTGGGGCCCGCCACATCTCCTCTTCTACCTTCTAACTTACCATCAACAACTCAGAGAGTTATAGTCCCTCCTTTTAGCTTTTTGTTCAACACATCTGCACACAACATCTCCTCACCGTCACCACTACTATATTCCTTTCTTTTCCTACCACCTTCGTGCCCAACATTACTGCACCTCTCATCACTTCATCATCATTATTACTAATAGTGACCTTCTTAAGCCTCCTCAACGTTTTGCTAATATTATTCTACTCCTGCCCCACCCTTTCATTACTCACCTTAGCCCCACTTGAAGGATTTATATCTTCGTCAAGTGCAATTACTAGATATATAATGGATCAAATTGTGGAGATAATTAAGTTCGTCCATTTGGGTCGTTGTTATATCATAGCTAGAGGTACTAACGATCTTTGGGCTAGTAAAATAGGCCAAAGCCCAATTAGACGGATCCTATAAGGTCACACAAAGGGCCTAGATCGAGCATAAGAGGACGAGGCCCATGATGGGCCTCATCACTCTAGGTGGCCGGCCATGAGGAGGAATTAGGAGGGTTTGGGCTTTGCTCCTAGTCTAATTATAATAGGATTATAAATAGACTAGGTGCCTAGGTTTTTAGTAGAACAGTTTTACTGTGCTTCAAACCCTAATTACCAAACATGAGACCAACCTCCTCAAACTCCTCTCTCACTCACTCACGGCTCTCTTTCTTCCTCTAGGTACCGGTGGTGTGCACGGTGGTGGTGGTGATTGTGGTGGTGGCCGGTTGTCCATTAAAGGTGGTGATCGCGATTTTCTCCTTCACTCAACCAATCTAGTATTAGTGGACGGCTTAATCGAATCCCGTGGACTAAGTGGAGGAGTCACGCTTGGGGTTCTATTCTCTCCCTGATTTGTCAATCAATTTGCTACGTAGAGATCACGCTTCAAAGGTATAATTATGTGATTCTTGTGTGTTATGCATGCGATCTTGTTTTAGGTGCGTATGAATATGATTCATGAAATTCCACTTATAGTACCTAAAGTCTTAAAGTGGTATCAGTTAGCCTCTTGCATGAACACCCTTGATTGTAATAATACGATTTTTTGAAGTCCATGTTCATAATTTTATTATCAATTAAGAGGGAGAATTAATTTAAGTATAAATCAATTATCATATTAAAGGTGATTTAACTCTTGAAATTGATTAAATATGAGTTAATTATGCTAAAAATAGCCTAAGTATGGACAGAATATTTGCCCTAGATTGCTCAAAATTTTTGAACGCCCTAATTCTAATTTTGATTTTTTTGAAACTTATGGCCTTAAAATTTTGATTTTATGCTTATTTTTTATTAAATTCAATTTGTTTCATATTTCATAATTTTAATTAGATTGATTTATGCATAAAAGTGTTTTGTGTATGATCATCAATTTAATTTTAAGAGTTAGAATTAAATTGATATTAGTTTTATAAAGAACCCTATTGAATAGGGATTTAATTTTAATTATTGGACTGATTTAATTTAATTTTTACAAAAGTTGTTTTATTAAATTAAAAAAAAAATAACATAAAATTTAATGGCTGGCAACCATGGCTGGGTGGCGCAGCCACAGTGGCTGCCGACCGGTGTCAGTCCAAGAGGGAGAGGAGGGAGGGCGGGTGGTCCGAGCAAAGGGCAGTAGCCCTGCAACTTGCTGCTGCTCACAGGCAGCAGCCTCGCAAGGTGCCCAACCATCGTGGCTAGCCTTGGCTGGCCACGCACGGTGGCCTGTAGCTACTGCCGTGAGGTAGTGGGTGCCAGACAGGCGCCTAGCCACCGTGGCTAGCTTCGGCTTGCCAACTAAGGTGGTTGGCGGTTGCGGCGGTTTTTTCAAAAAAAAAAAAAAAATTGTTTTAAAATATTTTCAAAATAAAATCAGATTTTATTTTGGGGATAAAATCAAATCAAATTTTCAAAAGTTGTTAATACGGTGATTATCCATAATTAAGTTGTTAATTTTGGATAGGATTTGTTAGGATATTTTGAGCATATTCCAAAAGGACAATAATTGATTTAAATAATGTGATTATCCCATAATTGGATTAGGAAATAATTGATTTTAAAATTATTTGATTGGCTAGTAAGTAGGATAGGATCTTCTAAGTTAGTTAGGATAATCATGGGAAATAAATATGATTTATCTTTCCATATTAAAATAAGATTTGATTCTATCTCATGCCAAATTTAAAATATATAATGTTTTATATATGGCAATGAATAATATACGATATTATCTAATTATGATTTTAAATATGAGATATTTTAAGAATTGCCTTTCCTTAATTGTGAACGTTCGATGTTTTAGTTTAGGAAAGCATGTTAAGTGATTTAATATATGACACTTTCATATAATATATGATATTATGTTAATATATATAGACTAGCATGGCCCATAGATTCTAAATACGATTTGCGCATCGTGATTTAATTTTGTAATCTAAATACGGTCTGCGTGCCGTTAAGTATTTTTGTAACTTTTATTTAAAGTAAATAGACTAGTTATTTAAATAGTTTAGTCCAAAGAAGCCCATGAAGTGAAGACCCAAAGGAGCAAGGTGGATGGAGATCCATGAAGGTTCAAGTGGAAGCATTTCAATTCTAGTTTTCTTAGGACTAAGGGGCCATACTATGTCATGCATTATTTTATGCATTAGTAGATTATGCATGCTAGATTTTATATATGTTGATTGATGATGCGTTAGAGTTCACTAAATAATCACAACATAATAAATCTAGGTCCCGGTAATATTGAGATTGCTTTTCCAATTAGATACCCAACAACCCTTCGATCCTGAGTGATGGGTCTGCCTCCGCAAGGTGTCACTTGTTATCTTAGGTAATTTGGGATAGATCGCGTTTTACACATTTAATTGGTTGTGCTCAACAAGGTTACCTAAAGTGTTTAGAACCTTGAAGCAAAGGGTGATAATTAAACATGTGATGATTAAGTATTCAACCAAGAGTTACAAGAGTTATAATCTGTAAAGAGTTTACTCACCTTGAAAATGTAATGCTTTATGGTAGGGCCTCAGTCCGGTCAACTATTACACAAATAAAGGATCTTGGAATCACTTAATTCAATTGAGATCATTTTATATTGAATAAAGTGCTTTAAAGTAACCTATTTAATTCGTTTATGGTACTTTAATTTTATTAAACATAATTATTAAACTTTGCCTTATTCTGTCATAGATGGGTAGCCGTAACAATGACAACAATATTTACAACCTTCGACCATTCCTTGAGAAGGATAGGTTGGCAGGAGATAACGTTTCTAACTGGGAAAGAATGCTGAGACTTGTTCTGAAATATGAAGGTAGAGAAGATGTCATTGACACCCCATTGCCTACACCTTTGCTAGAAAACGCAACTGAGGCTCAAGCATAGGCATAAGGAGACTCTTGATAGAGTTGTGCCAATCACTTGCTTGATGATTGCTAATATGGAGCCTGGCCTTCAAAAGCGTTTTGAAGACCAGGATGCATACACCATCATGCAAGAACTCAAAGCCTTGTTTAAGAAACATGCATTAGTTGAGAGGCAAGAGCTCCATCGAGAGATTTTGGATTGTAAGATGGAGGAAGGGTGCAACAGTTCATGATCATGTTTTCAAAATGATCGGCCTAATTCCAAATATGGAGAAACTGGGGCACCCATACAGCAATGAGATGGCTACTGACATCATTCTCCACTCACTTCCAGAATCCTTCAATCAGTTTATCATGAACTTTAACATGTTTAATGCTGAGAAGACTATGAATGAGTTGCATGCTATGCTGGTTAGTGTAGAGAAGAAAATCCCCAAGGATGTTAAGAAAGAGGTTCTTATGGTCGAGAAAGGGAAGGGGTTCAAGAAAAAGGGGCAAGGGGCAAATGTCAAGGGTAAGGGCAAGAAAGTTGCCAAGACTCCTGAAAAGCCCAAGGCGACTCCAAAGCCCAAGCCTGTAGGTGAAAGTGAATGCTTTTACTGTAAGAAAAGGGGCATTGGAAGCACAACTGCTAGAAATACCTTGACTACCTCAAGAACAATGGAGCATTGACCTTATGTAATATGTTATAAACATTTTAACTTTCACTTAGGTATGTGATACCAAGTTACAGTGCTAACATTATTCATGTTGTGCAGAAACTGCAAAGAAGTGAGGCTAGCAATGGAAATGGAGCTTGAAGGTGCACGAGAAGTGTTCAAGTGGCCAGAGAAAGCTTCATAGTTTTAATTTCTGATTAGTTTATGATGAATTTAGACTATTTCTGGTTTTGATGAGACAATATTTCAGTTTTGTTTAAATACTGATTTGGTTTTACTTATTATGGGCAGTGTTGATCCATGACAAGGTAATAAATTGTTTTCATTTTGCTAGCTATGAGTTAATTTTTGTTTTATAACATTGATATAAGTAGATCACAAAAGCTAAAAACAGATGATTCAAACTAACATACTTATAACATAGTAAGGTTAGAACACATAAAACCAATTGCGCATCCAAAGATTACAATTGGATGGACTCTTGTCTTCATTTGATTATGAATCATTTGAGAATTATGAGTCATGCTTGTAATGAAAGATGACCAAATCACCTTTTAGTTGAAAGAGTGAAAGAGCTAAATGATCTTTTGGAACTCATACATATGGATGTGTGTGGACCAATAAGTTTAAAGCTAGCAAAGGATTTAAATACTCCATTGCTTTTACTAACGTTAAGTAAATATGGCTATATCTACTTAATGAAGCAAAAGTTGGAATCATTGAAAAGTTTGAGGAATTCCAAAATGAAGTACAAAATCAGCTTAAGAAAACAATAAAAGCATACGATATGATCGTTGTGATAAATATTTGACTCAAGAAGTTAACGATCGTCTGAGGGATTGTGAAATTATTTCATAATCAAAGGAACACCACAATCAATAGTGTGTTAGAAAGCAGGAATCAAACCTTGCTTGACTTGGTTCGATCCATGTTGAGATTTAATGATCTAAAAATATAGTTCTGAGGATATGCATTAGAAAAACAGCTGCGAAAACACTAAACAGAAACACGACCAAAGCAGTTGAGAAGACGCCATATGAGTTATGGACTGGAAATGTTCCAAAGTTGTCTTTTCTCAAGATTTGGGGTTGTAAAACCTATGTAAAACGTTTAAAAGACAACACACTAAGCCCTAAAATCAGATAAATGTTTCTTTGTAGATTATCCCATAGAAACAAAAGGGTTTTACTTCTACAATCGCGCAGATAACAAAGTGTTTGTTGCTCGCTATGGTGTCTTTTTAGAAAAGAATGTCTTTTTACAAAGCCAAGTAGGAGTAAGATCTTGAAAAGATTCGAGACGAGCAAAAAATGGATGTGGATAACACCACATTAGAGGTGAAGGTGCATGAGTCAGCTAATTTGACAAATCATGTGTCGGAGCAAGCTAATTCAACTAGCGAGACTCTTATCATCCCACTTGAGTGAAAAACTTCAAAGAGTTGAAGGATATATTTCTATTGTTGCTCATACCAGTAGTAGGTAGCTCAGAATCAAAACAAATAGTTTGTTAAAATTCTGATAATCTAAGGATTCCAAAAGTTTTCCTATTGGAATGTGTGGGACCCATAGCCTACAAGCAAGCTTTGGTGAGAACCAACTCAAGAAATGGCTTATGGCCATAAAATCTAGAATGGACTCCATGTCAAAAAAATGACGTGTTAGTCCTAATAGACTTACAAATGGGGTCAAATCCATTGGCTGCCTAAGTCTATTCGGATTCTTTTAACGATTGTTGTAATCTTTCGATTACGAAATTTGGCAGTTGGAAGTTAAAACCGTCTTCTTGAATATGTTCTTGATGGAGGATGTGTATATTACATGACCTAAGGGTTTTTGAAGATCTAGAAAATCCTAAAATGTTTTGCAAACTTCAAGGAGTTGGAACATTCGTTTCGATAAGACAATCAAATAGTTTGGTTTCCTTAAAGAGTGAAAAAGAATCTTGTCTATACAAGAAATTTAGTGGGAGCAATTTGGTTTTCTTAGTCTTGTATGTAGATGACATACTGCTCATAGGGAACGACAAATCAATACTTGAATCAGTCAAGTAATGGTTGAAGATCTATAAAATGCCGAGTACATATTGGGAATTAAGATTCATCGAGAAAGGTCTCGAAGGATGATTGGACTAAATCAAGAGACTTATATTGATAAGATTCTTGACAGGTTCAAGATGCAAGACTCTCTAAGAGAGGATTTAATTTATTCTCATGTTTCATGGTATTACGCTTAGTAAAACTCAGGGGCCCTCAAAAGCTAGAAGAGTTGAGTCGTATGGCTAAAGTACCTTATGCCTATGCAATAGGGTCCATTAAGCATGCCATGATATGTACAAAGTGGGATGTTACAAATGCCTTGAGCATGTGTAGCAGGTTTCAAGCAAATTCAGAATAAGCGTACTGAAAGCGGCTAAGAACAAATTCTTAAGTACTTAAGAAGGACTAAATGAATGTTTCTAGTTTATGGTGGAAAAAGTGAACTGGTTGTCAAAAGGTTATACGGATGAGAGATTCCAAACAGACAAATATGACTTTAGATTTCAATCTTGGAAGATTTTGTCTGAATAGAGAAACAGTGAGCTTGAATATTTCATAGCAGAGCACTGTCGCAGACTCCATAATAGAATATGAGTATTTGGCTGCATGCAGTAGAAGTAGTTAAGGAGGAAGTTTGGATCAAGTTGTTTTGTGACAAAAATGGCGCCTTTTCCTAATCAAAGGAGCCAGGGTCACATTACAAATCCAAACATGTTTATCACCTCATCCAAGAGATCATTGGCTAGCAGGATGTCAAGATCTGTAAAGTTTCATTTAAGTGAGAATATCACTTATCTATTTACTAAACCCCTTCCACGACCAAGGTATGAGAGACACAATAAAGTATTGGATTGAAGCAAGTTGTGTAATTTAAGTTGTATATGTTTTGGGAAAACATATCACATAAGTAATGCATTAACTTGCAGAATTATGTTTAATTAGAAATTTTCATTTCTCTTATTTAATGGTGGTTTGATATTAAATAAAATGTCCAAAATAATTATGAATTGATGGGATCATCAAATACGTGATTTGGTGGATGAAACCACACAAGTGAACAAAATTCATAAATTATTTAAGTTCCTAGTTCAAAATCATTAAATTGGACATAAATGATTTCAATAAATGGACTGGCATGTAAGATTGATTGGATAGCGCAGTTTCATGGGCTATAGGGGCATAAAGGTGCTCGGTCAATCACATGGGTATGCATGAATGATTCATGATCGAACTATTGACCTACTTTGAAGTTCAAATATAGAACTTCCAGATATATAGTGGATTCCTTTGACATGTGTGGAACACTGACTTCATTCAATGATTGATTTAACTATGGTACATCCAAACGTCATTCCGTAAAAGGGGACTATAAAAGATGTTTCCTGGTTACTTCAAAATTTGAGTGGGAGCTTTGGTTGCCACATGATTGGATTGGGTCAACCTATTTAATTAGAAAATGTGTCATGGCCGCTTGAAGAGGGAGAATTCAGAAAATACGTGGCCGCGTTCAAATGAATTATTGTAGACACCTGATTGTGTCTCCCTAAAAACCAAACCCAGTGATGAGTACCTTTCACGTCTTTGAATATTGAGTTAGGTGAAGAGTTGAAGATTCTTGTAGATTTCCCTTTAGCCTTGACCATTTCATACATTTCTTTAAATGTTTTAGACCAAAATCATTCATTTCGTGTCTTTGAAAATTAATCAATTTGTGTCCTCTTTTTAAAAACGTCCAAATCAGTCTATTTTGGTCAATAAACTCGATCCAATTATTGTACAGTTGGATGGAATTTGAAAAGAGCTTTCAAAAGATATATTATAAGGCTAAATCCGACTTACAATGAAGAAGTTATGGCCAAAATACTAAACCGAGCTAAAACCAAGCCTTACCTACGACCCAATGATCTTGTGGAGGGTCTATTTACCTTAATCCCATTCCTAAACCAATTAGGATTTATTAAAAGCTTCTAGAATTATCTAAAAGATTGTTTTCGATCCTAATTCCATTAGGATTTATTGCGAGCTTCTAGAATCCTCTAGAAGGTTATAATTTATCTTGTTTTTGAAAAGATAAAGATTTAAGAATTTTACATCAGATAAAACATCTTTTTTTCAATGATCCTAATCCTGGTCAAAATAGAATACGTATCGAAATTTGGTTAACCTAATCTGATTGAAAATTAGATTCCTTACGAATTCTGTCTTTCCAAAACCATCGCTGAGCGACAGCATCATCGCGCTGCGACAAGTCTGTCGCATCGCGATGGGAAGCGTTTTACTTTGATTCGAATTCTGACTCTTTTCTAATCCTTCGACCCTCTTTTTTTCCTTATAAATAGAGCTCGTATCACCCCGTTTTGAATCACCAACAATCATCATCTAATTCCCCTCTCTAATACTTTCTCTCTCTCTCTCTTGATTCTTACTTTAGCCTTAGCCTAAACACATCCTTGATACTTTTCTCTAAACAAGCACCATACCTCCTTCATGAGCCTTGAATACTCCTAGGCAATCTCGAATTTGTCTTCGACCTCGACGTGAAAGGTTGATAATTCTGAGGGTTTGTCCCAAGTCTATATTTTAATTCTTATTTGATTTATTTATTTGATTTATTATTTCTTGAAGGTTATTGACGTGTGTATTGTTTTGATAGAAAGAAGTACGAGGCATCAAAGTGAGTAATTCGATTACTTAATTGTTCTTTTGATAGAAATCATGATTAGAATATTATTTTAATTCCCAGTATCATGTTAGGATGCTGATTTTGATTTCTAGTTTCATGTTAGGATGTTGATTTTGATTCCTAGTATCATGTTTAGGGCGTTAACTAATATTTCTAATATCATGTTTCTAGTATCATGTTTAGGCTAAAGCTTTGATCTTTATTATTAGTGACATGCTAGGGTTTGTTATTAATCTGTTTAGTATCATGCCTAGGATCTTACTAATCATGTTTTGATGGTATTATGATGATGACGATGATTGTTGTGTCAATTATACATTGCTTGATTATTCATAATTTATTGTTATTGCTTGATCACACCCCTTTTTGCAGGTTTAAAGAGAATTTGTACTTAAAATCACGCTTAACAAGAAAATTAATAATTTGATTTAGGCTAAATATGATTTTAATTCAAGTGATTGATGAGTGACATTTATGTTACCCTTAGGGGTAGTGTATTGGTCTCTTTTCTCCTGTTTTTCTTAGGTTTTCTACCTCTTTTCTCCTCTTATGGCTTCCTTTTCTTTTATGGATGAAAAGTATGCTTATTTGCGCTTGTTTTGATAATCTTTATGCATAATTTTATCATCCCCATGCTCTCGTGATCTTTGCTATCTTTTGCAGGTTCCATGACGGTCCTAAGCACGGTAGGAGGCCCCTTGGCCAAGTATGGAGGCATGGACAAAGACAAGAGGAGCAAAAGGGAAGAAGAGGAAGCAAGAAGAGGAAGTTCAAGAGGAGGTGTGGCCGAACCTCTAAGAGGTTCGGTCGAACCAAGGTGTGGTCAAACTTTTGAAAAGTTCGACCGAACCTCCAAGGCAGTTTCAACCAAGTTTTCAGCATGTTTACAGGAGGGGTCGAACCAGGAAAGTTCGACCAAACAAGGATCAGGGAGGTTCGACCGAACCTACCCTGAGTTCGGCCGAACCTAACCTGAGTCCGACCGAACCTACCCAGAGTTCGGTCGGACCTTTTCCCGTTTCAGCTGACTTTTTGCGGAGCTTCCTAAGCAATTTTGTAAGGGGTATAAATAGTTTTTTTTGCTCATTAAAGAAAAAAAGATTTTTCAGTTTAGAATAGTTTTTAGTTTAGTTTTAGGTTTTTAGAGAGAGAAACTCTCAAATTTTGGGAGAGAAAGTGAGGAGCACAATGGTTTTCATGGATTTTGGATAATCAAAGGAGGAATTTGATGATTTGAAGATCTCCATTTTATATCAATGAGCATTTCTTACTCTCTTCTCTCTTTATGCTTTATTAATTGCTTTGTTAATCATGTTTGAGTAGATTTCCTTCTACTAGGTGTTGAGTGAAGCTTTGTTATGGTTAATTGAGTTATTTGAGATAAATTTGATGATAATTGTGTGATTAAATTGATTGAATTGATGATGGCATGTTGTTTGTTTTAGATTGGATTGATCTCCCAAGATAGCAAACTTAATTGCATGTTAGTTCTAGTTTGACAAGGGATTGTGAATTAGAATTTATATATTTGATTGCATTTTGGGTAAATTTCTTCTATGCACCTAGTCAATGAGGGATCTAGGCTAGGAATTTGAGAGATTGCTCTTGATGGTAATTAATTCCCATTTTAATTCTTTCTTTGCATGATTGATTATCAAATCGATTCCCATTAACTTGTTAATTGTTCAAAGTGGATCTTTGCCCCTAGTAGACTTTGTAATATCTTGATCTTTATATGTGTGTTAGTGTAGTTGTAGCGTCCACTATCCATAAACCGACTTCGACGTAGCTTAAGCATTAGATCGAGAACAATCCAACATTACCGTTCCTTTTGGTTCGACTCCGAACTTACCACTAGACTTGTTTAGGGGTTAGTTTAGGAATATAATAAATTTTGTTTGGCCGTGAGGAGGTTAGTCAACGACCTAATCTCCCCGCGCTCAAAATGGCGCCGTTGCCGGGGAACGGTGTCAATTCTTGATTGTTTTTGATTGCTTGAGTCTAGGTCTTTGTGTATACTTTTCTTTTTATTTTTTATTTTTTTTAATTTTTGCTTGTTTTTTTAAAAAAAAATGGCAAGTAACTCGTTTCCTCAATATGACAATGAGCCTTTTTGTGAATATTTCAATAGACTTGAGGGATATTTGGATTTTGATTGTTGTAGTCTTTGGGAGGCTTGTGAGATTTGTTATTTTTGTTTGAATGAGCAAACTAGGGATGAAGTTGAATGCATGCATAATGGTGAATTTAGAGCATTATCAATTGATGATGCTTGGGATTTTTATGTTTGGTTTGCTTGGGATGTCTATAATAAGGGTAATCATGATTCTATTATTGATATGCAATGTGTTGATACTTCTAATATTAGCATGAATTCTCATGATTTGTTACATGATCCCTTAAGTGAACCTAAAACACATGATTTCAACTCTATTTCCTCTTTTGTTCATGATGATGAGGTACATGCTCAAGTTGATGCTAATGGTGTGTTTCAATATTCTTCATTATTTACCATGCCTTCTTGTGATGTGCTTCGTTCCCTTAATGATGAATCTCATGTGTTTGATTGTGCCCCCACTCCCCAATGTGATGTATATGCTCATGATCTTAATGTTGATTTTTCTAATCTTGGTTGTACTTCTTCTTCTCTTGTTGAGCCTCAACCTTCAACACCTTTTGAATCCCTTATTGCTACTTTTGAATCTCAAATTAGGTGCATTGAGCTTGATAATGAGCTTGGGCCTAGTAAGGAAATGATTCTTAATTCTATGAGAGGTCAATTAGAGATAATGAAAAAGAATGAGGAGCGTCTTGAGGAGGGAAGGAGAAGAAAAGAAGAGTTAGAAAGCCAATTGTCACCCTTGATGCTTGTTTGTGAAAAATCCCAATTTAATGTGTGTGTTGAGGATGATGATGATGATTTTGAGCAACCAAGAGAGTGTGAGGATCCCATTGGTGAGCATATGAGTGATGGTGAAGGATTTGAGAATGAAGAGAGTGTTGATTTTGAAAATCCTAACCCTTTTTCCCATCTTGATGAGTCTCAAGTGCATGATTGTGATCCTTTTATCCATGAGTATTTGGATTCATTTAAGGTTATGTCTAATGTGTTTATTGAGTGTCAAATGAAAACCCATAGCCTTTTGAGTGAGTTCATTAAGAATGCTTCATGGGAGAGAGATGATTTTTAAATGAATTTGCATCCATTCATGCATGGCTTTGAGATTTTAGGCTTTAAGGAAGTTGAGGGAGTTGTTGTTCATGATTGTAGTGAAGGGGATTATGTAGTTCCTCTTGGAAGTTGGATGTTTGAGGGAGATCATGATCATGAGTGTTCTTCTTTTGAGGATTCTATGATTCATTTTCATGCTCAAATTGGTGATTTGAGGAATGGTGGTGAAGAAGAGACCATTTGTAAGACCATTGTTCCTATCCCCTTCTCTCATGTCCCTTTTTCAAGGAATTTCAACCATATCCCCTACACTCCTATATCCCTTCCTTCCTTTGTTAATGAGCCTATTGGGGACCCCCTTGCCTATGAAGATTTTTATGTCCCTCATTCGTCTTCAATTGAGGAAAAGGGTGATTTTGCCACCCAAAAAGATTTTTGTGAAGAGAGTTTGCCTTTCTATTCTTCTTCTTATTTTCTTGAATTTTCTTTTGATTCTTTTTCTTCTTGGAAACTCCCTCTTCACCTTCTTTTGCGTGCACTAATCTTGGTGCATGCCCTTCTTATATCATTTGCTTACTTGTTATCTTATGAGATGTGTAGTAGTGCATTTGATAAGCTCTTACGATCCTTGCAATATTATTTACTAGAGCGGTCAAGCTTGGACCTTAAGCAAGCCTTTCTCGGGAAGTAACCCGTGTTTATTGCTTTCATTTTTTTTATTTTTAGAATAGTTTTTGGCCTCATGGAAATGTTTGTGTGCTTGGTGCTAGGTACATAACTTAATATACTCTTATGCATTGGTTTGGATCAAGAATCAAGGAAGTTTGACTCCACTTTTGCTAGCACATGGAAAACAAGATTCAATTTTAGAGGTAGTCGGCTTCAAGAAGGTTTAATTGGGTCATTTGCGGGTACTATACCCACCTAATATCCGGTAATATCCTTCCTTGCTCTTCCTCTAATGATTTGTGACTTGTTGGACATATGTTGGTTGGTTGGATGACTTTCTTTCTTTTCTCCTCCCATGGATTCTTTGGTTTAAAGTTTGAGCATGTTGCCTCATTCAAGCTTGGGGGAGGGTATTCTATCATGTTTGGTGGAATTTTGATTCATATATGCCATGCACATTTGTATATGCATTTCCATTTTCTTTATTTTGAAAATTCCAAAAAGATTTTGTTTCTATCAAGGCAAATTTGCAATGTGTTTTGTTTTGTTCTTACTTTTGACATAATACGCTTGGACTTGTATTCTTGAATGTCTTTATTCCTAAATTATAAAGGTATGCACCGTTTGAGAATGTGTTAGGTTGACTCTAGGATATGATATGCTAAGGTAGTTGTTAAGAACTTTGAGACCATGAAGCTCTAGTTCACTTGCTTGTGGTAAGATGGAGTTGCTCTCTATAGTGGATATGAAATCAAGAGTTAGTTATTGCTATCCCTAGTGATGTATAATTGTTCTAGCCTTCATCATACTTTGTTGAGCGGCATATTTGGATCCTTGGCTATTGCATTCTCATATCTAGAACTTGACTTTTAGCTCCCAAGATCGCGACTGAGCCACTTTAGGGGATGACAAAGACATTTCTCTTTTTATAGGATTAATTTTCAATTTTGGATTTGGTTTGCAATTGCCCCTATTACTAGTCCATTTGAGCCATATACATTCTTTTCTCTAACCTTAATACAAGCCTTCCAGCCTTGGTTTCACTTTAAATCCTACCTTTAGTTTGTGAAGCAATTTTGTTTTGGAGCTTGTTTTATTGTTTATGGTGCAAGTTTAGAATTATAAGTTCATTTGCAAAGCAAGTATGTGTTGTATATAATTTTTTTGCATAAAACCAAATACATTTTGAGAAAAAGCCGTCCAAAGTTAAAAGAGGCAAGGACATTTAAAAAAAAAGGGTTTTGTTATTGTTGTTCTCCCTGTTTTTGTTATTTTGTGTTAAATAAGCTTGGGGGAAAGTTATTTAATAAGCATACTTGGCACTTTTGTTTTGGAATCGTTTGGATCTTGTGGAAGAAGTTCCACCCGTGCTTCACATAGGTTTACCACCAATTTCAAGAGTTCTCCACACCTTTACTCTCCTAGCTTATATGTTAATACCTTGAAAGTCCTTTTGATCCTAGAGGGTTAAGTCATTCAATGATGGCGGGAAATAGGAATCAAGCCTATAGAGCGAGTTTGCATAGCCAAGATGTCGGGTAACCTTCTCAATGTTTTTAATTTCTTATTTATTTTCCGGTTTCTTCGTGGAATCATGAGAAGCTAACTTGAAAGTGGATTTGAAACTAGTAGAGAGAACGTGGTTTGATTGGTTGAAACAAAAGGTGGAATGTGTTTCCTTTAGTTCTCTATGCTTAGCATATGTTATGTTTCAATCAACCTTGGACATCTTAGAACGTGCATACCTTTATTTTTTTTTTTAGAAAGATTGACATTCTTTAGTGCTTGTTCCATTGTAAAAATCCACTTAAGAACGCTTGTAACCTCTCTTTTACTTCAATTTATTTTATCTATTTGTTTATTGCTTTGCCTTGATTTTTGTCAAGAGTTATGGGTTAAACTCTTAGGACACCCTTACGAGAGTTTACTCGTCCTCTAGAGCGATCTATGGGGTTTAAAGTGCTTGACGCATGCGCTAAATGCATTCGTGATTCCTACGAAAGTGAGTTAGTGTATATTCTTTCTCTTCTAGTTTTATTTTATTTTATTGTTTTTTTTTTAAAAAAAAATATACATCGTTTTCCGTTGTGTTTGTTTTGTTTTGCTCGAGGATGAGCAAAAGTTAAGCTTGGGGGTGTTTGATGAGTGACATTTATGTTACCCTTAGGGGTAGTGTATTGGTCTCTTTTCTCCTGTTTTTCTTAGGTTTTCTACCTCTTTTCTCCTCTTATGGCTTCCTTTTCTTTTATGGATGAAAAGTATGCTTATTTGCGCTTGTTTCGATAATCTTTATGCATAATTTTATCATCCCCATGCTCTCGTGATCTTTGCTATCTTTTGCAGGTTCCATGACGGTCCTAAGCACGGTAAGAGGCCCCTTGGCCAAGTATGGAGGCATGGACAAAGACAAGAGGAGCAAAAGGGAAGAAGAGGAAGCAAGAAGAGGAAGTTCAAGAGGAGGTGTGGCCGAACCTCTAAGAGGTTCGGTCGAACCAAGGTGTGGTCAAACTTTTGAAAAGTTCGACCGAACCTCCAAGGCAGTTTCAACAAAGTTTTCAGCATGTTTACAGGAGGGGTCGAACCAGGAAAGTTCGACCAAACAAGGATCAGGGAGGTTCGACCGAACCTACCCTGAGTTCGGCCGAACCTACCCTGAGTCTGACCGAACCTACCCAGAGTTCGGTCGGACCTTTTCCCGTTTCAGGTGACTTTTTGCGGAGCTTCCTAAGCAATTTTGTAAGGGGTATAAATAGTTTTTTTTGCTCATTAAAGAAAAAAAGATTTTTCAGTTTAGAATAGTTTTTAGTTTAGTTTTAGGTTTTTAGAGAGAGAAACTCTCAAATTTTGGAGAGAGAAAGTGAGGAGCACAATGGTTTTCATGGATTTTGGATAATCAAAGGAGGAATTTGATGATTTGAAGATCTCCATTTTATATCAATGAGCATTTCTTACTCTCTTCTCTCTTTATGCTTTATTAATTGCTTTGTTAATCATGTTTGAGTAGATTTCCTTCTACTAGGTGTTGAGTGAATCTTTGTTATGGTTAATTGAGTTATTTGAGATAAATTTGATGATAATTGTGTGATTAAATTGATTGAATTGATGATGGCATGTTGTTTGTTTTAGATTGGATTGATCTCCCAAGATAGCAAACTTAATTGCATGTTAGTTCTAGTTTGACAAGGGATTGTGAATTAGAATTTATATATTTGATTGCATTTTGGGTAAATTTCTTCTATGCACCTAGTCAATGAGGGATCTAGGCTAGGAATTTGAGAAATTGCTCTTGATGGTAATTAATTCCCATTTTAATTCTTTCTTTGCATGATTGATTATCAAATCGATTCCCATTAACTTGTTAATTGTTCAAAGTGGATCTTTGCCCCTAGTAGACTTTGTAATATCTTGATCTTTATATGTGTGTTAGTGTAGTTGTAGCGTCCACTATCCATAAACCGACTTCGACGTAGCTTAAGCATTAGATCGAGAACAATCCAACATTACCGTTCCTTTTGGTTCGATTCCGAACTTACCACTAGACTTTTTTAGGGGTTAGTTTAGGATTATAATAAATTTTGTTTGGCCGTGAGGAGGTTAGTCAACGACCTAATCTCCCCGCGCTCAGTGATCGCCAATAATTAGATTTATGTGTGCATTAATAATCAACCACCGTAGACTAAATATGCTTAGGATTAATTTGTTGTATGTATGTTGATCGGAAAGTGCACATGGATATCATAAGAATTAAGTAGAGGTCGATTAAGGGCGCGTTCAATCTCTTTTAGGTTGGATTCGTACCATCATCCCCGAATATCAAGTCATGGTTCCGGACCACTATGAAGTTAGCAATCTCCATGATCGTGAATGGGGTGTAACCTTAACACCCGTGAACGGTTTACAAGTTCCTAAAACTTGTTACCGACTCTTTTATCTCTAGCTTCTTTCCCTTTGGACGCCAGCATGCCTAAAAGCATGATCATAGTGGGGCTCAAAGTTGAGTTTAAAAAATTCGCTACAATTACTCAGGAATTTAGTTTTGTAATTCTAACTCAGATTTCAAGAAATGATTTGTAGATTAATATGATCTCGACATGGGATGCAATCATATTATCAAATCGACACATATTGACTTAAGGAATTTGAATATTGCACACTTGTCTCAGACAAGTGGGAGATTGAAGGATTTATATCTTCGTTGAGTGCAATTACTTGATATATAATGGATCAAATTATGGAGATAATTAAGTTCGTCCATTTAGGTTGCGTTATATCATAGCTAGAGGTACTAACGATCTTTGGGATAATAAAATAGGCCAAAGCCCAATCAGACGGATCCTATAAGGTCACACAAAGGGTCTAGATCTAGCATAAGAGGACGAGGCCCATGATGGGCCTCATCACTCTAGGTGGCCGGCCATGAGGAGGAAATAGGAGGGCTTGGGCTTTGCTCCTAGTCTAATTATAATAGGATTATAAATAGGCTAAGTGCCTAGGTTTTTGGTAGAACAGTTTTACTGTACATCAAACCCTAATTAGCAAACATGAGACCAACCTCCTCAAACTCCTCTCTCTTTCCTCCTCTATGCGTCAGTGGTGTGCACGGTGGTGGTGGTGTCCGGTTGTCCGTTAAAGGTAGTGATCGCGGTTTTCTCCTTCACTCGACCAATCTAGTATTGGTGGACGGCTTGATCGAATCCCATGGACTAGGTAGAAGAGTCAATCTTGGGGTTCCATTCTCTCCCTGATTTGTCAATCAATTTGCTACATGGAGATCACGTTTCAAAAGTATAATTATGTGATTCTTGTGTATTATACATGATATCTTGTTTTAGGTGCGTATGAATATGATTTTTGAATTCCACTTATAGTGTCTAAAGTCCTGAAAATATTTTTGATTAATATAAGTGACATACTAATCTAATGCGAGTACTTCGTTGGTGACCGTTTTTAAATTTGGACTATGTTACGATTTTAATTATCCTAGACATTTTGTCCTACGATTTCCAACTATTATAATTGAAATACTTTCTTATAGAGTTTTTTTTTTTGGAAAAAATTTCGAAATTTGGTGAATTGGTGACTTGTCAATCATAAGTGACGATGTGGCAGCTGCTTGTGAAATTTTGTTGATGTTTCAAATGATGTGGCGGTATTTAAAGATACAGGGGATTTCTTTTTAAAAAAAAACTAGTGTGTGTCCTAGGTGATGCCCCGCATTGCTGGTTTGTACTTTGTACTTTTTTAATTTGATAATTATGTTCAACTGTTTGTATAACTAGTGTGTGATTCGAGCGTTGTCTAGGATGTTGCGTTTTTTTTTTACCTCATATGTATTTATTTTCTAATCTTGTGAAAAATAAATAAATTAAATAACCTCTAATTTGAAAGAATATATAATGTTATTAATGTGAAATTTAAAACACTAATAAAAGTTGGTTGAGATGGTTAGTGTATAACCTTTATTTGTTGGTGGTTGCGGGTTCAAATCTAGATCAAACCATAATTTATTTATTTTGTTAAATGAGCTTGCAAGCTTACGTGTTGCATGTACTTTGAAGAGTGTGACGTGGCATTGTGACATGGTGCCACGTGGCACCGTTCCTTTAAAAGAAACGCTTTTTAATCTATAGTATAGATTGACATGTTGGATGATGTGGCATTGACTAAGAAATGTAGCTTACGTGCTGCTTATGTGGTTGACGACATGGTATGTTGTGTCTCAGACAAGCTACTTGCGCTTGACATTTTAGGTAATTTTTCTAGATCTAACAACTTTGTTGCACTATAAGCAATGAAAACAGAAATTACTTATATCAAGGTTGCGTAAATCAAACTGACAATAGCCGCATCGTGATGAGCCACTAACTTAAAAGATAATTTTGTGCTACTCCAGTGCATTAGATGTAAAGCGGTCTCCCTCAAGGATAACCACGACGCTGGTGTTTGTGTGCACTCACAAACCCGTTTGGAATTTAGAAAACCTTTCCACAAAACATAAAGAATAATAATGTTTAGAGAAGAGGATATTCAAGTTTTGCCGTGTGTTTCTGATATTGAGAAGACTTGTAAATATAGCAATTTAGGAGCCAATGACCAGCAAAGGAATAGGAAGATACGATCACTTAATGGCATAATTAAACATCCATTAAAATCGAAAGAGTCAGCAATATACAAGACATAGCTATAATCCAAATAGCTAGAAAATATTGTAACTGGTTACAATATTTAAAAAAACGAGATTAGCCCACAAAGAGAAGGAAAACATGTGTAAAAGATAGAGAGCCCATAACTCATCCACACCTGCGCATCGCATTTGCCAATACCCAAGTTTTGAAGCCTGAGTGTGTGGTACAAAACCCACCTCCCACTTTCTCAACCAAGTCGTATTAAAGCACTCTAATATATAAATGTTGGGGAAAAATCTCTCTCTTTTTTCTTTTTTTTTACTCTTTTCCTCACTTTGTTTTTCCACTCATTTCTCTCACTTTAATTCAAGAATTTCAAACAAAATCTTGATCACAAATTTGAAACATATCCGTTTTATTCTACTCGCAACACTTTACATCTTTATAGATTGATATATAAGGTAATATATAATCATGTAGAGGGATCTTATTAGATTCATCTCAATGTATATTTTCATAATATTGATTTTTTTTATTTTTTATTTTTTATTTTATTATTATTATTAATTTTTTTATTTTTTATATTATTATTATTATTATTAATTTTTTTATTTTTTATAATTCTACATAATCATAAAAAGATATTAATGGTTGAAGTTATGCATCGACAAATATGAAGGTCAACTTGTTGTCAGTAAAATGGAACGGAGGAAATATATAATACTTCGTATCATTATGGTTTTTGAGATATGACCTAAATAGTACAAGCAAGGGTGTTTGTTTTGAGTTTGATTTAAGTATTTTGCCCTATCTCATTTCTTATAAATCAAATTTAGGCTTGTGGAATATCTTCGAAAAACATATTTTAAGGTCTACCTATAGGAAAATCCAAAGGCTTGTGAATAATTATACTCGATTTTGGGCTAAGGGATTAGAAAAGTGAGAAATAATTAAGGGGGTGCTAATTGGTTCAAACAGTGATATGAGTTTGAAATCAGGAATGAAATTAGGGTGATTAGGGGTTGAAACTTAGTTGTTAATACCTTGTGTTTAGTTGTTGTTCGAAAGTGATTATTTCCTTTTTTTTTTTTGATACCTAGAGGTGTGGTATGAGCCATACCCCCTAGTTTCTAAATCTTATTCCTTGTGAGGTTTAGAAATTGGATTTTTTTTTTTTTTTGAAAATTTAGAAATTAGATTTTAAATGTTAGGTATGAGTTTTATTCATTCCATTTCTATAGACTCATACTTCATATTTAAAACCTACTCCCAAATTCCCCCTAAAAGTAATAGACATGGTTTATGGATAATGACAAGAAAATTGGCCAAACAATCATAAAACCCGATCTGCGAATAAAACTTCTTTTCTTTTTTTGTCAAAAAAAAAATAAAAAAAAATAAAAAAATAAAATCAATCTTCTTTTTTAAGCCAAAGACCTGTCCCCCTTCCTATAAATTAAAAATGAAAAAAAATAAAAAATTCATCGAAGCATTCAAATTTAAATCTTATTTTATGTAGTTCACGCAATATAATGAAACTAATAAGTGCATTCAATATTCATCTTCTAGCCGTTGACATGATTTAAAGTATATATAAAGCATAAGAACATTCGCACCTCATATATATAATAAAACGTACACTCATGTTTATACACTTTTTATAGTACCAAATTAAATTCTTTCTTTTCTCACACAAATGCAGCATATGTGTTTTGTATGCCTTAATTATTCCATCATACTTACTAAATTAATACATTTCACACTCTCACATCAACCCACTTTATTAACTTCTTTGCTAATTATAACCAATCAAGAGATCTCTTACATGTTAATGCACAATTACACATTCATTTCAACTTTAATATCTTGAAGCACTAATATAAAATAATATAATTTTTGACCTTAATCTTACACTATAAATACAAGGTGAAATCACCAATCCTACAATGCAAATTTCACTTATTCCTATCAAATTCAATTTCATTTAGTTCAACATATTGATAAACTTAAAAGAGCATGGAAAAAATAGATCATTTTCCTATAGGAGCTAGTACACATAAGAAGCTTAGGTTATTTGGTTTCGATTTCGATTTCCATGGAGATGATGCCACTAATCCAAGTGGTAATGATCGTAGCGACGAGCAAATGCAAGTGAAGCGTAAGTGTCCATTTTGTGACAAAGAGTTCACGAATTCTCAAGCATTGGGAGGTCACCAAAATGCTCACAAAAAAGAGAGGTTGATGAAGAGAAGATCACAATTTGAGGAGAAAAAAGCAAGTATTGAGTTCTATCTTCGGTCTCTAGATCATCCATTTACGAACTCTTTGGTGTATGATTCCATGAATGAGCCCCAACTTTTGTTCAACTCTACTAAGCCTTACCATAAACATGGTTGTGATGGGCTTGATTTAAGCCCCTTGCAAATTTATGTCCCATATTAATGCATACATTTTACAATTGTATAATAATTTGGTATGTAGTAAATTTTTATATAAATATCTAGAAAATTTGCCAATTACAGCCATTTAAACTTTGTATTTTGCAAATTGCAGCCATTTAAAAAAAAATTGCAAATTGCAGCCCACAAGTTGTTATAAATTGTAAATTGCAGCCTAATTCAATTTTTCATCAGTTTGCGTGTCGAAAAATGTTCGGGTAAAGTTTTAACGACCATTTTAGCTCTTAAGGGTCCAAATTGAGCTCGGAATTGGCAAAAAATTAACGTAAGTGCCTCGTCTTTACAGCAAAAAATAGTTGCATACAAATCAATAAATTTTTGTTATGCAAAACGAGGTACTTACGTTATTTGTTTGCTAATTTCGAGCTCAATTCGGATATTTTTTGACACGCATACCGATGAAAAAGTTGAATTGGGTTGCAATTTACAATTTATAAGAACTTTTGGGGTGCAATTTGCAATATACTTTTATTTTTATTTTATTTTATTTTATTTTATTTTATTAATTTTTTTTTTCAAATGGCTACAATTTACAAATTACGAACTTTAGATGGCTGCAATTGACATATTTTCCTAAATATCTTTTGAAGTGCAATATTAAGTAGTTGATCGACTATTGTTCTCTTAAGCTTATTTAAAAAGTAATATTTTATAAAAATCAGTTATAATAAGCTGAAATCGGCTTTTTATTTTTAAGCTTGATTGGATTTTTTTACCAAATTAAGCCAACTTGGCAAACTAATTTGCAAAGTAGACTTGTGGCAAAAGTATTTCCCAAACTAAGCTTCTGGGGTAAAACGCTGTCTCGGACAGCGTTTTATACCCAGAGTTTTTTTTTTTTTTTTAAAAATCCAAGACATAAAACGCTGTCTCAGACAGCATTTAATGGTAGTTGACTTTTTTGTATGTATTTTGTAAAAAAATTGTAACAAATGTATGTATACCATAAAACGCTGCCTCAGGCCGCATTTTATGTAATGAATAAAACGTTGTATGAGGCAACGTTTTATGCCTGAGGCAGCGTCTTTCTGCTGGACAGCAGCCAGCTCCTCTTCCTGTTCAAATTCAGCCCCCTACACACCACCCTCACCCACCAGCCTCAACCAACACCCTCAACCACCACCCCTACCGCCGATTACCACCGGCAACCATTGTCGACCACCCTTATGCACTTCAAAACACCCCGAATAATACACGAGCATTCCCACCACCAGCCCAAACCTTTCTACCACCACCAACAACCATCAACACTCGAAACAACCCCAACAGCACTACAACCATCGTGAAACAGCACATTAACTACAGCAGACCATCAATTCAACCCTGTTTCTTATTATGGAGCCCAAATATATGTTGTTTGATATATATCGGCCAAAAAAGACCTAGTTTTACTGACATAAGTCCGATTCGGACAAATAAGGAAATTAAAAATCAAACTGTACAGAGATTCATTTATAAAACATTTCTTGTATTAATAATGTAAGTGTTATATACAACATTGTAGAAAATAAGAGTACCACAAATAAATCAACTAATACTATCCCGACTCATTTATTGGAGGTAACTGATCTCCATCTTGTGTGTCCTCCCTCAGTCTATGAAGACACCTCATGTAATGCTGAATGGGTCTCGGGGCGGTGGAGTCAGCTGGCCAGACGATGGGTCATCCTGGGTATGGCCGGGAGCAGTATCATGGATGATGTAATCCTCTGCTTGTGTAGAGGCCGTAGTAACACCTCCTACTCTGTCCTAACTCGAACTGTGAATGGAACGACCGGCGTCCATGATCGTCCCGCGGCTGGATGAGATGGCCATGGACAAATCTCTGTAAGGTATCCATGCCCATATCTCGCACCCGCTCCACCTGGGCTCTGGTGGGTATGCCTGCTAAGGCGTCTGATAGTGCATCAACCATCGCACTCACATCCCCCGCCTGCATTAATCATCCATCACTTATTAATATGATACAGAAATTCAAATATTTTTGGAAACAAGAAAATTAAATAAACTCACAAGGCCGCAAATAACGTCATAAGCTGGATGGTAATGTGTGGATGGTGGCGTGTAGCTAGGGTTGATGAAACGTCGTGTAATCTGCATGTACCATACCATGTAAGGATCACGAGGATCCATAACACCCTCAAACGGATGACCGGCAACGACAGACTCCAACCGCTGGTCCCAAAGCTCAATGAAACGCCAATGCTCCTGCGACCAGTTTGTCTCCGCCTTTCCCCGACGGTCAATATCGTGGAGGCGGATACTAGTGTCATACTCCAGGGGGATAGGCTGGTGTAGCCTAAACTGTCGCATCACTCGGTCCGGTAGGTGACTCTCCACGACCTCGAAACAGATCATGGGGGTCCTTACACGCCACTCTGCGTGATAATCGAGAAAATGTAGAGGCATTGCCTCTACCAAATGAGCAAGATACGGATCCCATGTCATCTGCAATAAGGCATCAAAAATAATATCATAAATAGGTTAGTGCAATGATAATAAACAGTGTATAGAGTAAAAAAATGGTTAAAAATTTATTTTAAGATACCACCTGCTCCTCGTTGAGTCGATCGAGCGCGTCACGATAGTACGGAAGACCCCTCGCTCCATGCGCATGTGTCAGTCTGGGGACCACCCACCTATGGCAACAAATTGTTTAAATGTTTCAACCAACAATTTAGAACAATATGGGGCAAAAAAAGTGCAATGTTACGAACCTACAACCGTACGCCTCATCAGGTGCAGGGAGCGGTGGAGCATCGTACAGTGCGTACTGCTCATCCTGGTCCTACTGCCCAGCACGATGTACAGCAGGCCTACCTGGTCTCCCCACATGGATGTGCTTCCAAGCCCATAACTGGAATTTAAAAAATTAAAAACTAGGTTAAGTATAAATTACTTAAGTCATTGCGAAACTAGGTTGTGGATAATCATGAGGTTTACCTGTAGCACAATCAAAGGACCTCCGATCTCAGCTGCTCCACGGTGGGATGCTCTACACAGCTGGCGATACAAGATCGCCAAACAAGCACTACCCCAACTATATCCACGGATCTGATCCCAGTCGTGGTCTAACAGTTGCAGGTAAATAAGCTGTAAATGGCTTCCGCTATTGTTTCCAAACAACATGCCCGAGATGAGCAGAAACAAGTAAGCTCTAGTGTATCTCTGCACTATGGCGTCGTCAGCGTGTCCAGGTAGGTCACGAAAAGTGTCGCGTAGCCAGCTTATCCTCAACGCGGTGCCCCTGATCTCACTGGGATCTGGCTGAACACCTAGAACCCGAGCTACCAAACCTGCGGGGTCGACCAAAACACCCCTGTCACTGAAGTCCCATGGATGGGAAGGCGCGTGAGTATCGCGACGTCTCGCAGCGTGACAGTCGCCTCCCCAACAGGTAGATGGAAGGAGTGCGTCTCCTGTCTCCATCTCTCAACTAGTGCAGTGATAAGCCCCCGATCGATTTCTCTGTAAGCCATACGATGTATGCCACCGAAGCCAGCCCAGTCGACATACTGAAGAATGCGTGGATGGAGAACCCAGTTGTCCAAAACCCTGGTCATGAAGTGCCTGCAAACCAGCATCCCCGCTACGTCCACCTGTTAAATCATTGAAAGACCGTAAATAATATTGGATAATACATCAAAACAACACAAATCAGTACATAATGCCAAATGAAATATTACCGTCTGCTCCCATATGTCAGCGCTCCGATGGCTGCCTGCAGTGTAAGGACAGAACGGTTAAGAGGTCCGGGTGTCCTATCGTGTCCGTCCATGATATCTTTTCATTAAAATCAATATGAACACCCCAATTATACAACACAATTACTAGATTATGAAATTGACATCATTTGGACAAGTAAAAGGTAACGATGGAAAATTTGTAATCAAAACCAAAATATAAGATACATATGATCGTAGCGTTACATATGTTGAAAAATCTACACAATCATATCCTAAATGAATCTACTATTCCACCACTACAACAAATAACAAATACAAGCTTAGGTCCTGGTCAGTCGAGAAGGACACGTTGTGCGGTTGTGACCTTGCTGGTGGCAGCGGCTGCATTTAGTCCGAGGGCGGTTGGTCTCGTCCATCTCATTGCATATGCGCTTTGACTTTGGTCGACCTTTTCCTCTTACCATGTTGCCGTCCGGGATGAGTTTATGACCGGTGCACTGTGTCCACATCATCTCACAGGGGATAGGCCAGAACTATGGTGCGTACGTGTTCGTATAGGCATCCAATTGCAGGAAAGGGTCCACCCACGACCTCTCTGATAGTGAGTACGTCGCACAGACCGCTAGAACATGAGAGCATGGGAGGTGGAATATGAGGGGTTTGTTGCATGTACAGGTTCTCGACTGAAAGTTAACAGTGTGTCTATGGCCTCCCTTTCTACCAACTCAATCTCCCCTTTCTGTTGTAACTTGGTAAATGTGCAATCAGTGGTTATAAGCATCCACCCTGTGGTATCTTGCTTTTGTTGTGTTCTTCTCCAGAATAGCAGTGACCTTAGGGGGGTATGCTAGTCCCTGTTCAGCCCTTGACTCAGCAGATTCCCTTCTTAAGGTGAAGTACTTGTTGACTCTGTGGAAAGTTAACTCGACGAGGGACATAACTGGCATGAACCGAGCTCCCTTCAAAACATTGTTAAATATCTCAGAGAAGTTTATTGTACATATCCCATGTCTACGACCATCGTCATAAAACAACGACCACATATAAAACGACACTTGGGCAATATACTCCAACGACTTGGTACATGCCTGACCGATCAATAACAGGCCTACAATGTTTAAAACCATCAATACAAGGACTAAATGCCAAAAACACTAGTTCAAACACTTCCATGTTGCTGGTATACCTACCCTCCACTAGAGCTTTGTGTTTCCATACGACTGCGGTTCCCGGGTTTGACTGTTGCAGTGCTTGCATGAAATGAGGAAGTCTGCTGTAAGAACTCTCCCAATCCCCAAAAATTTGAGTGATGGCTTTGTCCTTGGCATACCATGCTCTTTGATACAGAACTTCAAAATGGAATTGCTTGGAGATGAGTTCCTGTATGAATTCAACTTTTAGGGTCGGATCTTTCTGCACAAAGGACTTCACATACTCAGATATTTTAATCGAATCCAAGTGTGGGTGATCAGTAGATAGTACTTCGGTAACATAGTTCTCCCGGTGCGGCCCTTTGTATGTGACTAGGGTGAAGCCACGCGAGTGCTCACTTATCCTCGTACCCCGTAAAGACCAACCACATTTCTTCTTGCAACGCAGATGAAGGACACTCTCATTTGAGGTGACTGTGGTGTAGATTTCACTGTATAGAATACATCTTCACCATTTCTTGAAGCACTTTCTTAATTTCAAAGTACATGCCCTTCTCAAATTCTCCCCCTGGAACAAATGATGTATGGTTACCCGAATCGGACCAATACTCATCAACTTCATAATTCTCGTTTATCTGACTAAACCAAGGTACTGAAGTTCTAACCATGGGCTCATCAATTTCCATCTGGCCAGGTTCAACATCCATGAGCTCAAGTCCATCATCCTCCTCCCTGTTGTCATCCTCATCATTTGTATCCGCATACACATCGTAGACCGACAATTCGTTGTTCACAATATTATCAAAATGAGTTGGCTCTTCTCGAGACGGTGACGGTTGCACCTCATCTTGCATCGGTGAAAGAGCCACGGTGTTTGATGTTGAAGGACCGGATTGGCCGAACATTGTCACACATCCCCCTGCATGTACAGGTGATGCTATATGAGAACTAAATGGCATGTGAAATTGATCGTCATGCAACATTCAACTAAAAGTTCCCATCCCATATTCATTCGATGGAATGTGGTTTGAGGGCACTTGGAAGGACGCGGTGTTGAAATCAGAGACATATATAGCATGTTGTTCTGCCAGAGTACTTTGTTGGGTACATACAGGCACCGTTTCTAAATATATCTCATTGGGAACACCCTTCATTGCAACAATGCTCCTCAAAGGTTTCAAAGGTTTGTTTGTAGAGACAGGTAACACTTGAACCCCATGACCAGTCTCAAACCTCATTTTAATGTTCAGTTCAACATTCATTGGGTTTGAACCAATACTGCTATGAACTTCATTCATCAAATCAATGACTGTCATGTTAGGTTCAAGTGTTATAGGTTCCATATTTCTTCCAATGTACTCGACACTTGGTCCATCGAACAAAATTTCACCTCCCCACCAGCATAACAACACTACATTTTGTGTAGCCATATTCTACATAACAACCAAATCAGATTTAAGGATAATCGAACTCTAAAACAACGTAAAAAAAGCCTAATTGAACCATACATAACATACATAGCAATGAAACAAGGCCATTCTCACTATCAACAATTTCATTAACTCTTAGTTTAGGTTGCAATGCAAAATGATTACTATAACCAATTTCATCATAAAATTTCACATACAAGTACCGCATTACCATCAACAATTTCATCATTATTTTCACAAAAATAAACCACATTACCATCAACAATTTCATCAACAGTTTCATCTACATTTTCATCAACAATCTACCACATTACCATCAATAATTATCAACAATTTACCACATTTTCATTACTAATAACCAACAAATTAATACAATGTACATTATACTATGAATTTAGGGTTTACCCGAATTGAGTGAGCGAGAGAGAGTAAGTGTGATAGTGGGGCAATGGCGGCAGCAACTCCTTCTCTTTTCCGCGGCGGCAGAGGCGGTGGCAACGGCGGAGGCAGTACCGGCAGCGGCGGTGGCAGGAGTTGCGAAGGAGAGTTAGAGTGAGAACGAGAGTAAGAGTGAGAACGAATATGTTTGTGAGAATGAGAGTAAGAATGCAGAAGACTGAGTATATTCCTCGCAAGAAACGCTTCATCAGGCAGCGTTTATTGTGAAATAATAAACGCTACCTGAGGCAGCGTTTTCTTTTGAACAATAAACGCAGCCTCAGGCAGCGTTTCATTAAATGGTATAAACGTAGCCTGAGACAGCGTTTTATGTCTTGGATTTTTTTTTCAAAAAAACTCTGGTATAATTAAAACACTGTCCGAGACAACGTTTTACCCCAAAAGCTTAGTTTGGGAAATACTTTTGCCATGAGTCTACTTTGCAAATTAGTTTGCCAAGTTGGCTTAATTTGGTAAAAAGTCCCTATCTTCTTCCGTCATTGTTTAATCCCTTTTGGAGCAAATGTTTACCAACTAACCATAGATTGCCATTGAAATACAAGAAAAAAGAAAAAAATCATGTTTAATTATTCAATATATCAACTTTTATAATGTTTATTGATATAAAATTGTACTATGAAGATAATGATGGTAAATTATGTATTTTGAAGACTGCAAAACAAGTAAATGGAGAAAACGATTAAAGGTAGGGTGACCACGAAAAAGGAATGCAAGATGCATAAAGTAAGGATTGTATTTGAGATAGAGAGAAGCCAAGGAAAACTAATGATCTCTGTTAGTTCATGGACTCAAGCTTATTTTCAAGGTTAAATGACCCTAATCGATCAAAGGTTTGTAACTAAGGATTTTACCTAAAAAGTTATTAGTACCAACTATCGAGTTGAGCCACCATTGGAATATGCCTTTATCCTATTTTCGTGATTATATGGACACAAATACACAATTAATAGTTTAATACAGGAACCATTCTTATTGATTGATGGGTCTAAAACCCAAACTTTTTATAATACCAATCATCAAAACTTAGATTAGTATAATGTATTATTGTATGCATATTTACGAATCTAATTTCTTATTAAAAGTCAAAACAAGGTAATAAAATAACTAAGCAAAAAGTAGAATATAACAACTAACAAAAGGTCAAAATCGTATTCTAATTAGTTCTTGCAATAGTGTGATACATAACCAATTAGTTCTTGGTTTTGTGGTTTTTTTATTTTTTATTTTTTTTTTTAAAAAAAGAAACTCGGGCATTATATTATCATATCAAATCAATATCCGTCAAAGTCAAAATGCTTTGCGGAATCGAACCAATACAAATGTACTCATTGCTACTACCCGTATCCCATCTAGCTATGGAATGAGCTACGGCATTACATGCCCGCTTTACATGGGAGAAAATAACATCATCACATAAATTGCTATCGAACTTAATATCATCATACACCAAGAATATTGGAGAGAAGCCTGCAACATTTTGGTTGATGGCGCCAATGAAATTTGCAGCATCACTTTCAATCCAGAGCTGGGAGTAACCAAATCGGCGAGCTATATGAATACCATACCTCACAGCAAGGGCTTCGGCACACTCAGCATTTGCAGCCCGAGTATTCTTCTTTGCACACAGCTGCACCACTCCATTTGAGTCGCTCAATACCACACCCAGCCTAGCAGAAAAACCACTCACAAAATGAGCGTCTGTGTTCACTTTTATAAACCCAGCAGGAGGACACTTCCAAGTATTAATGGCAGGTTGTGCAGTAGTGCTAGGGGCACCACTATACACTCTCTTTGCATAGGTTAGGTACTCCTCCACCATCCTTACATAAACAGCAGCCAAAGCAACAGCATCCGGATTTGTGTTCTCAAAGAACACTTTATTTCTACACGCTCATGCTGCCCACATCAGAGTAGCTGCTTTCCTTAGCTCCCCTGAACTCAATTTGCTTGCCAACTAGACCCATCTCTCTGTAAATGAGACAGAAGGTGCATCTTCAATTATTTCCGCCAGAGGGTGTTGGTGCCATATAGAAAACCGCAGCCTTACACTCAAAAAGTGCATGAATTATAGTCTCAGAGCTAGCACCACATATTGGACAGGTTGCATCCCTCACTGTATGACGATGTTGAAGCCTTTCTTTGACAGCCAAGCTACCCTTAGATGCCCTCTGTAGAAAGTGTCAGTTTTGGTGGACCCTAGAGACCAAATACCCCGCCAAAGGTTCTCATTCCCCCCACTCGCACCTTCTTCAAACTGATCCTGATGACCCAATTTTGCTAGCCAATAACCAGATTTTACCGAATATACACCTTCCTTCGATAAACTCCAAAACAGTTCATCCCTAGGCCATCTTTGAGACAGGGGCATATTTAACACCAGTTCGCGTCTTCATTGCTCAGGACACTCTCCACTCTTCTTACATCCCAATCTCCACTAGCATAGTCAATAAGATCAGCAACCCTTAAATCCATATCACTAGCTAGGAGTGGAGATGGCTTGGTGATCTTTCCTTCCTTTATCTACCAGGGATCAGTCCAGACATTAATTTCAGTGCCATTTCCCACACGCCAGGCAAAACCCTCAAGCAGCAAAGATTTTGCACCCCACAAACTCCTCCAAGAGTAACTCTGGTCAAAACCCCTACGAGCATCTATCACTGATGAGTGCTTAAAATACTTCGCCTTCAGAATTCTATGATGAAGTGTGTCACCCCCATTGTATAATCTCCACACTTGCTTAGCCAATAGAGCTTGGTTGAAGCATTTTAGATCCCTAAAACCAAGACCCCCCTTTGACTTTGGAGCACTCATCTTCTCCCAACTATGCCAATGAAGCTTGCGATTATCTGGACTTGAACCCCACCAAAATCGACCCAAAAGAGCATGAATCTCGTCAATTAGGCCATCCGAAATTTTGAAGATGCTCATCATATATGTGGGAATAGCTTGAGCGACTACCTTGATGAGAATCTCCTTTCCGGGCTTTGATAGCAACTTCTCTTTCCACCCATTTAGCTTCTTCCAAATTCACTCTTTCAGAATAGCAAAGATAACCTTTTTAGACTTCCCAATGATAGTCGGCAAGCCTAAATACCTTTCGTGCTTCTCCACCTGTCGAACCCCTAAAGTATCAACAATTTCTTGTCTTCGGTCAGTAGTCACACATTTACTGAAAGCCACTTCTTTCTTGTCTAAATTAACTTTTTGACCAAATGCTCATATTTACTGATAATGTCAGCAATCACCGAACATTCCTATAGATTAGCCCTCGTAAATAGTAATATATCATTGGCAAAGAACAAATGTGACACTCTTGGAGCACCATTACAGACCTTCGCACCATGGATTTTGTTCTCAGTAGCTGCTTTTGATAGAAGAGAAGAAAAAGTATCAGCACACAGCAAGAACAAATATGGGGACATAGGATCACCTTGTCGAAGGCCACGAGAAGGGCACACATTGCCAGAAATCGAGCCATTTATTTTGAAAGAAAAAGAGACACTAGCCAAGCAATCCATAATTCTCCGAACCCAGTTTGAACTAAAACCTAATCCGCACATTACCCTCTCAAGAAAAACCCACTCCATCTGATTATAAGCTTTGCTCATATCAATCTTCATAGCAACCGATCCTTCTCTACCTTCCCCCTTCCTTTTAATGGAATGAAAAATTTCCAAAGCTATTAGAGCATTATCCGTAGTGAGACGACCCAGTACAAAAGCACTCTGATTTACGGAAATAATATTATCCAAAAATGATTTCAATTTGTCGGCCATTATTTTGGATATTATTTTATATAGAACATTGCAACAGCTTATCAGCCTAAATTCTGTAATCTTTTTTGGGTCCTCACATTTTGAAATTAGTACTACACATGTTTTATTTGCTTTCGACAAATTAATCAAAGTATTCCACCAATTTTTCACAAAACATATAATATAGTTTCCAGCAATATGCCAGAATTTTTGAAAAAACAAAAACATGCATACCGTCCGGTTTCGGAGCCTTATTTGGATGCATAGCGTCTCTTTTATTTCCTCGTCACTTGAAATAGTATCCAAACTGCCATGCATTTCATTAGTAACCACCGTAGCTAGTCCCACCAATGCCGCTTCAAACTTTGTGGGCTCTTCGGATTTGAATACTTCACCAAAGTAATACTCTACAGTCCTCTCAATTTCAGCTTTACTTTCATGCCACACATTATGTTTACGCTAAATCCCTGTTACTCACTGTGAGTAACAAGTTTGTTACTCAAAGTGGCATTTCGGAAATTAAGTGGAAGTTTTCCACTTCCTGAGTTGTTGAGTTGGATTCGTCTATGTGTCAAGTTGCTGACTGTACCTGGAGTATTGCTGAGTGGGGGACATCCTTCCGTCAATTAGTGGATGGCGTTACCTTCTTGACGTTTTGGCGGGAAAATATTCACAGCTTCCATACCCAGAAGCTTGTTCAGAGAATTAGCAGGTAGTTTTCTGATCTTTACTCATCGCCGTTTTGTATAGCTTCCAGACCCAGTAAACAGACCCGGTTGAAAACCACACGGACATCTTCGAATTACGAGGTATTTTTCCGATCTATTAAAGCGTCGCATGTTGCAGTCGTGAGTTTTGTTCTGTTGTTGTCATGCGCCCACAATTCATGAAATTGAGCTCATAACCTCAACCGCAATCAGAATAATTTTGAATGTAATTGGATTTTAAGGACTTTTTCCTCTGTTAAAATGGGGTTGAGGTTGATGGAAATGGCCGGAGGATTTTGTTTAAAATGTAATTTTTTAGTTTTTGAAAACAACGTGTTGTCTACGTATGTTTTTTAAAAATCCCTGTGTTGATTTGTGAGGTTATGTGAAAATTGGTTGTGTTGGTTGTTCAATTGGTTGGTTGATTTGTGTCGGTTGGTTATATTTTTGTGTTGGGTTGAATGTGTGCTGTGAAAACTTGTTTGGTTGATTTGTGTTGAATTTTATATTATAATTATGTTGGCGTTCTGTATTAATTGTTGTCGTAGTAATTATGTTGGTGTTCTTTATTTGAAGGGTTAATTGTTTTTGTTGGAGAAGATTGATATTATGGAAATGGAAACAAAAAGCGTTATACGGGGCAATGAGGTTGGTGTTGGTGATTGTGGCAGTGGAGTTAAGTTTCGGAGTAACGTCCATATGGAGGATGATATAGAAGACGTAGATGATGCAGGTAGCTGTGCACTTGACATGGATGTTAGGTATTTATCCCCCCTGGAAACAATTCATACGACTCACACTGTGGTTGGTAGCAACGAAATAGCTGTAGTTGTTGAGGAGCCTAAGGAAGGGATGGTTTTCCAGTCTTGGCAACAGGTTGAAGCCTACTATAAGGACTATGCTAAGCAGATGGGGTTTGGAGTGACAAGGGCTCAAGGTGTAAATTCTAAGACGGGGGACCCAAAAAAAATCAAAGTCACGTGGAAGTGTGAGTGTTGGGGAAAACCCGACATGAGGGCTAGGAGGGAAGCGAAGAAGAGGGCAAAGACAATGAGTCATGGAGGTTCAGGTGGTTTAGTTGATGGGGTGGTATGTAAGGATGAATTAAGTGGTATGAAGAGGACTTCGAAAAAGTGCGAATGTCAGGCCCGTGTTTATGCTAAAGTTAATGAAGATGGCTTGTGGGAGTTGAAGAGCGTGGAATTAAAGCATAATCACGCGATTGATCCGGAAAATTCTAAGCTTGTTAAGGAGTACCGCATGAGGCAAATGACCTCCAAAGTGAAGAAGACACTGACAGATTTGTACGAGCAAGGTGTACCAATTTCTCAAATACACGGTTTCATGGCGACCAAACGAAAGGGTAACATGGCTCTGACAGTAAAAGATTTACAACAGGAGGTGTACAAGGCTAGGCGGTTGAAGATGGTTGGAGGGGACTCGGTGGCAATGATGGAGTACTTTGACAAAATGTAAACCGGGAACCAAAATTTTTTCCATGCTCAATGTTTGGATGAAGAATGGAGGCTTAAGGATGTGTTGTGGGTGGATGCAAGAAGTAGGGTAGCTTATGAGGACTTTGGTGATGCGGTTTGCTTCGACGCAACATACCTAACGATTGAGTACGAGCTCCCGTTTGCGAACTTTGTTGGTGTGAACCACCATGGGAAATCGTTGTTGTTGGGATGTGCTCTTGTTTCACATGAAGACTGCGATACGTTTGAGTGGGTATTTCGACAGTGGTTAGCTTGCATGAACAATCGAGCTCCTAAAGCCATATTGACCGACCAAGCGGCATCTATGCGGAGGCCCCTTGCTGAAGTCATGCCAAACACGGTCCATCGTTGGTGCATATGGCATATCATGAGCAAGACCTTGTTGCTTTTCTGCTGTTATCATTTTTTTCTAGTTACCAAGAGTTCGTCAACCCCCTCAAAGAGCTGGTATATGAGAGCTTTGACACCGAGGAGTTCCAAACCCGATGGGCAGAGTTTATTGCTGAGTATAAGTTGGAGGACAATGAATGGCTACAAAGCCTACACAAAGAGAGTCATATGTGGGTGCCTGCGTACGTGAAGGAGTTTTTTTGGGCCGGTATGAAGACCACACAAAGGGTGGAGAGCATCAATCGATTTTTTTACGGCTATGTGGACTGCAAAATAAAACTCCATGAGTTTCCTCAAAAGTATTGCATGGCCTTGGATCAACGCGTTCGAGATGAACTGAGTGCAGATGCGCGTTGCTCGAAGTACCTTAAGAGGTTGGTTAGTGGATTCAAAGTCGAAAAAATATTCCAAAAGTTATACACGGACAACAAGTTTTAAGAAGTCCAAAAGGAGTGTACGAGAATGATGTATTGCAACGTCCGAGGAGAGAAGGTCTTGTCTGAAAAGCTTATTCAGTATTCGGTGGTCGATCGTGTATGGATACTACCTCCCGGTGCGAGTGAGGATGTCATTACAAACAGGCAAAGATCCTACAATGTTACTTTCTGTCCAGTGACAAAGGAGGTGCAGTGTGACTGTAGGAAGTTTGAGACAAGTGGCATACTTTGCAAACACTGTATTAGGATTTTGGATGAAAACTTGGTTGAAGATCTACTAGAGAAGTACGTTGTAGACCGTTGGAGGAAGGACATACCCCGAAAGCACACTAGGGTGAAGGTGGCCTACCATGATCCGGGGGACACGGACAATGTGAAGAGATTCAACAAAATGATGCAAAAACTCGAGCCCTTATACCGCTGTCATGGTGGACGATCAAACGGTCCATATGGTAATTGAAACACTATCGAAGCTTCAATTAGCTGTTAATGAGCGTAGGGACAAGAAGAGTAAGGAAAATGTTTCTGTAGTTAGTACATTAACATTAGCCACTAAAGGCAGAACGTTTTCCTCAGTTAGCAATCCTGCTGCTGATGCTACTACCGTAGACTCCTTTCCAGCTGCCATGGACCTTGTTATTAAAGAACCTATAATTAAGAAAAGGAAAAGGGGCAGGCCTAAGGGTTCAAGGCACAAAACGTTAGCTGAAACTAGCTACAAGAAAACTAACAAGAATAAGAAGCCTAGCCTGGTAAGATTTATGCTTTCTTCAATATTTAAAGGGTCTGATTGCTTATCCTGTTATTATTTTCTGAATGCTGGTATATCATACAGGAGCATGCAGGAAATGGCGTTGAGGAGGATGCTGGAAATGGTGGTGAGGAGGAGGATGCAGCAACAAATGGTGTTGAAGAGGATGCAGGTGTTGAGGAGGAGGAAATGGTGTTGCAGGATCTGGTGTTTAGGAGGAGGATGTAGGAAAAGGCATGAATGGCAGAACCCGGTAAGACAAAGGGGAAGACAACAACTGCAGGAAATGGTGATGGTGGTGAGGAGGATGCAGCATCAAATGGTGTTGAGGAGGATGCAGCAGCAAATGGTGTTGGGCAGGATGCAGGTGTTGAGGAGGAGGAAATGGTGTTGCAGGATCTGGTTTTTAGGAGGAGCATGCAGGAAAAGGCTGGAATGGCAGAACCCGGTATGTCAAAGGGGAAGACAACAAAGGAGAAGGGGAAGGCAAATACGTCTTCTCGAAAGCTACCTATAAGTTTCAATACTAATTTTATGTCATTCTACCTCAGTGATTATTTATATGACATTGAACACATCGCACCTGTCACAGGTGAAGCGGAAACGTCTTGATGAACTAATGGCCATTTCGTGACCATTTGAGTTGCGTCGTTAAATTAATATACTCGATTCTGAGCATGATTAAATACGAAGAAAATGTAGCTTGTTGTTACGGGAGCATATGAAGAACCGTTTACTGTTTGAGCATATGAAGAAACAGATTATGGGGTTTAGTGTTTGTTTGAGCATATGAAGAAACAGATTACGGGAGCATATTCTTTTCAACAGTTTGTAAAACTGTTAAGCATTTGAAACGTGTAAGAAAAATCTTCACATGTGTCTTTGAAATCATTTTCAAGGCAATGAATATATATACAGACAAAGGTTCAAGGTCTTGAGATCATTTTCAAGACGGAGTACATTGATTCACTTTTCAAAAAACGAGACTTTAAATGCTTTGAGTATCTCTGTTTTTCATGTTTTTACATGCTTTTACATGTAAAAACAAAAGTAGTAAAAACAAAAGCAAAATAAGCATAACATAGTACGCCTCAAAATTTAGGATACTATCTAGTGTAGACAACACAAACTGATCAAGTTCAAACAAAATTACCACATAGTCCTACAAAGACACATACACCGAGTCTGTTAATACACGTTGTTGTACATAATACGATCATCATTGGAGGAATGGAATGTAAATGACATTATTCCAATTGTTTGTCAGGCCACAAACACCAACACATCACAGTTTTTGCGATGTTTTCCTAGGACTTGGAATCGCATCTCCCAGAGAGTCTTTCAATTCGTTCACTTCACACTTCACGTCGTTTAAGAACAGATTTGCCTGAGCAGTAGGAATCTTCCCCTGTAAATGTAAGAACAGAACAAACACTTTAGCCAACCATTCTAGAGATCTTCACACAAAAAACAGATATATACACCACCTACCACAGTGAACCTCATGGTGAATCTTTTGGCAAAGAACTTAATACATGCCAACATAAGAACACCGCAGTATGAGCTGCATATTGGAGGACAACAATCAATACAAAAGCTGAAGATACGTTTTCCTGACCTTAAAGGTAGGCTGATAGTTATTGGCACATTAAGCAAACAAGGAAACACAAGTTCTTACTTATCCTTTAGCTCTAAGATCTCAACAGTGCATCTGCTCCAAGAATGTAGCTGACCAGCCTTCCATGCTAGGCCACGGAGTCAGAAAAGGACGTTGATGCCACTAAGCTGTAGTTTGACAAACACATTACACATTACCAAATGGTCCTAATAAACACCATGTTTGTTTAGAATGAAAGTCATTAGTTGTAGTACCAGAAGATCAATCTCTTTGGCATGTGTGGCGAACGGTTCAGGGTACATGGAATCTATCATCCACAATTGTTGAGCCTTCATGTGTAATGCTAAGCACCACCAGTGCGACTCGTCAGGGGAATCGTGAGGAACTTCGAGGACTGGGACAAACACCTGGTTAATTGACAATGGTAAGCACAATTTAGCGCATATGCATGAAAAACACATTTAAACCTATATTATTGAACTATGTGAGTAAGTTGCTGACCGCTCGAATATCCGAATTGTTACAAATATGTTCTTCTTATCCTTCGTTCAACAACAATCAATTCTACGATCCAGACAATAAAAGCAACAAGCATGACCATCATCATATGTGCACGTAAATATGACACCCCAAAGGTGAAGTGAACCCCGAACCACTTACCGAAAAGCTTGGGTCAAGCAAAATACGCTTGCTTCTGTTCCAAAAGTCTTTGGTGGCCCATTGCTTGGTGTATAGCACACTGGCCATTCTAACGTAATCAGTGGAAACTCGCGATTTATTGTGCACCACTTCATAGCAATCACTCTGGTTGGCTTTCATGCGATCACACCTTATCATCACCATACCGGGGCTATGCGGTGAACCATCATCATAACACCAAGTATACACATAAACATATTAGAATTTACAATTAATATAAAAACTTTGCAAAAGGCATACACAATAAAAAGACCTTTCACACTCAATTACACTTTCCTGCATTACCTAAGTGGATCCTTCAGCTTCTTCCACCGCTTTACAAAATGCAGGAGACATGTCTCCACCGCTGTATGGCGACGGGTGTTTGACACATTGGTGAACATGGCTGACAAGGCTGCCTCGGTAGGTTTCACCACCCTCTTATCAGAAGACTCATCTTCCTCCTCAGATGAAGATGACTTTTCCAAACTGCACCGAGAATCAACCAAGACAATCGTTCCCCTCGTCCCAAGCAAGCCCACAACTATTTCAGGTCCAGGCTTCACGTCCCCATCTTCCACGTCATGATCAAAATAACAACCATTTAACTCTGAGAGAACACCCTCATCAGCCCCAACCACCTTGGATTCATCCCCAACCACATTGGCCGCACCTCAAGCCTCTGCATACAGTGGATCAACCGATATATTTCAAACCACACCGTCCAGGTCATCGTCATCGGAAACAACATGAGCGTGATGGTCTTCCCTACCAACTACGTTTGCACCTTCTTCCAGTTGTGTTTTCCCCAACAAACAACTGGCCAAACTCTGTTCTTCATGCGCAACACCATCCTTCTCCGTTCGCCTACCCCTCTCGATTGCCCCCCTAATCATTCTCTGGGCATTAACTACGTCAACACACTGTGACATCAGCTTATGCATTGATTTCGTGACGTCAGCTAATTTAAAATCTACCAGAGCCACCAACTTCGGAGTAATTCTATCCAACACTTTCAGGAAAGCATAAACACAAGCTATTAATAACTGCCATAGCACATGTCACTTATTTTATTACACATTACAGAGCTACATATGAAAGTATCATTGACTTGGATTATACCTGCTGCGTAATATTTTCTGCGTCTATCGGAGCCACTAACTTCAGAGTAATTCTATCCAACACCTTCAGGAAAGCATAAACACAAATTATTAACAACTGCCATAGCACATGTCACTTATTTTGTACACATTACAGAGCTACATATGAAAGTATCATTGACTTGGATTATACTTGCTGCGTAATATTTTCTGCGTCTATCGGAGCCACCAACTTCGGAGTAATTCTATCCAACACTTTCAGGAAAGCATAAACACAAGCTATTAATAACTGCCATAGCACATGTCACTTATTTTATTACACATTACAGAGCTACATATGAAAGTATCATTGACTTGGATTATACCTGCTGCGTAATATTTTCTGCGTCTATCGGAGCCACCAACTTCAGAGTAATTCTATCCAACACCTTCAGGAAAGCATAAACACAAATTATTAACAACTGCCATAGCACATGTCACTTATTTTTTACACATTACACAGCTACATATGAAAGTATCATTGACTTGAATTATACTTGCTGCGTAATATTTTCTGCGTCTATCGGAGCCACCAACTTCGGAGTAACTCTATCCAACACCTTCAGGAAAGCATAAACACAAGCTATTAACAACTGCCATAGCACATGTCACTTATTTTATTACACATTACAGAGCTACATATAAAAGTATCATTGACTTGGATTATACCTGCTGCGTAATATTTTCTGCGTCTACCTCCCGCGTAGTCCGTTGCACATCTACGCGTTACACCCTTTGGTTTTGACCCTCCCGAGGACTCAACGGATGCGGCTCCCCATACGCTACATTCAGCGACTAAAAAAGAAGCAAACAAAACATCTTCAGCAGGGATGTATTCCCATCAAAAGAAAGTCAAACTAATACTAACCCGCAATTTCCTGAAATCCCCAGATTGTTTTTTGTCATCGCCAACCGCCTCATTGATCTTTTCTTTGTCCAATGCCTCCAGTCTTGGTCTCACACCCCATCTCATTGGTACGCGACTGAGGTGATCTAGATAAAAAAATCTACAAAAAAAGGACACGATAGAAAATTAGATAAGATTACTAAAAAAGCTTTTGATCTAGAGTGGCAAATACCAACAATTAACTCACCAACAAAAAAAAGGATACAACCCCCGCAACCTGCTACATATCCATCACGAGCAAATTTCCTTTGGAAACCCCTGGCTGATACAACCATCCAGTTAAATACATAAGTGCACTAGTCATACTCATCCGCTTCATCGTAAGCCAACAACGACGGTACAAGCTTCACTCCAAGGTAGCTTGTGTTTGCCATAGCACACAGTATGCAGCCCAGAGCTGCTATGAGAAAGGCTATCTTGAAATCAGCATTCTCGTCATCCGACAACGGCAACACATTACCTTCCTCATCCTGTTTAATTAGTGGCTCCAAAGCAGATACTAATGAAATGTGTTCCTTTTTTCCAAACTTCTCTAAGATTCTGCGATGCTCTGCCTGCTTATCCTCAGGAATTGTACACGGCAATTCCCGCGACCCCATGGGAATCCCAAGTACATACTCAACCTGTACAGGACTCAAAGGAAGCACACACTCATCTCCAAAAGTTATGGAACCATCAGCCATCACCCTTGTCAACAGCCAGTACACAAACTTCCGGGGTACATAAGTCAGGGGAATACTTAATAACCCTCCAAACCCCATTTCTGTGACCACCTTCTTCCTAGAGTCATCAAACTTATTCACTACAGTTGCAAAAGCTTTCACACCAAACAAGACAAATGACCGATTAAATTCCTTCTACGCTACACGTCGAACCAAATCACAACAAAAACTAAATATAAATTAATTATACAATCCCATTCAAACTACTTGCAAAGTTGCAAATATTGTCCAACGGAGTTTAACCTTACTTACGGACTGACGTTAGTCATACTTAACTTACAACTCAACTACAATTTAAAATTAATCTTTAGTAATTCAGTTCAATTACCAAACAACTCCCTTCACTAAACAAATGCCCAACCACAGAACTGACCAGACATTTTCGTGTCATGGATTTCAACAAATAAAGTTCAGAGAGTACCTTATGCGTACTTCTTGATTGGGTTTTAACGACAACCCCTTTCTCCTTCACCACGTCTCCCTTCGTCTTCTCGACCTACACATGACATTACACATTTCATTTCTCCATCCAAGTGTTACACATCCAATAAGCTTTTACCATTTCCATCCAACATGACATACCTTTAGCTTGCCCCTTTTTCCCGTCTGTTTCTCAGTATGACCTCGCTTGCACTTCCCTTTGTCAACCCCGGCCCGCAATAACTGGATCAGGAAATCCCGATAGCTCATTTTATCCTATTCTTGTTCGTCCTCACTACCTTGACCATCATCCTCCGCATCCTCATCTTCCTCATAATCGGCATATGGGGAATCAACATCATCAGAAATTGCTTCATCAGTACTAGATTCAGTATTACCACGATCATCATATCCAGGTTCATCAGAGTCCTTTAAATTATCTTCCTCAAAATTGGATGTGATTTCAATTTCTTCTTCCCTTTACTAGTTGCTTTCTTATTAGGCATCGCTTCATTCCCTTTAGACCGCCCCTACACAAGCAAAAAAAATTGCCACCCTAAAATAACTACAACACACAACCGACACTACCCAAATCCAGCAAACACAAAATCGTTAATATCAACAAACAATAACTCACCATTTCTGATCCCTTGGTCCTCCTCCGCGGCATTATTTCCTCCTGTCAAGTTCAAATTAATGCTCAGAAAAGGGATTTCCCAACTATAAAATTGATCGGCAAAGGAAACCCTATTACGCTAATTTCACTGGATAATCAAACTAACTAAAACATAATAAAAACAAGGAAAATTTGCAAATTACCACCCACAAAGTATACCTCTTTTGATATAACCACCCAAAAAAAATAATATTGTAAAATACCACCCACTAATTTAAAAAAACGCTCAGATTGCCACCCATTTAGAATTTCCGGTGGAATTTTGGTTTGTGGACCCCACTCAACGGCTAATAATAGCTATTTTTTGGTTTTTAACTCATTGCTTCCCCGATTTTTTCCCATTAAACACTTCTCCATAGTAAAACACCATCTTCTTCTTCAAATCTTCCCAAAATTTCACAAAAAACGCTTCCCCTAATTGCAGAAGCATCCACAAGAACTGTAATTGGGGAAAAAATGGGGGATTAGTTAATTAGGGTTCTTGTTGCCCTTGAATTGGGAAAAATTGGGGAATTAGTTGTGTTATTTCAACAATTAGGGTACCTGTATTATTGAATTGGGAAGTGGTGGCGATTTGTGGCTCAATTGCGGGCCAAAGTTGGAACAATGGTGGCGATTTGGTGCGGTGGTGGCGATTTAGTGCGATTGGTGGCAATTTGGTGCGATTTGGTGTGTGTGGGTTAACATGGGCAGTTTTGCACGGATTTGGTGGCGATTTTGTGGTCCTTGGTGGCTCAATTGCAGGCTATAGGTGGAACGGTGGTGGCGATTTGGTGCGGTGGTGGCGATTTGGAACGAAGGAGGCAGTGGCGGAAATAAGGGGGGGCTGGCGAACGGAATGGATGGTTTTTCAGGGGGTTGGGGGGAAGGGGAGGGGTGGTTTTCGGTGTTGCTGGAAAAGGAGATAGGTGATTTGCTAGAAAAGGTGGAGCAATGGTGGTGGTGGTGGTTGGGAAGAAGAAAGAAAGAAGGTAGGAAGAAGAAGAGTGAAAAATCGGGGAGAGAGAGTGAGAAATCCGTAAAATAGAAGAAAAAAAAGGAAAAAAAAATAAAAAAAATGGGGCCCACAGACGGAAATTCCACCGGAAATTCTAAATGGGTGGCAATCTGAGCGTTTTTTTTAATTACTGGTGGTATTTTACAATATTTTTTTTTGGGTGGTTGTATCAAAATAGGTATATTTTGTGGGTGGTAATTTGCAAATTTTCCTAAAAACAAATGCATTCCAAGTAAGGGTTTTAGAACCACGCCCAACGAAGATTGTCCCAACATGAATAACTGACAACCAGCTAAACTTCATAACAACAAACACTCTACGGTTGCTTTCCAAAATCTTAATAGCCAACAAATGCGTCGGCATAGCAAAATTGTTACAATCGGTTATGCAAAACACTAAAACCGGTAAACTAAACTTCATAACAACAAACATTCTACACTAGCTTTTAAATTTGTTAATAGCCAACAATTGAGTCCGTAGAAAAATTGTTACAGTCGGTTTCCAGTCCATACCTTCAATGAAGTCAAGGGAAGCAATGGTTGCCGGAAAACAATTCACGGAACTACCGACGCACCAAAATTCTTTTCTAGCTCCCGCAACAACCACCGTCTTATTCTCTTCTTTGGAACAGAGAACAGTAACTACAGGGAAAGGAGAGATGAATAGGGAGAGACTAATTTTGGACCTAAATGAAACAGAAAGTAAAACCCCTAAATATTAAAATTGACAAAAACGGGCATCCGTAACAGTTCAAACAACAACGGGGTCACGTGCACCTCACCATCATTCAAGGATTGTATATTTGGGTCTTATAGTCACGATGTATTTACAAAGCATACGGAAGGTCAACAACGTAAATTTGGCAAGTTTATGGGCAGAAGCTGACTCTACGGTTGTACATTATAATATACCTTTACGTACTAATATGCAATTATAATGTACCATTATCGTAGAAGTTGTCTTAAAAGTATTTTTGGAGTAATATTTTGCCAGTAGTGTTACTTTCCGGCATCATAGTAGTTGAATAATTACCCCTAAAATAGTTCACCTGTCACTTACTAGTCCAGTTACTAATAACTAATTAGTAGTCAAGTGACAAATACCCAACATCTAGTCAAGTTACTAATAACTAATTAGTAGTCAAGATACTAATAAATAATTACTAGTCAAGTTACTAATAACTAAGTCACAGTACACTAGAATCTTAGTGATTTGCAAATTAGAACGTTCGAATATTTACGATGACCGTAGAGCACGGCTGGAAACTATTCAACGACAGTGTGCGGGTTCAATACCATTTTTTCACTCAACACCTACATGTATCAATAGTAGAGTTCGCTTTAGTGACTATATATCGCAGTCCTGGAATTCTGTCTTTGACTCCAAGTAGGTTGTTAAACCATTTTACCAATCAAACGTGTCAAGTTCCAGGTACACCGTGTCTTGTGATCAAGGGTACCACTAAGACAACTACAAATTCAGGGTGGCACAAAATATCATATACAATGAACCACTGGAAAAAGAAATGGATTATACCTCTTCAGGGTGGTACAAATACCTGCGTCGTTGGAGGACGTTGACATCACCCAACTAGTCACGTTACCAATAACTAATTAGTAGTCAAGTGACTAATAACTAATTATTTGTCAAGTTACTGATAACTAATTAGTAGTCAAGTGACTAATAACTAACAACTAGTCAAGTTACTAATAACTAATTAGTAGTCAAGATACTAATAACTAATTAGTAGTCAAGATAGTAATAACTAATTACTAGTCAAGTTACTAATAACTAAGTCACAGTATACTATAACCTTAGTGATTTGCAAATCCGAACGTTCGGATATTTATGATGACTGTAGAGCACGGCTGGAAACTATTCAACGGCAGTGAGCGGGTTCAATACCATTTTTTCCCGCAACACCTACATGTATCAATAGTAGAGTTCTCCTTAGTGACTCTATATCGCAGTCCTGGAATTCTGTCTTTGACTCCAAGTAGGTTGTTAAACCATTTTACCAATCAAACGTGTCAAGTTTCAAGCACACCGTGTGATCAAGGGTACCACTAAGACAACTTTGGTACCAGTAAAGTCGGGGTGGTACAAAAACTCTTATACAATGAACCACTGGTAAAAGAAATGGATTATACCTCTTCAGGATGGTACAAATACTTGCGGCGTGGGAGGACGATGACATCACCCAACTAGTAACGTTACTAATAACTAATTAGTAGTCAAGTGACTAATAACTAATTAGTAGTCAAGTTACTAATAACTAATTAGTAGTCAAGTGACTAATAACTAACAACTAGTCAAGTTACTAATAACTAATTAGTAGTCAATATTATAATAACTAATTACTAGTCAAGTTACTAATAACTAAGTCACAATACACTAGAATCTCAGTGATTTGCAAATCAGAATGTTCGGATATTTACGATGGTCGTAGAGCACGGTTGGAAACTAGTCAACGACAGTGAGCGGGTTCAAGACCATTTTTTCCCGCAACACCTACACGTATCAATAGTGGAGTTCTCTTTCATGACTGTATATCGCAGTCCCGGAATTCTATCTTTGACTCGATGTAGGTTGTTAAACCATTTTACCAATCAAACGTGTCAAGCTTCAAGTACACCGTGTCATGTGTTCAAGGGTACCACTAAGACGACTCAAGTACCACTAAAGACAAGGTGGTAAAAAACCTCTTATACAATGAACCACTGGAAAAAGAAATGGAGTATACCTCTTCAAGGTGGTACAAATACCTGCGTCATGGGAGGACGTTCACATTTGCCACGATTGTTTTGCTCACTGTAAGAATTCACTTGGCGAGGTTTTCTTGAAGGTTTTGAAGAAGAAGGAAGTCCGGAAGTAAAATCTAAATGGTGATGAACTATGGGAAGGCATTAAGTCATTAATCATTTCAATAATCGAGGTAACAATGAAGACGTTTCATTTAAGGAATCCTCTCCTTTTTCCAATCCTATTCTATCAAATGTTATCAAATGTTTCTTGTGTTTTTGTGTAACCCCCAGAAGTGCCCTGATGATGTTTGCAAATGATTGTTCTAATTCATACATTAAGGATCGTAATGGAAATCGTAAATAAACATTCATTGTTCAAATTCATTCATCAAGGATCAAAATGAAATTCGTAATTAAATAGTACATCAAGGATCATAATGAAAAACATAATTAAACAACCATTGTTTTAATTCAAACGTCAAGGAGGACTAGTTTGTGTGTTTTCACAGAAGGTAGGGTGGGTAACACACCTGAAGCTACAAGTGTTCAACTTCTGAGGAGAGAATTCAATGAGTTTATGCACAAAACAAATGAGTTTGTTGACTTTGTTCATTTTGTGGTTAAAATTGGTGTTGTTATGTATTTGGTGTTATTATTGGTAGCTTTGAAATAATGTGATGCAGCTGTAATCTGCTATTTCATATGAATAAAGCTAAGTATGTTCTATTTTTGGTAATGTAGCTGTTGAAATTCTTATTTAAAGTAGAACAATCGTTGTATTGTTATTCAATACACAAAAACTGTCCAACAGAAATTGCATTTTTAAGCTTAAGCTTGGAAGACCAGTTTGATTGTCATTAGCATAATTCAAAATGCTCCAATTAAAACTAGATTACCAAAAGCTACTGACCAACACAAGGTTTCAATAGACATAAACCAGCATAAACCCCGTACAGACATAAACAACACAATTTAGTTGATTTTTGTTCACAGACAAATACATTTAAGGCTTCCACATGCCCTATTTGTTTGTGAAGCAAAATATTTCATCGCCATTCCTCATGGCCGCACCCCTAACATACATTGATGGCTAGACCTCTTTGTTCTCGTGAATCATAAGGATTTTTTTTGGACACACATTCACCTGCTCACTCCAAGTTCGAAACAGGCCGTCCAGAGAATCATCTAGCTTGACTAATACCTTCTTCTTCACTGCACGTGTTCGAGTCTCTCGGAGATAGACTAGTTTCTTACGAACATCCATGTTAGCCTCAGGTTCGTACGTGTAAAAGAAATTCAGTGGCCAATGTGACTAAGTTTAAACACGAATGGAAAAACACTAAAGTATAATTTCAGCAACTAAAACGTATTTTAATTAACGGGTAAAAGTAGTCGTTGTAAAACACAAATAAATCGAAATGAACAACTATAATTCTCCAAAACTGGCCACTGTACTTATTCCATTATACAAATTTGTCAAACTTAAATTCAACGATAGTATTCACTAAAATTACAAGATGGGAAACTGTAAATTGATGAATTAACATGAAGAAGGCAACGAAATCACAAGGCCAATTTAACTAAAAGTTAACGTATTTTCAACGACATTATTTTTGGACGGCCTAATTTCAACACGAATGAAACAACACTAATCCAATATTTCACCAACTACAATTTATTATAATTAACGACGTTAACAATTGGAATTTCAAGTATTAACATGAAGAATTTAACCAACACAACATATTCTGTAATAGCGAAAATAACACAAAAACATTATAGTCGAACGACCTTAAATCTTGACTTCGTTATACAAAACGGAGGGAAAAAATTCCGGAACTGGCGTCAAACAACATAATTTGGCGTTAATTACCAGTAATTTAAACGCAAATAACAAATACAAATTCTACAGATTTAACAAATATAATTAAATTAAACGTAATTTAAGAACAACAATTTAAATTTATGTATTAACTACAGTTAGTCCAAATTAACAACTACAATTTAACCAAGTTTCCCTCTTTATTCTAACTTTTACTGCATAAGAGGGCGCCCCCATTACTCACTGTGAGAAACGTTTTTGTTTCTCACAGCGGCAATTTCGTAAATAAAATGTACCACTTAAGTCACGGTGGTACATTTTATTTACGAAATGGATAATAAATTTGTACCACTTTAGTCACGATGGTACATTTTATTTACGAAATGGATGATAAAGAACCTCAATTTCACGACATTTACAGAAAATGACATAAAATTTGGATTGTATATTACGAAAGGAAAGGAACCGAACCGGGCTCCGAACCCACAGGACAACCCCATTCACAATCCTACCCACTAGTGGATTGTTATCCCTCGAAACAATGCCGCGAGCGTTCACGATAGTAATATCATCTGCGTGACAGTCTACCCTCCTAGCATAGTAATAGTAAATTTGCTAGGATGTTTCATTGATCTTAAGGTCATACTGGAGACCAGGATCATCGTCATTTAGGCTCTGAACCCTGAATGAGATCTTTGGAAATAAGTTGCCGGGATTTGGACGACCAACCCTTGCTTGCTTAGCAACAGCCCCTCGCTTGGTAACAGGCTATTCCGGCCCTGACAAAGCAGTGGCAGGTGCCAGGACAACCACAACATCAACCCTATCATCTTCTATCCGAACGGGGTCGTCTCCTAGAATGTCAATCACTTGCTGAACAGCAACACCTTCACAAGCAAGGCCCTTATTTTTCTGGGTTTTGGTTTCCTTAGAAACAACATCATTAGAAGCAACCTTGGGTAGTTTAGGAGGACGTCCTCTTTGTGTCGTTAGGTCAAGTACAGGATCGTCGATGATCAAAGCAACATATGACTGGCACACTCCACAGCGTCTTTTAGGTCCGGGGAACCTCACGCCACAAGCTAACTCCTCTAGTAGGTTGCAACGGCGGTTCATAGTCTTCCTTTTGCTCAACGGTGGAGCGGATTTGGAAAGGATCGGACCACGGTGGGGGTTGAGGTTTGAAGAAGTGTAGGAACCCATTTGGATTGAATATCTGTGTGTGGGTGAGACAGATAAACAAGCGCTTTGCCAATTCTGGTTTTCTGATAGGAATACAGTCGTTATGGGTGTGATATTTAGTTAATATGTTCATTTGACCTAGACCCCTGCATTGGAATATGGTTCGATGCAGATCGGTCGCGGTTTGAAAGGTTTTTTTGCCGCTTTAAACGATTTCGTGTGAGAAACGGTGCGGTAATTTAATTTTACTTCCGGTTTCCATTTCTTTAGTGTTGTATATTTATTTAATATATTCATTTGAACTATTAGACCCCTGGATTAGAATACGGTTCGATGCAGATCGGTCGCGGTTTGAAAGGGTTTTTTTGCCGGTTTAAACGATTTCATGTGAGAAACGGTGCGGTAATTTAATTTTACTTCCGGTTTCCGTTTCTTTACTACTGTATATTAATTTAATATGCTGATTTGACCTATAAGACTCCTGCATTGAAATACGGTTCGATGCAGATTGGTCGCGGTTTGAAAGGGTTTTTTTGCCGGTGTAAACGATTTCATGTGAGAAACGATGCGGTAATTTAATTTTACTTCCGGTTTCCATATCTTTACTACTGTATATTAATTATTATGTTGATTTGACCTATTAGACCCCTTCATTGGAATATGGTTCGATGCAGATTGGTCGCGGTTTGAAACGGTTTTTTGCCGGATTAAACGAATTCATGAGAGAAACTGTGCGTTAATTTAATTTTACTTCCGATTTCATTTCTTTACTGTTTTTAGGTTTAGCGCAACATTGTGCAACTGTAGTGCTATGTGATAATTAGGACTCGTTTGTTGTTATGTATTTGCGTTACCAACATTATTTTACTGGATTAATAATTTGTGTTGTAACCTTGCGATTAGCTAATTTTATAACATTGATTGCTCAAAGTATAATGGTGTACACCCGTCAAGAGCTTCTATTTGAAATGGTTATTCATCTGTCTTGTATACTACACTATTAATCTGTTACGCAATTATGCTGCAACTGAATTCCCTATTACCACACTCCTTTTTTGTAAGTTGTTTTTTTAAACTACTTACAAAATAAAGAAAACCTACAGAACACAAAAATAAAAACTTATTGCTGACGACGTGTAAATTCACCAAAACCTATTAAGCTCATGATTTTTAGTTGTTGGTGTTAGGTTGTTGGTGTTACATTAATCAACTAGCCAGTAACCACAAGCTATTAACCATTGGACAAGAATAACTTTTTACCACTTCAGAAAAAGCGGAAACAAGTATCCACAATAATGCTACAAGTGCAACAATTGGTCAAATCAGTTCCAATGAAGGGGTAAAAGTGGGACCATCCAATACATATTCAACCCCATCGTACTAAATATTGTGTTGAGTAATAAAAGAACAAATCAAAATCAAAGCCTCCAAACCCTATCATACTCTCCAAACCCTACACCCTAAACCCTTCAAACCGTAATGGCTAAACCCTTAAATATGATCAAACGCTGTTGGATTAAATTCTTATGCAAGTGTAGTAATGTAACTACTTTTTGGAAATTGTTATCCGCCTTCTCCTCTAAATTATACATTTACTAATTGACATGACTTTGCTTAAATAATAGCTTTTTAGTTGATTGAAATCGGATATGTAGTACGTGAACTAGCGAACTGTTCATGTATTACAATCTAGTTCAGCATCGACAACCAAAATGTTCCATCAATATACAGTTCTTCTCGAGTTGATCGTATTGTTGTTGTTGTTGTTCCTCCTAGCGTTGTGAGATTTATGGTTCGTGTATATACGATGTTTCAGTCATTGCTCCTTTGGATTAGTATATTGTGCAAGTTGCTTGAAGCATCGATGCACCATTCATTGCTCTAGTAGTTGATTGTGTTGTCCAATTTAAAAGAATGTACCGGTATTAGACAATTGATGATTTGCTCGTAGTTGAACGAAGCAACGTTTTTAGTTACTTTCCCTCGTCCTCTTCCAAAAGTAACGGGGTTATTAAATTTATCTAATGTACTTTTCATTTTTTTTATTAGAAAATCGTAATAAGGTTATGCAATTAATTAATACAATCTATCTTCAGGGACATTGTAATATCGTACTATTCCGATGAATTGCTCCAATGATACTTGTACATTTTGTTATCCGTCTCAAATTATACTTGTACATTTTATTATCCGACTCAAATTACCATCGTATTCTAGCGCCATTTATATATAAGCCTCATAAACACATATTTATAAACCCGAATATATATACAATGTGAATTGTTCAATTCTTGAATTCTTCTAAGCTCCGTCCAATTATTACTCCGGTACAATTGCATTACCAACACTGCAGATGCGGTTTACGGATGCGCGTATGAGATATTTGAAAGCATGAGTGCGGTAAAAGGACGATTACATGGTTTCACCATGGTAATTCACCTGAAATTTACGTGACATTTTTTTTTTTGGCAATGCCAATGACACACTTCCTAGTGATTAAAATGTTGGTGACAATGACAACTCAATGCCAAAGTGTCAGAGATATTTGCAAGCAAGTCTTCCGGACTGCTGTTGTACAGTGATGGAGGTCGTAATCTTCGAAAATGAGCTGTGAACCGTAAAAAAATGGCTTCGATTCTCGTGATTTGGAAAGGATCGGACGGGTGAGACAATTAAACAAGTTCTTTGCCAATACTGGTTTTCTGATAGGAATATAGTTGTTCTGGGTGTGATATTTATTTAATATGTTCAATTGACCTATTAGACCCCTTGCATTGGAATACGGTTCGACACCGCGGTTTGAAACGGTGTTTTTGGGATATTTTCAGGTCGGGTTAAATGATTATCATTCAATTTGGTTTATGTTTATTATGTAGCAGTTCTAATATTTTTTGAGTTGCAAACGATCCGGGTAATGAACGGTCAGTGGGTCAAATTACTTATCAGTTTTAGTTATTTTGAGGGTGTTTCTACATTGAAATTGTTGTTGTACTTTAGTGTATTGGTTACAACGAATTTACGGTTTGGGTCCCATTCAGATTCCAACAAAAGGGTTCGGGTTGTGATCGAATAACAACCCTTACGTACCACCCAACACATATTATCTTACAAACATAAACACCAACGCATTACACTTGTACATTTTATTATCGACTCAAATTACCATCGTATTCTATCGCCAGTTATACGTAAACCTCTTAATCGCAACTTCGTAAACCCGAATATCGGAATATATATACAATGTGAACTCTTCATTTCTTGAATTCTCCTAAGCTCTGTCCAAGAATTATTATTCCCTCACAATTGCATTACTTGAACTCCAGATACAATTTACGTATGGGTGTATGGGATATTTGGAAGTATGATTGCGGTAAAAAGGACGATTACATGGTTTTACCATAGTAATTGACCTTAATTTACGTGACAGTTTTTTTGACAATTATAAAGCAATGCCACTGACACACATCATCGTGATTCAAATATTGTTGACAATGACAACTCAATGCCAAGGAGGATGAGTTCTTTGAAACCATGTCATTCAGACTGCTGTTGTTTACAGATTCCTATCACAATGATCATAATGGGGCTACAGTGTTGTAGGACGTACTCTACGAAAAAGAGCAGTGAACCGTATAAAAATTGGCTTCGATTGTCGTGATTTGTTTGGCCCCTATGAACTTATGTAGCCCCTATGACATATTAATTATTGTTGATTGTTGTACACCTATGAAATATTAATTATTGCTGATTGTTGTACACCTATGAAATATTAATTATTGTTGTAAACCTATGAAATATTAATTATTGTTGTAAACATAACTGCAGGAACATTAACACTAAGTACATTCACGGTAATGCCCTGACGTTGTGCAAGCAGCTCGGATGTTCCACAGAATAAAACACTTTGTGAAAAAAGAAATGATGTACCGACGAACCACTCGGCAACGACACACCAAACTGTGTGTGTTTTTAGGGAGGATTGAAAAATAGTGTTTTGGTGGACCTCGAGACTCTGAAGATTGCCGCGTAGTCTAGCCAGATTAAGACGATTCAAGCTAAATTACTGCACCGTAACCTCAGTAAGCGGTACAAATTCAACAGCAGGTTTCTATACAAAAACGGTTACAAAATAGTCAATTACAATGGTTATTAACCCATTCACAACGGTTACAATAAATTAAGGAAAAACAATAGCATTAATTCTGGAATTAATTAGTTCAGGTAAAAAACGTTTAAGCCACTAAGCCTTGTTCAAAAGACCGTGCAATGATTAAGTATGCGTAACCAACCCAACCAAACCGAACCCAGCCCGGCTCAGTTATTGCTCGATCGACGCGCGTGTCTGTGTGATAGGTTGGTCTGGTAGTTGCTTAATCATGGTAATTGCTTGATTAATTCTATTGTTCGTTGAGTAATTTATCAATGCTAAGTTAACGATAAGTAAATCATGATAATTTTTTAGTTAATATCGTAATAATTTCTAGTGTTCGAATTGGTTTCAATGCTAAGTTGTTGAAGGAGCAATCAATTCGGATATAAGGATTCTCAAGGACTAGAAACTAGTTTCAAAGGTTCGCTAATCAGTGTCAAGGCTTTGAGATGTTACATCAAGTATTAACATTGCACCGTGAACAAAATATAATTTGCCAATTACAAGAGAAATTAAAGCAAGCATATTATACAAGGTTCCCCCCTACTCGTAATAACTTCACAGCTAATACAAGCATTCACAAAACACTATCGAGGCCTAAACAGTCAAGGCTCATTGTTCAATTGAATTTGTTGCGGAGGCCATGTTGGTGGTGGTGGTGGTGTTGGAGCCTGTACCCTGTAATACCAAATAACACTTAGTCAACTAAATAACTTACACTACACTAACAACTTATAATGAAAACAACATTATAAGTTAATCAAATTACCTGGAAAAAAGCCTCAAAAGCGATCCCATTCGGCTCACTAGATATGTGGAAGAAATTTCCCCTCAGAATATTTGGTTTCCAGAATATTATAACTCCACCAGGCCTTGACCGCAGACCACATATTTATGTTTCATATTCACCAGGGAGGCTACGATCAACGAGTTTGTTTGTAGCCTCATGTTTTCCAAGACGAGCTTCCAAAACGATGACCAAGATCGGGTTAAAATTTTCGTGTAGGGCCACGAAATTTTCCGCAAAGGACGGCCTTGTGCACCCTCGAGCATTCCAAATTAAAATGTGTGACCCCCGATCGAGTGCACCATACTATTCGGTGGCCGAGGAAAGATGATGTCCTTTATAGATAACACGGTGGTACCGTTTACGATTGGGCCAGCGATGGTTAAGCCTGAGATTAAAGGTAAAAGCTTCAACCTGGAAAAAGAGGTGGGTGTTAGTGGTATCGACTGTCATTAGGTGGAGGGTATCCGTGAAAGAGCCAAAAAATATGTGGCGCCACATCCTGGGGAAACTGTAAGCAATTATGGAGTCGGTACTAAGATTGGGCTTCAAGTCAATTGCTTCCTCTATCTCAAGTGGTACTGTAAGAAGGGACGGCGAGGAATATAACCTGTGTATGAGCCAGTACAGCATGACACAAGCTCCCTCGTCGTAGCAACCCACCAAGTCCTCTAACAGAGGAAGGTGGCCCGACATCACCCTGTCATCTTGTAACACCATGCCATTAGTTTAGCAGCACATTGATTAGAGGAGATGTGCTCTAATGCACTGCGCAGGCTGGTATATACCATTTAAAAAGCAGTAGTTGTTCCTAAAATACTTTACTAAGTTCAGGTAAATTTCGGGCATCCCCGCCGGCTTTTTCTGAAAGTATAATATCGGTTGTCGTGGGTGGGGTAAGAGTTGCTGCCCTGAGCTAGAGTGGTTCTCCGCAACAGGTCCGACCATTTTTTTTGCTTGGAAAGGGTATAAAGATGAAATGAAATGAGAGATGGAAGGCAGTGGATGCAGAGTATGGAAAGTGATGAAATGGAAGTCGTTTCAACTTCCTTTATACTGATGCATCAGTTCCTCAGTGTATTGTCTCGTCAATTAATGCAGAAGTCATCTTTGAAATGGTACCTACGTATTCACGGTGGTCCAGTGGTACATTTGAATTCTGTACCCCAGTTGAACCGTTTCCCTCAATTACAGTACTAAATGCACCAGTGTACGTATTATATAACTTTTTACCTTAACATACAATTTGAAGTTTTGAACCACTTAACATCAACGTTGTCTTAGTGGTGCCCTGTATCACATGACACGGTCGTTGTGGATTGTTATACGACATTCCTAATCCAATTTGAACACTAAAAATATTATACCACTTTTGTATAGGTGGTACTAATCTGCTTATAAAAAGAACCACTGTATAAGGAAATGGATGATATCTGTTCATGGTGGTACATTCTAAAAGTCACCACCGTAACTGACGGTAAAAACTTAAATAATACGTACAGTGGTACATTTAATTCTATAAATGAGGAAAATGGTCCCACTGAATACAGACGTCAAATATACCACCGAAAGAACGAAACACAATAACTACCTTGGTACAATTTCTAAGACGTTGTGCTTTATTTGACAAGAAAATACAGTAGGGAACTGACGCATCAGTTTAAAAGAAATTAAAACGATTTCATGACAAATAAATTCACTTTCTAACTATACTCTGCATCCATTGCCTTCCATTTCTCATTTCATCTCATCTGCATCACCTTCCCTGGTTACAAGCAAGTATAATGGCCGGAACTTCCGTTGTGAAATACTGTAGGTCACGTCACCAACCCTTACCCCACCCACAACAACCGATATTGTATTTTCAAAAAAATGAGAGGGGGGTTTCCAAAATAAACCTGAATTCAGTTAAGTATTTTAGGAACTGCTACACCTTTTACAATGGGATGTACCAGCTTGTGCAGTCCATTAGAGCACATCTCCTCCAGTCAATGTGCTGCCAAACTGATGGCATGCTGGTAGAAGATGAGGAGCCGATGATGGGCCACCTTCCTGTTTTAGAGGACTTGGTGGGTTGCTACGACGAGGGAGCTTGTGTCATGCTGTACTGGCTCATACACATGTTTTATTCCTCGCCGTCCCTTCTTACAGTACCACCTTAGATAGAGGAGGCAATTGACTTGAAGCCCAATCTTAGTACCGACTCCATAGTTGCTTACAGTTTCCCCAGGATGTGGCGCCACATATTTGTTGGCTCTTTCACGGATACCCTCCACCTAATGAAAGTCGATACCATTAACACCAACCTGAGGTTCCAGGTTGAAGGTTGTACCTTTAATGCCAGTGTTAGCTGTTTCGGGGTTTTCTGATGTCCTGCGGGAGAGTTACAATTTCGAGACTGGAACCGGACGCCTGTACCTGCAAAATAACGGAGACTCCTGTGAGCTCCGCCTCCAACGGTCAAGTTAGTACCTGATTAAGGAGTAATTAATGCGGAAATTAAAGTGATTAGGTCTCTCTAGGTGAGAGTGATTAACGTAGGTAATCTGCTTTGTTAGCGAGATCAGCCGGTTATTACTGTGTGTAATTAATGTGTTTTCTCCGTAATGTTTCCGTGTTCTCTTTTTTTCATAATCCCCCTTAATGAGGATTAAGGGAGGTATTTATAACCTTGGGAAACGTGCCCATCCTAGGTTTAGGTAAACCTAGGGCCGATTGGGCTTCCCTCGGAAGTTGGGCCTGGGTGGCCGGTTTCTCCATTAGGCATGGAGTATGCCACATGTCGTGACATAACAGGTCCAAGGTGGACGAATAAGCGCGTGCCACGTGGCAAGCCCTGACAGTTCCAACTAGGGGACACTTGGCAGGACCTGATTGGTCCACGTGGCGCATTCCGATTGGTGGGAGCAAAATCCCCTAATCATTAACCATCGTTGGCCCATTCCTAAATGGTACAATCGTGTTACCTATAAAGAAGAGCATCTTTCCTCGGCCACCGAAGAGTATGGCGTACTCGCTCGGGGGTCGCACATTTCAATTTGGAACACCCGAGGGTGGACAAGGCCCTCCTTCACGGAAAACTTCGCAGCCCTGCACAATAAATTTAACCCAATGTTGTTCATCATTTTGGAAGCTCGTGTTTGAAAACATGAGGCGAATAATCTCGTTGTTCGTAGCCTCCCTGGTGATTATGAAGCACAGATATGTGGTCCGCAGTCAAGGCCTGGTGGAGTTATGATGTGTTGGCAACAACATATGCTAAGGGCCAATTTCTTCCACATATCGAGTGAGCCGATTGGGATGGCTGTTGATGCTTTTTTCCAAGTAATTTGTCTGATTTATAATATTGTTTGGAGTGTAAGTTAGTGGGAGTTAAATAATTTAAGTAACTAATTGTTGTTTCCAATTACAGGCTCCACCACCTCCACCTCCACGACCATCATGGCCTCCGACACAAGTTCAATTTAACAATGACCCGTTCAGCTCGGACGAGGAGGCACAGCCAGGTAGTTACTACTTCAATTCTGGCTTGGCTTTCGATGGCTCCGTCCACCACCTGGGATTTGGGAAAGACCTATGATGAACCGGGGATCGAACACTCCAAAATGCTTTGTGTATTTGTTGAACTTGCTTTTAATTTTGTTTTAATTGACTTTGCCTTTAAGTGATGTTCAACAAAAATTTTAAACAAAACCTTGACTCATAGTTAACTTTGTCTTGAAGTACATCTCAAAGCCTTGACTAATAGTTAACTTAGATCTTAACCAACAATTAATCTTAGTGGTTCATTGTGTACATCTTAGTGGTACCAAGGTTATCTTAGTGGTTCATTGTGCAAAAGCTCTTGTACTACCCAGACCTCAGTGGTACGAAATATCAAACTAATGTACCACCATTAACAATTTCGTATGTTTCTTTCTTAAGCAACGACAAAATTGAAAGGGTCACACCATGTTTCGAGAGTGGTACAAAAGGGGGGCATTTTGTACCACCGTTACAAAAGTGGTACAAGTTTATATCCATCCTGAACAATTTCGTATGCTCGTGTCTAAAGTGGTAAATAAATCACCCAAATGTATAGGTAAACATAATGTTTTAGGTAATCATAATGTTTTAGGACAAATATGGAGATTAATTGTAATCGGTTATTTTAGGTAATCATAATGTTTTGCTACAAACCAACTGTGATTTGTGGATTAATGTGATTAGTTTACTACTTATTGGTTCACGTAATAGATATCATTTTTAGTGTTATTAGTTATCGGGTACCCGAACCGATAAAGTTAACGGTACGGGTACCCGTCCCATGCTCACCATTGTCAGTTACTTGCTTTCTGCTTACAGTGAAAAACGACATGTAAGGTCATTTTTGTTGTTTGCCTGTGAAAATAGACATAGTCATTGAACTTCATTTCGTGTAAAGGGTTTGTGTTGTGCTTGAAACAGTTTTTAGGAAAAGTAATAAATACTTCGTAGGGGCCACATAAGTTCATAGGGGCCAAACAAGTCTCGACAAACGTATCCAATTTTATGACGGTTGTTGTCTGCTCACTGTCAACTTACGTCAACCGTCACTGTTGTGCCTTAACCATCACTGGCAAAGAAAATTGGCTAACAGTAGTCCGAATGACTTGCTTACAAATGTCTCAGACACTTTGGCATTGAGTTGTCATTGTCAAAAATATTTGAATAACTAGGAATTGTGTCCTTTTACCACACTCATAGTTTCAAATAGCTCATACACCCATTCGTAAATCGTATCTGCAATGTTGGTAATGCAATGCAATTGTGACGGAATAATAATTCTTCGACGGAGCTTAGAAGAATTTAACAATCCACCTTGTATATATATTCGGGGTTATAAATTTGCATTAATGAGGTTTATAAATAACTAGCACTAGAATACGAAGGTAATTTGAGTCGGATAAAAAAATGTACAAGTATAGTTGAAGTTGGTATTTATTTTTGTAAGAAAATATGTAAGTTAATATGTAAAGGTTGTCAGTCGATAGTAGCCCGAAACCTTATGTTGAATTTGGAACGGGACCCAAACCGTAAATTCGTTGAAACCAATACTCAATCAGAAGAACAATTTTGAAGGAGAAACACCCGCAACCATATTCAAGAGTTAAGACCATATTATTGGAGCAATTCATTGGAATAGTACAAAATTATAATGCTCCTCAAAATATTAAATAACAAATAATTATTAAATCATTGCCTAACCTTAGTACGATTTATTAAAATCATTTGTAACAAACAAATTTTCTTATATTATGGATCCTTTAATCAAAGAAAATGTACCACACTAGTGCACTGTGAAAAAATTAAAAGTATATTCCGATCTAGTAGATTAGATAAATCTAACCACGTTAGATGACAATGAGGGAAAGTAATTAACAACGGTGCTTAGTTCAACTATGAGCGAGTCAACAATTGTCTAATACCGTTACATGATTTTAAATTGGACAATTTAAACAACTAATAGAGCAATGAATGGAGCATCGGAACTTCGATCAACTTGCACTATGTAATCATCCAAAGGAGCAATGAATGGCACAATACGATCATTGCGAGAAGAATAGTAACATTTGGTTTTCGATGCTGAAGTAGATAGTAATAAATGAACAGTTCACTACTTCAACTACCACATACCCGACTTCAATCAACTAAAAAGCTATTATTTAAGCGAAATAATGTCAATTATTAAATGTATAATTAAGAATAGAAGGCGGACTACTATTTCCAAAAAGTAGTTACATTACTAGATTTGCATAAAAATTTAATCCGGCAGCGTTTGATCATTTGTAAGGTTTTAGCCATTAGGGTATGTAGGGTTTTATTTCCGATTTGTTAAGTACGATGGGGTTGAATCTGTGTTGGCTGGTCCCACTTTTACTCCTTAGTTATTTTAATTTACGTAATGGTTGCACATGTACCATTTTTGGGGAATCCTTTTTCCCATTTTTCCGAGTCGCTAAAAAGTTCTATTTGTGCAAAGGTTGATAGCGTATGGGTAATAGCTATTTGATTAATGTTTCACCAACAACCTAACACCATCAGCTGAAAATCATGAGCTAGTTGATTGAATGTTTAATTATGACTTTCATTATGATCCTTGATGTACTGTTTAATTACGAATTTCATTTTGATCCCTGATGAATGAATTTGAACAATGAATGTTTATTTACGATTTCCATTACGATCCTTGATGTATGAATTAGAACAATGATTTGCAAACATCATCGAGGCACTTCCAGGGGTTACACATAACTACCACACCCATATTGATACAATTAGAAATTGGTAAGGTTTCCCCAAAAATAAAAAATAAAATAAAAAAATAACAGTGAAATTGTATAATTAAAATTCTTAAATGAAACGCCATCATTACCTCCCCTCGAGAATTGGAACCATTAATTACTCCGGTTCATCACCGTATTCATTTTACTTCCATACTTCGTTCGAAGGGTAAAACACCTGTTCATTCCCCTTCAAAACCCTCTTGAAAACCTCAAAAAAACCACGCCAAGTGAATTCTGCTCCAAGGTATGTTCCTATTTCTTAATAGTCGTTTACTGGTTTGGGACTCTTTAATTATGTTTCCTAGCTCTTTCTCTGTAATAATGTGATTTTTTTTTTTTGTACTTCATGGTGTTATTGTTAGTTTCCTTTTTGTTGGTGTTTTTGATATCGTTCTGCATATGGTACCACTTTAGTTACGCTTATACGAAATTGATCAACGCGGTACAAGAATTAGATTATTAAATTGTACCACTTTTATCACGGCGGTACAAAAACCCCCTTGTTTTGTAACACTTTAGAAACATGGGTTTACCCTGTCAATTTTATCTTTGGCTGTCAAAGAAGCGGAGAGGGAAGGGATTGAATTATTTTTTTTGCCCGTTTTGCCCAAATTTGAAACTAATTATTTCGGGTTTATGAATTCTTGAAGTTTAAGTGGGGGCTTTTTGTACCACTGTAGTAACGATGCAGCGACATTGTTCAGGGTGGTACATGATATTGATGATGAAATTGTAGTACTTCAATCACAGTGGTATAGAAACCCGCTGCTTTGTACCACTTCAGAAACATGGATTTACCCTATCAATTTTGTCTTTTCCTGTCAAAGAAGTGGAGGTGGAAGGGACTGAAATATTTGTTTTTCCTTTCTGCCCAATTTTTAAACCATTAATGTTGGGTTTATGATTTTTGTAAATTTATTTGGGCGATTTTTGTACCACTAAAGTCACAATGATATGAAATTGTTCATAGTGGTACAATAAATGGATGATATTATTGTACCACTTTAGTCATGATGGTACAAAAACCCCCTGTTTTGTACCAATTTAGAAACATGGATTTACCCTTTTAATTTTGTCTCTAGTTGTCAGAGAAGCTACCATGGCTGACTGGGACGTGACTGAGGTAAAAGGGCATCTTGAAAAGTTGTACTCAGAGTTGGACAAAATCAATGCAAAGGAGAAGAAAAAGATAGAAGAAGTAGCTAAGATTAGAGCATTACATACGGCAAAGCTAGAAGAAGCGAGGGTTTTGTCGGCCCGTTTGCACCAGCTCCGGGAACAGCGAATTGCAAGCCTTTAGAGGGAAATTCATGCAATCCGTTCAATGTCAGGTTATGCCAGAAATGACACGGCTGTTGGAAATGACCAAGCTGTTGAGAGGATTATCGAGGATGACAGGGGTGGTGCTGTGGCTGTTTCTAGGGGATCTGATGATGGTAATGGTGATGAGGAGATGGAGGACCAGAATCAAGAGAGGAATGCTGATGATGAGGATGAAGATGATGAGGGCGACGACGATGAAGATGAAATGACGAAGATGCAGAAGATGAAGATGAATATGATGAACATGGGGATGAGGACGGGGGTGCAGCTGCTGAAGATGATGTAGAACGTGATTCTGAAACTGGTCATGGAGGGCGCTTGTCTTTTGGCTCTAATGATGGTGGAGGTGAGTATCTCGCTTATGATGATGATAATGGCTCAGCCGATTTAGATGCTTACAGGCGGCCCAGTCCTACCAGCTTTTACGATCCTTGGGATTAGCTTGGTTTGTTTATGTTTAGTTGTGTAATCTACACAATATGTTAAAGCTTAAGGTAAAGGTTAAGTTCAGTGGATGATTAGGGGGAGTTAGAAGACTATTTTCATGATGTAGTATAATTGGGTGATTTTTTTGTTGTTTCTTTTATGTTATCGTTTTGTTTGGCTCTTTGGTATTTTAAGAGTATTTGGATCCATGATTTATGTTAATTTTGTTGATTAAGATCGTGGAAGATATTACATTGGACCTAAATGAAGACACTAAGTGTTTTCAGACCCAAGGCTTTTGCAGAATCTTCAAAGAGACCTACCTGTTGACACTAGACTACAGTGATACCTAAGTTGTCTGAGTGGTACCCTGAATTACAAATCACTAAGGTTCTAGTGTACTATGACGAATTAGTTATTATTAACTAGACTAGTAATAAGTAATTAGTAAGTTGACTAGTTGGGTGTTGTTACGTTCTCCTACGACGCAAAACGTTCTCCTACACCGCAGGTATTTGTACCACCCTGGTTATTAATAATCCATTTCCTTTTCTAGTGGTTCATTCTGTAAGTGTCTTTGTACCACCTACACTTCATTGGTACCTAAGTTGTCTTAGTGGTACCCTGGATCAAATAACAAGGCGTATGACACGTTCGATTGGTAAAATGGTTTAACAACCTATGTCGATCAAAGACAGATTCGAAGGAATAAGATTTAGTCACTACGAGAACTCTACTGTTGGTACATGTAGGTGTTACGGCATAAATAGGGACTAGACCTGCTCACTGCCGTTGAAGAGTTCCCAACAACAGTGCTATACGGAGATCGTAAATATCTGAACGTCATGCATTAAAAATCATTACAAATCACCCAAGTGTAATTTATAAATAAACGAACGTCCTGAATTACAAATCATTAGAAATCACCCAAGTGAACCATGACGACTTAGTTATTAGAAACTTGACTAGTAATTAGTTATTAGTAACTTAAAATGTTGGGTGATGTAAACTTTATCCTACGCCGCAGGTATTTGTACCACCCTGGTTATTATTAATCCACTTCCTTTTATAGTGGTTCATTCTCTAAGTGGATTTGTACCACCGTCAATGCAGTGGTATCTATGTTGTCTTAGTGGTACCCTGGATCAAATAACAAGGTGTACCTCAAACTTGACACGTTCGATTGGTAAAATGGTTTAACAACCTACATCGATTCAAAGACAGAATTGAAGGAATAAGATTTAGTCACTAAGCGAACTCTACTGTTGGTACATGTAGGTGTTACGGCATAAAATGGAAATAAACCTACTCATTGTTGTTGAAGAGTTCCAACAGTGCTCTGCATTCATCGTAAATATTTGGACGTCCTCCATTACAAATCACTAAGGTTCTAGTGTACTATGACGACTTAGTTATTAGTAACAGTTATTAGTCTTCATTGTCATTTGTACCGTCCTAAAGAGGTATAACCCATTTCTTTTTCCAGTGGTTCATTGTCATCTTATTAGAGTTTAAAAATAGCAATTTTATCGGGTGACAAGAAATATAGTTAACTAATTGTAATACGTTTCATTACTCGAATCTATGACCAGAATCATTTGATTCTTTCTGTTAATGATTCGAGCCAAAATGATTTTTTGGGGTACAAGCACAAAACGAATCTGTATGCGCAAATGATGACACCATTTTCACCATTATCAATATCTTCCCACAGGGAAAAAGAAATAGTTAAATCTCATAATTTGCGATCTATTCATTCAATATTTCCGTTTTTATGGGACAAATTATTCAATTTAATGTATGTGTTAGATATATTAATAACTTACCCTGTCCATCTAGAAATCTTGGTATAGTGGTTCATTTATTGGTACTTTTATTGCGTAAGATATGTAACATTAATTAATGTATGCATGCGTAACTTCTAATTGGCAATTTCCAAGAAATCCTTGCCGGTTTACAAATCTCCCCCACTAATTCTATTAACCACCATCATCATCACAACTCCCAAACCACTACATCCACTCCCATGCATAAAGGTGAACCGTCACTTTGAGGTCTATTTATGTGTCAAACACTTTTTGCAAAATACTTAACTTCCTTCTATTCGAACAAAGCGATCTTCCTGTCTACGAAAATCAAAAATGGATGTAGAAGCGAATAGGAGAAAATTTACAACTTCTATGGTTGACATCCTTCCGTCAGAAGTGTTGGCGACCATGCTATGTTTCGTTGCTAAGTCGTCTCCTGCTGATTTATTTCGGTGCAAATTAAGGTAGGCTTATACTTACAACATGCACTCTATTTCTTATCACATACACAGAAAGTGTAATAATCTAATTTCTGCCGTATAACTTGATAATAGTTGTAAAAGACTGCGACGGATAGCCGAAGAAAAAGGGGTCCTTCAACAAATTCACCTCCGTTGGATTAAAGCACGAATGTCATGGCCACACCGAAAAGCGGCGGAGAAGTTCTTCATGAAGTGCGTGTAGAATGAACATCCTGAAGCTCTGCTTGAGTTTGGATTTGTACATCTTCTTTCTCATTTATGGTGAATTTTATTCGTTAGAATTTATGTTGTCGACTTCTAGTCACTGTTTTAGCATGTCTCTTTATCGTACTGACAATACTTCAACACCCTGGTGGTAGTCGAAGGTTTGACGATGTTGGAAAGAGCAACGGAGTTGCAGAATTCAGTGGCAGCATATGTAGTAAGCCTCATATACATATACACCGGAGAAGAAGAAAGGGGTGTTCAGCTTTTAGAGAACACTATCAACAATATCGGATATGCAGGGTAGTCTAGTGTAGATATAAGTTCCGTGATATGGCAATTTCAAATTGGATGCACAATCATATGATTGTACATCATATGCCACAGCCGAAAATATTGTGCGAACAAAAACTACAGCACGAGAAGAACTTAAACCCATGGGATCCTCTTTACGACGAGGATGCGGAAAGTACAATATCTTGTATGACTTGTAAATGCATTAGGGAAATAAGCGTATTTTATGAAATACTACGTGGTCTACTCACCGGTCCTGTGTTATGCATGTGATCTGTATTAATGACATTTCTTTTTCAAACTTGAAGATTATGATTTGTTAACTTTGTGTTCAGGTTACACATAATGATATGTTTCGCAGTTCGGAATTGAGAAGGGTAAAACCATGTTTCGAGAGTGGTACAAAACTGGAGAATTTTGTACCACTGTGTCAAAAGTGGTACAACTTTGTATATATTTCTTATACCATCCTGAACAATTTCGTATGTTTGTGTCTAAAGTGGTACAAAAATCACCCAAATGTGTTGGTATAAATAATGTTTTAGGTAATCATAATGTTTTAAGACAAATATGGAGATTAATTGTAATCGGTTATTTTCAAAATACAATTTAAAATGATATGCTGTTCCAATATTTATTTACTGACGATGTATATCAAGGACGTGACATAAGGGTAAAGGCTTTGACATACTGTGCAGCGTGCCCCTCAGTCACTCACAATAGATAATAAGATATGTAGAGTGTGCCTTTACTCCCTCTACGAAGATGCATTATTATTTAGCATCCCCAACTCCAGCCGAATAAAATTGAATCGTTCTTCACTTCAAGGCTTAGTGATAATATCAGCTAATTGATAAGTAAGAGAGATAAAAGAAATAGAAACATCACCTTTTTCATCATGATCTCTTATAAAATGATGTCGTGCATCAATATGCTTAGTACGAGAGTGCTGCAAAGGATTTTTAGTTATTGAAATAGCACATGATTTGTGAACAAACTTTATAAATATAGCAAGAAGCATGCAATTGTTGAGCAAAGCAAATGTTGTACCGTTAGGGTAGAAGACAGTTGTCATTATGGGTTCGTTAGGGTACTTCACCGATGTGAGGGGGGGCAACAAATTCTTGTGGTTTTTTTTTGCAATTGTAAAAGGTGAAAATAGATGCAGTTAGCAAAATTTCAAGAAACAATTTCTTACCAACTACCAGGATCTCATGCATATAAATTACACGAATCACCTAAAATAGTCTATCATACCCTCGACGCGTGATTTCCACAAAGTAAGACGACACTTCTTTCTTCAATTAGAGATCTTTAGAACGTCAAGTGTCACTCCTCTAATATTGGTCCACGAGCAATGATTGGATCTCCACGTATGCTCTTATTAAAATGATTAATGGAGGTTATTTCAGAGAGAAGTTTTTGTGTTTACTAAAAAAATGTGGGATTCTCATTAAATTGATTAAACACAGAAGTGATTAAGTTTAAACAACTTAATTACATTTTAATCACAATTTATTGTCTGCAATTGCTTACGTATTACCCACTTGTCTTTTCTATGCAGTAATGATGGATTACTTGTGGCTTTTCAAAAATGTGGCTATTTCTCTTCATACCATTGCTCCCTTTACTGTTTTTTTTTTACAGAATTTTCAATTCTCATCAGACCTATTTTTTAAAATACTGGTGTGCCTCAGTCGTATGCAACCAAAAATATCACAACTAAGCTAACTGCAAATAAACGTAGTTAGGGAAGTCGAGTTCGAATCCACAGGGAAAAAGGGACTAATAACTGGAAACCTAAGTGGAAATACTCTAGGACGGTAGTAACCTAAGTAACGAGGGGGGTTTTCACGAGCAATGATGATAAATGAACTAAGTAAGAACAACGAACGTAATGAATAGGTAATCAATGAGAAGAACGGTCTTGGTTATGCGAAATCCACTAATGAACATACAAATTGATCATAGAAGTCTCCTCAATCAAGCTCTATTGAACACCTTGTTGTAGAATTCCTAGATTCTAAATTCTCATAAATAGTTAGAAATAGCAAAGCGCTCCTTTCTAACCCTTTCCAATGCACAATTCAAGACAAGCGCTCTAAATTATCCACAAGAAGAAAATAAACGGAGAAATCAACAAGGATTGAATAAATTAACACAAGCGGTCTAATTTCTTCAATAATATTATTCCCTCTTCAAGTTATCAACCAAAAGCATGCATCAATAACCTAAAGTTGCTACTTTGGAAAGATTAATTAGATGCAAGCGAATCCAATAATTCTAACCTAGCAATTGATTAAAGCAAATCATGAAATTAATTCAAGGAACAATATATATTCAATAGATATTAAGAGAAGAAAGATCTCACAATTCGTAGCTAAAAGCTTCAATCTTTAACCAAGAATCCGGAAGATTAAGCTTCCATGGATTCTAATTCCAAAACAAAGAATTCTGAAAATTCCAAGTAAACCCTAGAAAGCTTTTTTTTCTCAAACTTAATTCTCCTTTTTCTAACTTAAAACTTAATTAAAACTAAGCTATTTATATGTTTCTATATTTTAATAACATAACACAATAATAATAAAATAATATCCAAAACACGAGCCAAAACAAAGCCAAATTGCTGAAAATTAACCAAAACAGCCCGAATTTCTGCCAGAGCCGCTGCCAGCTGCTCTGGACCCGCTGGCAGCTGCTCTGGCAGCCCCTCACTCTGGTATACCCGCTGCCAGCGGCTCTGGCCAGCTGCCAGCGGCCCTGGCAGCGGTTCCTGCTGTTTTCGCCTTCTTTCCTTGCTTCTTCTTCTTGCTTTGCTTCACCTTTTCCTCAAGCTTTCTTCCTTGCTCTTCCATGCTCCATCACAACTCTCAAATCACGAGCCAAGGTCCATCCTTCTTACATAACTCTTCATTGGTTCCCGAGCTCACTCACTCACTTATACTCATAAATCTCGCCTTTTGCACATAAGTGAGATCACAGCCCAAAACTCACAAAAGCTAACAAAAGTACATATAAAGCATCAAAACACACCCTAAAATGCTTCTCTCAACCCATGATAAGAAGGCTTATCAAATTCCCCCATGCTTGAACCTTTACTCGCCCTCGAGTAAACTTAGAGAATAAAACACATCCTCCTCACTAAGGTTCAAAACAGAAGATGGTGGAATCAAACTAGCTCTATGCACTCAAACTCAACAAAACATCCTAGTACTTATCAACCAATCACAATCACACTCCCCCATACTTCACACTTTGAATCTCCCTTTTTTCTTATTTATCAATTCATCCCCAAAATCAACTTGGAACGATAAACGCATAGCCATGAGTATGAATATTCTCAACCGCCTAAAGAAATGAAATTTTTGATAAAATTGGGCAAACAAAAACTCAACTTAACCAAAAATCTCATAAAAACACTTCCACATTCAAGAGTGAAAACAAACAACTCATGCTCTCAAATTCCTAAGATGATCAACAAATTCCCCCAAAATCTCAACTATCTCCCAAAATCACCAAGATGAAACCTACCCCGACACCTCCTTATATCTCCTCCCCTTATGACACCGACTCCGGCAAATAGATGCGAAATTTCCTTGAAAAATCAAATTCATGAACATTTCTCTCTTTTTTCTCTCATTTTGCCTAGGAGCCCTTTCGGGTTTTCATCCTAGCCTCTCATCTTTTTCCAAATCTCACTTTCTCACCCACTCATTAGCCACTTTTTTGCTTAGGTCGCCCTTTCGGGTTTTCAACCTAACCGGGCCCCCATTTTTGCCTAAGCCGCCTTTTCAGGTTTTCGACTTAGCGGGTTTCTTTTTCTTTTTTCTTTCTTTCTTTTTTTTCATACTTTTTTCTGTTTTTTTTTTTCAAGCTTGCTTCATTGAACCACAATTAAGATAGTTATACAAAACATGAAATCAAGATAACTATACAAAATTCAAAGAATATATGCAAGAATTTCTTCCCCCCCCTACTTGAATGAAGCATTGTCCTCGATGCAAGAACAACTACAATGAAACCAAAAGTAAGGGAAAAGGAAGAAAATCGTTACCATCTCAATGAGAGGGACCTCCAGAGCCAGAAGAGCCGGCATCGCCCCGAGAAGCACGCCTCTCGGAACGACGCAAAGCACGGGATGCCAAATGATCCATGAACGCCTCAGTTGGAGGCTCATACTGCGGATACTGAGTGGTGTAAAACCGACTCATGCTTCTTTGATATGCAAGCAGCTCGTGCATCCCATCGCACACCTCCTCTAGTCTATCATCCACATCAGCCCTCCATCGAGGCCAATCATCGTGCTGCACTCCAGCAGCATCCTCACCCCCTTCCTCATCAACAAACTCTCCGCCCATATGAACATCGGGATTCTCCTCTCCCATGTTCTCAACTATGATTTCAGCATCTCCCAAATAAGGAGAAACATCCGGGTCGGGCGGAAGGAAAAAGTCTGCAGCAGTAGGGCCAAAAGGTAATGCTCGTCCCTCGGGACGAGGAAGTCTCAAATAGTTCAAACCCTGCGGTCCGTATCGCCAGAAATAACTACCGGCGACGGGGGAACGCGATAATAAACCGATCTTGACCAGAGTCATGATGTTATATGTCAAGTATGTCGAGTCTACTGGCACAAGATCCTCAGGGGGTGGAACATTCAAATAACAGGCTAGCAAAGAGACCATGCCACCCATACTAATATGGCCACTGGAGTTGGACTTCACCTTTACACAACTATCAACAAAAATCTCCACCCAATTGGGCGTACCGACACCTTCAGGGGTCATCGCCCACAAATACGACAATGTGACTTTGGGGACCTTAGTGGCCTCCCCTTGGCATAGAATAGTGGACGATATAAACCTATGCACCAGTCTAAGGCATGGGTGGGTGATTTTGAAGCTATGATCACCGTGAGGATCAACCTCACAACCAGTTATAGCCCTCCAAAATACTCGGGACGAGTATGAGCTATGATCACCCCAACGGTTCACCAATGGGGGTGCATCCCAACCAAATGCCATACGCAAATCATCATAAGACATCACATAATTCCTATTGTTCAAATTAAAGGATATTTGTTCACGTCCTTTAGTAAGCGTTGAAAGGAATTCATATGTATACCTGACATAGGTGGGAGCGCATTTGGTCATGAAATTCTCGAGACCCACGTTCCTTAGCAAGAGCCGCACTCCTTCCTCCATCTCTAGCTCTTGTAAAGCTTCTAAGTCAAAGAACTTGGTGCATTGCACCGTTCGTCGGGGTTGTTGAAGCTTAGTCCATACGCCCTTCTCTTTGGAATGCAACCGAACACCCATGAAACCATCCCCTTGAGGCAATGGAGGTGCCTCCCCTTGACTTGAAGAAGCCCCTTGCTTCTTGCCCCTTGAGGGTCTTGATGGAGATGAAGCCTTGGACCTCTTGTTATCCCTTCCCATGACTTTAGTTGTATGCTTGAATCTTCACCCTCACCTTCAATTACAAGAAGTTCACGTTGCACAACCTCACAACCACTCAATGTCACCCTTGGAATCAAGAGCAAATGGAAAACCTAGGTTGTATTTGTGAAGGGAATTGATGGAAGGTAAGGATTTGGGGAAGGAGAATTGCTAGGGTAGATGTGGAATTGGAGTGTGGGAGTGAAAGAGTAGAGAGAAGGAGGAGAAAATGCTTAGGGTTGATGTGAATTGGGGGATAATGAAGGAAGAAGATGGAAATTGGGGGAAATAAGGGGAAAAAAAAAATCGGGGAGAGCTGTAGGAGCCGCTGGTAGCGGCTTGAGGCCCGCTGCCAGCGGCTCTGGCAGATTTTGGTGATTTTTTTTTTTTTTTTTTAATTCAAAAAACGTAGAGGGGGGGCCCGCTGGCAGCGGCTCAGGAGCAGCTACCAGCGGCTGGGACAGAAACAAAGGGGTTTGGGCTGCAAGAAGACCCGCTGGTAGCGGCTGCAGAGCAGCTGCCAGCGGCTTCTGCAGGGAAGGCCCCCCTTGTCTCTGTTTTGCTCTGTTTTTGCTGCGTTTCGCGCATAAAAATTGCTCCCAAGGCCTCCACCTACACAAAAACAATAAAAACACTCTTCACATCACACGAAAAAAAAAAAACTAAACTACGAAAAGTAATGGGGAAGAGTTTTCGATCGGGTTGCCTCCCGATTAGCGCCTTTGTTTTACGTCGTTGGCTCGACGCGGCTCATCCCACTTCGCTACTCCATTGATGGCTCGTAGAGATCGATGCACTCCACGTTCTCGGTTTTGAAACCCTCGAAGTAGGGTTTGAGCCTTTGGCCATTGACTTTGAAAATCTTATCGGTCTCGAGGCTTTGAATTTCAACTGCTCCATGCGGATATACATTCACCACTTGAAAAGGGCCCTCCCAACGGGACCGAAGTTTTCCCGGAAATAATCTAAGTCGGGATTGATATAGGAGTACTTTTTCACCGACTTTAACCTTCTTCCTAGAAATCATCTTGTCATGCCACAACCTATTCTTTGCTTTGTGGTATAAATGAGACAATTTCTTGCCCGGAATTGCAGACGGGCCGATTGTTGAACCTGGTGGTATAGGTGGAAGCTTGGAATGTTCATTCAATTCCCCCACCTTCACCTGCACATTAGTAGGCATAGAGAAATCCAAGAAATCACCAGATACAACATTAGTTATAGGTGTGAGGAACTCATCCCCACGATGATTGTTAGGAACATCATGCACCATTGGATCGACAACATTAAGAGAACATAAAGAATGAGTGTTGACAGGATACTTTATGGAATCATAAATGTTATACCCAATTGCTTTCCCATCAACCTCCATAGTCAAGGAACCGGTAGACACATCGATTTTTGTTTTAGCAGTCTTCAAGAAAGGTCTTCCTAACAAGATGGGGACTGCTTGTTTGTCATGTTCCATGTCAAGCACATAAAAGTCAGCAGGAAAAATCAAACCATCAACCTTAACCAACACATCTTCCACCACCCCCTTAGGATACACATTAGACCTATCCGCTAACTGAATCACTACCCCAGTTCCATGTAAAGGTCCAAGTTTTAAAGATTTAAACAGGGAATATGGAATAACATTAATTGATGCACCCAAATCCAACATAGCTCTATGAAAAGTGGTGTCCCCTATTGTAACTGGAACAGTAAACATACCAGGGTCACTGCATTTTTCAGGAAGTTTCTTTTGGAAAACTGCAGAAACATGAGCACTCACTTTCACTTTTTCCATCCCTCCTAACCTGTGCTTCCTCTTTATAGTACACAGTTCTTTCAAAAATTTAGCAAATCGAGGAACACTTTTTATTAAATTCAAAAGGGGAATGTTTACCTCACACTTGCTGAATGTTTCATAGATGTCTTTGTCTTTCTCATACCTCTTTGTTTCTTTCAAAGCTTCGGGAAAAGGTGGTGTGGGTTCATAAGATGGAAAAGTGGGAGGATTTGCTACAGCTTCATGTTCCACTTCCTTCTCCTCAGCTCCAATCAACTCTTCAGCCCTCTTAGTTGCAATTTCAGTCTCTTTCAGCTCCTTGCCAGTTCTCAATGTAATAGCGTTGGCTTGTTGCTTAGGATTCAACTCCGTTTGAGATGGAAGTTTTCCCGAATCCTTAGCTTCAAGTCTGCTCACTGCACTTGAAATTTGACTCACTTGACTTTCCAAATTCTGAATACTGGATTTGGTCTCTTGCTGGAATTGCACCATGTTTTGCTGCATAGTAGAAACATTAGAAGTTAGTGATCTAATCATTTCATCAGTTGACATATCATTCGAATTTGAGCTTTGGCCTTGAGGTTTGGCCAATGGTGCCCTATATTGCTGATATTGCTGCTGGCCTTGAGCATTTTGCTGTTGTTGTTGGTTCCCCTGGGAATTCCCATATCTCAAATTTGGATGATCCCTCCATCCTGGATTGTATGTATTCGAATATGGATCATATCTTCTCTGAGGACCTTGCCCTTGGAAACCCATTGCATTGGCCTGCTCATTCTGTTCCTCTTGTAATTGAGGACATGCATCAGTGGGATGTCCTGTGGAGGTGCATAAACCACAAGCATTCAGTTGCTGTGGATTCCTTGAGTTCACCATGAACTCACGCATCATAGAAGTCAAATCAGCTACTTGACTCTCTAACTCAGTTGTATTTGAATTTGCTGCATTCACCCGGCGCGTGGGAGTTCTCTGACTGAACTGCCTAGAATTCTCTGCTAGCTCTGCAATCAGCCTAGTTGCATCTCCTGGAGTCTTATTCACTAGCCCTCCACCACTTGCTGCATTCACCATCCTCAAATCATCATCTGTTAGACCTCCATAGAAGTATAGGATGAGGTCTTGATCGGAATACCCATGGTACGGACAACTAGCACACAATCTCTTGAATCTCTCCCAATACTCATACAAGGACTCATCTTCCTTCTGATCCACATTGCTGATAGCTTTCTTAAGGCTTGCAGAAATAGTGGCTGGGTAATACTTCTCTAAGAAACACTTCTTCAAACCTGCCCAATTTGTTATGCTCCCTGGGGGAAGATAGTAAAACCAATCCTTCGCTGCATCTTTGAGAGAAAAAGGAAATGCTCTCAACTGAATTTGCTCATCAGTCATCCCAATCGGTTTCATGCTAGTACATACCACATGAAATTCTGCCAGATGTTTATTTGGATCTTCACCCTTCATGCCATGGAATGCCGACAATAGATGAATTAGACCGGATTTGATCTCAACATTAGTACCTTCCTCCAACTGCTGGTATGCAATGCACAACGGTTGTTGGTTCAAGTTGGGAGCTGTGAGTTCCCTTAGAGTTCGATTGTCAGCCATCTCCTCTTCTTCTTGAATATTGAAGGAGTACGTTGATTCACTGGGGGGTTGTTCTTGCCTCTTTTCGCAACCTGGAAATATTCCTTTCAATTTCTGGATCAAACTGCAAAACTTCTTTGTTAGCAGAACGGGTACTTATCATACCCTAGCGAACAAACAAAGAAAAATAGCTAAGAACAGTCCTAAAATAAATTCTACTAAGATAAACAATTAAAAAGTAACGCCTTAATTCCCCGGCAACGGCGCCAAAATTTGGTGTGCCTCAGTCGTATGCAACCAAAAATATCACAACTAAGCTAACTGCAAATAAACGTAGTTAGGGAAGTCGAGTTCGAATCCACAGGGAAAAAGGGACTAATAACTGGAAACCTAAGTGGAAATACTCTAGGACGGTAGTAACCTAAGTAACGAGGGGGGTTTTCACGAGCAATGATGATAAATGAACTAAGTAAGAACAACGAACGTAATGAATAGGTAATCAATGAGAAGAACGGTCTTGGTTATGCGAAATCCACTAATGAACATACAAATTGATCATAGAAGTCTCCTCAATCAAGCTCTATTGAACACCTTGTTGTAGAATTCCTAGATTCTAAATTCTCATAAATAGTTAGAAATAGCAAAGCGCTCCTTTCTAACCCTTTCCAATGCACAATTCAAGACAAGCGCTCTAAATTATCCACAAGAAGAAAATAAACGGAGAAATCAACAAGGATTGAATAAATTAACACAAGCGGTCTAATTTCTTCAATAATATTATTCCCTCTTCAAGTTATCAACCAAAAGCATGCATCAATAACCTAAAGTTGCTACTTTGGAAAGATTAATTAGATGCAAGCGAATCCAATAATTCTAACCTAGCAATTGATTAAAGCAAATCATGAAATTAATTCAAGGAACAATATATATTCAATAGATATTAAGAGAAGAAAGATCTCACAATTCGTAGCTAAAAGCTTCAATCTTTAACCAAGAATCCGGAAGATTAAGCTTCCATGGATTCTAATTCCAAAACAAAGAATTCTGAAAATTCCAAGTAAACCCTAGAAAGCTTTTTTTTCTCAAACTTAATTCTCCTTTTTCTAACTTAAAACTTAATTAAAACTAAGCTATTTATATGTTTCTATATTTTAATAACATAACACAATAATAATAATAAAATAATATCCAAAACACGAGCCAAAACAAAGCCAAATTGCTGAAAATTAACCAAAACAGCCCGAATTTCTGCCAGAGCCGCTGCCAGCTGCTCTGGACCCGCTGGCAGCTGCTCTGGCAGCCCCTCACTCTGGTATACCCGCTGCCAGCGGCTCTGGCCAGCTGCCAGCGGCCCTGGCAGCGGTTCCTGCTGTTTTCGCCTTCTTTCCTTGCTTCTTCTTCTTGCTTTGCTTCACCTTTTCCTCAAGCTTTCTTCCTTGCTCTTCCATGCTCCATCACAACTCTCAAATCACGAGCCAAGGTCCATCCTTCTTACATAACTCTTCATTGGTTCCCGAGCTCACTCACTCACTTATACTCATAAATCTCGCCTTTTGCACATAAGTGAGATCACAGCCCAAAACTCACAAAAGCTAACAAAAGTACATATAAAGCATCAAAACACACCCTAAAATGCTTCTCTCAACCCATGATAAGAAGGCTTATCAAATACCCCTTTAGTTGTCTTTTTAGTTCTCCGTTTTCTCTGGCAATATTTTTTTTTACGCAGCTTAGGGTTTAGGGTTAATCCAAATTGTTAGAAATCTTTTCCTCTTAATCCTATCCTACGAACACCGAAACCATGGCGAACGACAGCGAAGTCAGTGACTTGCAAGCGCAGCTTGAAGTGGTGTACACTGAATTGGCTGAAATTCGTGCCCGATAGAAGGTCAAGGGAGATGAATTGGCTACAATTAGAGTGACACATACGACAAAGCTACAAGAAATGAAGGTTTTGTCGGCCTAGTTGAAGCGGCTTTGACACCAGCGCATTGCAGAGCTTCGTAGGAATGTTGGTGTTCGAGGAGGTCATGTACAACACAGGGCTGAAGGTGGTGTTGGAGGAGGTCCTGGAGAACGGAATGAGGTTGGTGGTGTTGATGATGAGATGGAATGCATATTTAATTATAAGAACCACCACAGATATGCTCTGGTATTGTTTTAAACTTGCGTATGTGTGTTTGTCTTTGTATTCGTGGAATCTGTGTGCCTAATTTTGTTCTTGTCCTATTTTCCTTGTGCTTAGCCTCTTCCTAGACCTTGGAAGTCTTTTGCTTCTGTTTTTTCGGGTCCTGTTCGTGTTTAACGTGGTCCAGGAGGGCCATCGTGGCCTGTGGAATTGCTCGATGGTAATCTAAGTCAAGCTCGTGGTCTGTTCATGTATTCTGGTTGGGAGAAGTTTGTGGCTGACAATGATGTTGAGCATGGTGATACTCTCAGTGTCCGTTACGTTAGTCAGGTGGTTTTCCATGTTACTGTGTTAATAGAAGTTGACGATGGTGATGCTGGTAACTAAGAAATCAATTGTGTATTGAAACCTTTTGTTGGTTTATGTCTGCAGTAGCTTTTAATTGTGTTGGTCAGTAGGGGGTTTATGTCTGTAGTAGCTTTTGACTGTGTTTTTTATGTCTGTAGGGGGTTTATGCTGGTTTATGTCTGTTGAAACCTTGTGTTGGTCAGTAGCTTTTGGTAATCTATTTTTAATTGGAGCATTTTGAATTATGCTAATGACAATCAAATTGGTTTTCCAAGCTTAAGCATGCAGTTTCTGTTATTTGTGTTTTGAATAAAAGAAAATACAACAATTGTTCTACTTCAAATAAGAATTTCAGCAGCTATATTACCAAAAATAGAACATACTTGGCTTTATTCATATGAAATAGCAGATTACAGATGAAACACATTATTTCAAAGCTACTAATAATAACACCAAATACATGACAACACAAATTTTAACCACAAAATGAACAAAGTCAGCAAATTCATCTGTTTTGTGCATAAACTCATTGAAATCTCTCCTTAGAAGTTGAACAATTGTAGCTTCAGGTGTGTTACCCACCCTACTTGCTGTGTCACACACAAACTGGTCCTCCTTAACCCACATGAAAAATTCATAGAACCTGCACTTGCAGTAGGGCCTTCCTGGGTTTGACACGGAGCTTGAGAATTGTATATCAGCAGCTCTTCAGGGGTCACAGTTGCAGTTTACTGATTTGAACCACAAACCACTTCCACTCCTGTTGGTTGAAGAATCCATGCCAGAAGAAGACATTGACAAGCGAAAATCAAAGAAGGGTAAAGGGAAATTTGAGAAGAACAAAGCTTCAAATGAGTGGCTGGGTAGTTTAAATAGAAAGAGGGACGTTGCAATTTTTTGTATTTATGATTTTCAAAAAGAAATTAAGAGTCCTTGATTTTCAAAAGGTATTTATTTCACTTCTTGAGTAGTCTGGTCACGTACTCACGTGTTTACCGTCATCTCTCTCCGCCTTTTGGTTTCTCTTTCTCTTCCCTTATTTAAAACCTTGATTCTCTCCTCTTCCCTATTTCACGTCGTTTTGTAAGGACCTTTTTGGAATTCCAGCCTTTTTCGAAATCCTACATTTATTACACTTGAGCCCGTTTCACTTTCTCTCTCATCCGTCACTTCTCTTCTTCCAATTTTTCTGATTTATTTCATCTCTCTGAAGTTTTTGGGAAAAACAACGTAATTCTGTGGTTTGGCTTCAATGGCGCCCAAAAGAAAGACCAGTGCTTCGAAACCTTCGTCCTCAAAAGCTGCCCGAACCCCTTCTTCCTCTAAGAAGAAGGTTACCGAGATCTCGTCTTCCGAGTCTTCATCCCTATCGGAGTTCTCCTTAGATTCCTTAGTTCCACGGTCTCCAGTTCACAAATTTCCTACTGAACCCGAGGTAAATTCTTCCCTTCCTTCATCGTGGTTTAGAAATTACGCAACACTGGGTCAGTGGAAAGATGGGTATCATTCTCGTCGACTCTGTTTTTTTGCAATTATGAATACTTACCTAATTGATTCTGCTATTCTCAATTGTTTTAAGGTCTTTAGAGAGTCTTCTTTATATAAAATGTCATCTCTTTCTGACATTGCATACCCGCGTCTTACTCGTCTTTTTTTCATAAACATGGTTGTTACCAAGAATCGTGGGGGGCGGGGGGGGGGAGACTAATCTTAAATTCCTTGTCAAAGGGAAAGAAATAATCCTGAATCCGTCTACGTTGGCCCAAATTTTACAGACTAGCCCTGATTTATGGACAGACTCTCATCCCCCTCGTCAGGAATGTGTTTCTAAGGCAAGAGAACAATATTTGCTTCCAGACCTTCCACAATCAAGGCAATTAACTCATTCCTCTCTAAAACCTGAACCAAAAATTATCTTTACATATCTTGTTCGATGTATTGTTCCCCGCACAACTTCCAGGAAACTCGTCACAGATCAAACCCTAGAAATAATATTCCTGCTTCTTAATGGTTACGCCCTCGATTTACCTAACATAATCTTGAACCACATGGTTCACTGCTATCCTTCGCCACGCCGCCATACTCCCCTTCCTTACGCTAATCTGCTTCCCAAAATATTTGAGTTCTTTGATATCGATTTAGGGAATGAGGAAGTCGAAAGAAACCGAACCCCTAACATTGGTATGGATTCTTTTAACAAAATCGGGATTTCCTCTCTTCCTGATGGTACATGGAAGCTCCGATCTGAGCTATTCGCTGAAGAAATGTCTACCCTGCCACCGTCTCTGTCCAAAGGGAAAGGGAAAGAGAAAGCGCCTGTTAACCCTCCTTTGTCTTCCTCTCGTCTTGATGCCCTCGAATCTTGTCTTGATGGCCTCGACTCTCTTCTTGATGGCCTCAACTCTCATCTTGATGCCCTCAAATTAGGTCAAGATGAAAATCGTCGTGATATGATGCTTGAAATTCAAGAGCACGGAAAAAAGTTGGAACATACTCATGAACTTTTGGCAATTGTTAATGCCAAGGTCAATAAAATGTTCTATCTCAATGCCCTGACCTACACAGCCACTAGTAGCATAATGCCCTTAGATGAAGATGCTGGTCAGCAGGCACGAGATAAGTATGACAATGTTCTAATGAATTGTTTACGTAGTGTGAAGGACAAGCCTATTTTACGACCCTAGTAGACCGAACCTACAATTATTACTGTTGAGGAATATGGGGTGGTCAAGAAGTACAGGGAAGCGGAGGAGCAATGGAGGATTGATGAGATGATGAAGGACAAAGTATTCACAGATGCTCATGGGCGCTGGTGTAAAAAGGCAAGGGATAATGTTCACTTTCAACGATCCAGGAAATGAAGGCCTTGAAGCTGTGTTGTTTAAACAAGTTTTCTTTGAACCTTTTTAATATTTGGTCTGTATAAAACAATGTTTTTTATTTTTGTTGCACATTTCTTCTCTGATTGACTGGATGTAATGTCAACAAAGGGGGAGAGTGTAATGTTATTTGTCTTAATATCTTGTAGTTTTGAAGACCAGTATGTGATGTAGTATGTGATGTGCTAACATACTCGTCTGTTAAGTTTATAGTTTATGTGTCTTGTCTCAAGACCTTGAGATTAAATCTGTGGAACTTGCGAATTGAACCTCTCACTATTCAAATCCGTTTATTGATCTCGAGACCTTGAGATTATATCTGCGAAAATTGCGAATTGAACCTCTCACTGAAGTAAGAAAACCTAATGTCTGCAGATCTTGGAGTTTGGCAGTTGCGATCCATTTCTGTTGGTTAAAGATGGAAACCCGTCAGATGAAGCCATTGAATTTCCAGAGAAATAAAAATGAAGCGAAAAGGAAGAGCGTGAAATGGAATGGGGTAGTGCAAACAGGGAAAGTGTATAAAGTAGGGGGAATTTCGCCAATTAGGAGGGAAAAATGGTAGGGTAATTTTGTAGGGAAATTAAATGAGTGGCGCAATGTAGTAATTTTAGCCTACGAACCTTTAAAACGATGTCAACAAATACCCTGGTAATGATGAAAGTTTAATGAAGTGTATAATTCATAAAAGTCAAAACCAGAGTGTGTTATTGATAATTTCCCAAATAATAATTAAATCACATGTTATCATCAATATTTCAGCTAGTTTGTACATTTTCGTTAAGTGATTGTATCATATAATTCTAAAATCTTACCATTGTATAAAATTAAATCAAATTCGGAAAAATGAAGTCATTCTAAGAAAAATTCTATGAAGTAGTTAGCTTGAGGTGTCTTCGGTTTTGTCTCAGTTGTCATCGTCAAGTTCCATGAATTATAGCCGTCCGTAATCCACAATGTCACAATTGCATTACCAACACTACAGATACGATTTTCAAATGGGTGTGTGATATATCTGTTATTATGAGTGTGGAAAAAGCAGAAGCAAAAGCAGAAGCAATGACAAATTGACAAAACAATACAATGATAATGACAATGACACACTTCCTGAACAGCAGAAGCAAAAAATCATGACAGCACAAATATTTTTCATGGTGACATCACAGTGCCAAATGTTAGTGGGAAATGAGCATAATAAAAGCCATTGATGTACTGTTTCACTATTCGGTAGTAATAAGTAATTACTTATAATAAATAAATATTATAATAAAGTATAACTATGTGCAAAAACAATTACAACTACAATAAATATAAATCTTTATTAATAAGAAGTAATATTAATAAATAATAAGTAATAACAAGTATACTAATAAAATTTAACACCGAAAGAAAATAAAATAGAAATAACTCTATTAAAAAATTTTAAAGTTAATAACAACAAGAAATATATGTAATAAACTTAATTTACTTGAAAAAAATAATATATTTGTTTTGTTACCCCCGTACACTCACAGGTGACAATTAAGCCTAAATATTCAAATATTCTAATATTCTTGCTATTGCTATCGTTTTCGTGGTATATATATATATATATATATATATATATATATATATATATATATATATATATATAACCTAAATTTCCAACCCTTAGGAAATAAAATTTGAAGGGAAAAAAAGGGTTTAAATACTAATTTTCACTTAATTTTCCTACCCATTATTTCAAGACCTTTAATTTGAAAAGATTAAATATCTTACACAAAATCTATCAGAATATTGGTTTCAAGGGATAAGTTTATATTTAAACTTAATCCTTTCAAAACCGAATTGCTTAAATTTTAAATTTCTGCTTTGTAGAAATTCCTTAATGATAGGCTGAATATTTCTGTTGAATATTGAACAATGTTTTTGAAGCCCAAGAAAACCGCAACACCTATTCAAGTGTACCTTTTATTTTACCTCATAACTCTATGCTTGACGATTAAGGTGTAAAAATTAAAGATATTTCAGATAAGAGTAAATTGTTCATAACTTGAAAATTGTGGTGTTTTCCAGTATTCATCAAATATTGTATGTTAAGACTGCGACATGAGGGTCAAGGTCTTGAAATACTATGCAGCGTAACACACCTTTCCTCCCCCTGAGATGATGCACTCTTATTTAACATGCCCAACTCCCGATGAAGCCAAGGAAAAAATACACCACTGTGGTGTATTAATATTTTGAAAATGTATACCAAAATCTTTGAACAGTGTCAAATATATATTTAAGTTTCAAATTACCTCTAATAATGTTTTATTCATAACGTCGAAATCTAAAATTACATAAATAATGTATCAAATTTTTTGGTTTAATTTTCAAAAAGAAATTAAGACTCCTTGATTTTCAAAATGTATTTGTTTTTCTTCTTGAGTAAAGTAGTGTCAGTAGTCTAGTCACGTCTTAACCGTCATCTCTCTCCTCCTTTTAGTTTCTCTTTCTCTCTCTCTCTTCCTTCACTTCTTCTTCTTCTACCCTGGTCATAACTTTCTTTCCTCTCAAATTCAGACTCTACCTATCCATCAATGGCACCAAAAAGAAAATCAGTGGCCTTCGAACCCTCCTCCTCTAAGGTTACAAAAACCCGTGCCTCTTCCTCAAAGCGAAAGGTGGTTGAAGTTTCATACCTCCAAGCCATCGGCCTCGGATTCTTCGTCTCGTCATCCAAGTGACCTAGAGGTAAACTCTTCAATTCCATCCTCTTGGTTTCGCAATAATACGGCTCATGGCAGATGGAAAGACGGATTTCATTCCCGTAAAATTTATTTTTTCCGAATTAATGGATGTCGACTTCATCTCCTCTGCTAAATTAAATTGTTTTAGGACTTTTTAAAACTCAAATCTGTTCAATTTGTCATGTCTTTCTGATGTTGCTTACCCTCGCCTTACTCGTCTCTTTTACCTGAATATGGTTGCTTCAAAGGATCGAGGGCAGACATCTCTTACTTCTCTAGTCAAAGGGAAGGAAATTACTCTGACTTCTACTACCCTGGCTTAAATTCTAAGCACTTCTCCTGATTTCTCACGTGATTCACATCCTCCCCGTACCGAATGTGTCACAAATGCTAAAGAACAATTCTTGCTCCCAAACCTTCCCCCTTCTCGTCAATTGACTCATTCATCTCTTCTCCTCGAACCCAAGATAATTTTCACCTATTTGGTTCGGTGTATTGCTCCCCGAACAAACTCTAGGGAATTAATCACTGATCAGGCTCTTAAAATTCTGTTTCTGCTATTCAATGGGCATAATATTGATCTGCCAGATTTGATTCTAAGTCAAATGCTTCATTGTGTCTCTTCATCGAGGCCTAAACCTTTGCCTTACGCAAACCTTTTTCCTAAGATATTCCACTATTTCGACATCTCTGTTGCCAATGAGGAAGTCGAACGTCTTCAATCTCCTAGAATTGGTCTCGATTCCCTTACCAAAATTGGTATTTTGCTTCTCCCAGACGGTTCTTGGAAACTTCGTTCTGAGCTTACTCTAGAGAAAGCTGCTGCCTTACCCTCATCTCTGTCTAAAGGGAAAGGTATTGCTGACTCTTCTATGTTCTCCTCTTGTCTGGATGCTTTGGAGTTTGGTTTAGATGACCTTCGTCGTGATGTTCATGACCTTGATTCCAAGCTGGACCACACTCATGAGCTCTTGGCAATTGTAAATGTCAAAGTGAATCAGCTATTCCACCTCTATGCTCTCAATTTAACTGCTACTGGCAGTATCATGCCCCTACACGAGGATGTTGCCGTACATGCCCATGAAAGATCTGCCAATGTCCTTCTTAACTGTGAGCGTTCTGTGCGTGATCGCCCTATTCTACGCCCTACCATTACTGAGCCCTCTATCATCACAGTGGAAGAGTATTGGGTGGTGAAGAAGTACAGAGATGAGGAAGAAAGGATGCAAGCTGAAATGATGAAGACCAAGACAACGATGGACGCGTTTCGACGTTTTCAGAATCGGGCTAGAGATGATATTCGTCAACAGCGCAGGAGACGAGGGGAATAATGCTTTGAAGATTGTTTCCAGGGCTTTGAATCTGTTTTTCTTGTTTTTCTTCGTACTGTTTTAAAACAATATTTTGGGTCTGTATTTTAAAACTTAATAGTTTCTGTTCCAACATTTCTTTATCCCTTGATGCGAGTCAAGAAGGGGGAGAAATGGTTTGATTATGGTACTTGGTTTTGGTTATTAGGCTTGTCATATTGTTTATTGCTATATTTGGGGATATGTTTGTGGATGTTTTATTTTGCAGGTTGTTTACAGGTTTTGACTTCCATGGAAGGGGAGATTGAACACTCCACCTTGATGAGCATGTTTAAGCAATTTGTATTCGTGAAGAACTATAATGAGTATAGTCCATGGTCTATTTGGGCAGCTGGAATGCACTTTCTAGTATTATGTTTCTGAATTTTTTTATTGTTTTATTTTAAATAAGAGTAAAATGTTCACAACTTGAAAATTATGGTGTTTTCCAATATTCATCAATTATTATATGTCAAGACTGTGACATGAGGGTCAAGGGCTTGAAATACTATGCGGCGTAACACAATTATTTAACATGCCCAGCTCCAATCAAATACCTGAGGTTCGACATTGAAAAGATGTTAAAGCCTGAACGTACACTTGAATAGGTCTTGCGGTTTACTTGGGGTTCAAAAGCAACGTTAAATTACCACCGTTCATATTCAGCCTATATGAAATGCAGAGGGACCAGACTATGAGAGCAGCACATAGGCGCTTTGTCAACGGGGCTTATGCTGAAATATTCAGCCCGTCAGAAGCATAACCATAGGTGATTTGATTCTGCTATCAAGTCTTTGAAATATATTATTTTGTTTTTGCCGAACATAACCTCCTTTGTTTTTGCACTATTCTGTCGGTCTGTACTTTTTTAAAAATTGTTTTCAAAGGATCAATAGGGTGATGAAATTATACCAAGTATACTGTAGAAGGGGGGTTGAATACAGTTAGCCAATTTTTTGCAAATTGTAAACCTCAAGGTCCTGAAATCAGTTTCAAGCGGAATAAACGGATTTTGAATCACTGAGTCAAGTCTTTGAGATTTACTTCAAGGTTCAAAAATAACCTTTGAAACTTAGACAGAATATAAACTACAAATAAAAAAGGTAAGACGAAGCAAATAAAAATGAGACAAGAGACAGAGATATTTACTTGGGGTTCAAAAACAACGTCCACTTGAATAGGTCTTGCGGTTTACTTGGGGTTCAAAAACAACGTTCAATTTTCAACAGAAATATTTAGCCTATCTTTAAACATTCCCCCTCAACAAAGCTAACTATTTAGATATAAATTTTCATACATCTATTTTTTAAGCTAATAATAGACCACTGTGGTTATTATTATTTTGGAAATACATAACAAAATATTTGAACAGTGTCAAATATATATTTAAGTTTCAAATTACCTCTAATAATGATTTATTCATAAAATCCAAATATAAAATTACATAAATTTATATATCCTCATCTTTTTGAAGAGGTTCAATACTAGCAAGTCTTTCAACCATAGCCGGAGAAAAGACCCTGACATAAAATGTTCTATTACCAGCATAATAAACAAACATTATCTCACCATCAACCAAGCAATTTTCATTAACAAAGCTTTCCCACCCAATATCAAGACACATATTATTTTTGGTATCTTCAATAACCTTCACTAGCTACATAGGCCATATACGACTATTAGGGCCTCGAAGAACTTCCACAGGACTACAAACTTCAGCCAACAAGGAAGTCAATTCCTCTGGAAGTACCTACAATATTCACAAAGTTATTTACAAACAGGAAAAAAAAAATAAATAAATCATACATAATATATAAAACAAAAACCAAATAACCTACCAACGTATGTCTACATGCATCTCCCAAAGTAACAATATGACATGGCAGGTTACTATACTTCTCTGTGTTTTAGAAATTACGATTAATATGTCATTATTAAGAAGAATCTGTATTTATAAACAATCAAATCCCAATAACAATAACCATGTACTATATTGTCAAAGTGTTTTAATTATGTGTACACATGTTTGACCTAATTTAAAACCAAATATGAATAGAACCTTGGTTTCATGATATTCCTCAATCTATTTTGACTAATTTAAAATAGTTGAATCCTAAATTAATTGTAATAGTCAAAATCAATTACAATTAATAGTCAAGTATTATTTTCAATGTAACTTATCTTAAATTAATCAATTAAAATAAGGTATGAAATCCATAAAAAGGAAGGGGACAAAAAAACAACTTAAAAAGCTAAAACAGAAAATTTGATGAATATTGGAAATGAAAAATGGCAGTGAATACAAAATAGGAACAGAATATTTGATGAATATATCTATAGATATTTATTAAATAAGGTTTTGAAAAATTCTTGTTGGAAATAACTTATATTTTTGATAAAACCTTTCCGATTTTCAAGGTATTTATTAACCTTGTTTCCTGTGTCCCTATTGCCAAATACATGCATATGTACTTATTGCCTTCATCCATTGAATTTTCAAATCACAACTCTTCACTCCACCTTTTCACCAACTCACTCCTCTTAAACCGTCACTTCATCCATTACTTAAGCCCCCGTTTTCTCTCTCTCTCTCCTGTCTCCACCTATTTCACCTTTAGCTCCACCTCAGAGCTTCATTATTTTTAGCAATGGCGCCCAAAAGAAAGTTCATTGCCTGTTAAATCCTAATTCTCTTTGTTTAGTTCCTGAATTATTTCAATTTTCTCTCGCAAACTTTCCAATTTCTCCCTCTCTAAAACCTCCTAACTTCCTCAAGTATGGTTGGTTTTTTCTCCATAATGACGTTGTACGCCACCTTAAGAAATCCCTCGACAGATACTGACGCTGCAGGTCTTTGAAATAAGCTGGAATAGTGAAAACAGCGCCCTTGACAATCGAAACGGCGAAGATGAAGGCCTTGTCAAGGATGTTGTTATCATTTTCCAGCTTATTTCAATAATCTGCAGCAGCCAGGGGCGGATCCAATGTGGGTTCATTGAACCCACTGATTTTTTAAAAAAAATTGAAAAGTTTTTTTTAGAAAAAAAAAACAAAAAGAGGAAAAGGGTTAAATAGAATATTTGTGTGATATATGTCAAGAATTAAAGCTGCTGCCCAGTGGTTTTTTGTAACCTCCCACCAAACACGAGTTTGTGGGTTCAAAACCATGCCTAAGATTTTATACCCATTTACTGTAAGTTTTGAACCTTAATTTCTCACTTTTTATTCTATTTTTCGAGTCATTTAATCATTTACTCTTTTGGATAACTGATTTTTTGTAAATTGGTATGGGGTTTTCTAATATTTTTATCCAATTTGTGCTTTAAACACCTTGAATTTAATTCTGGTAGCTGATTTTTTCTAATTGGGTTATTTGGTTACTAGTAGTGACGCCAGAACCCAGATTGGAAGTGATGTTTGAATGTGTGATGAACTTTAACTATCAAATTTGGGTTTTGGGGGTGACTAGTGAAAAAATGGTTGAAATTGGGGTCTTGGGGCAGTACCTCTCGAGGGATTTCTAAAGGTGGCTTATAGCGTCATTATCCTGAAAAAAACCAACCATAATTGAGGAAGTTAAGGAGGTTTTAGAGAGGGAGAAATTGGAAAGTTTGAGAGAGAAAGATGAAATGATTCAGGTCCTAAAAAAAGAGAAAGAGGATTTAGTTATAGAGTAGAAGAATTTAACAGCTAAGATGGAAAAGCTGAAAATTGGTTATCGAAACTTGAGGGAGATATAACCAAAATAATGTGCTTGGATTTGGAAAGATATGCTATATTTACAAGTACCCGATGAGGGAGAATTTTATTAGTACGGTCTCACTTGCAATGCTCTTATCTGACTTTACTACCTGTAATTTTGATCAATTGGGATGGTTAAATTATTTGAAAGATTCATCACTTGCAGAGATTTCAGTCACGGCGAAATCATGTCCAGGCAGCTTAATCCCATCTAGATGGAAGTCGGTGTCATCATTCTCTCTGTTACAACGAGAATAAGACCTGTAACTTCTCACCCGAGCAGCCTGATGTAATAAAAAGTTTAGATGTGTCATGAGAAGCCACAGTCACGCATATTATCATTATTCCTCCATAGCATTTTTTCTATTCCTATTTTAAATTTTTACTAAATGTTTCTAAAGTGTAATCGAGTCATTACGGGTAGAAGAGAGGTGATCTTGTAAGTTCTTTAGGGCTCTAAAGGAAGAAATAAAAAAAAAAGTTTTAAAACCTGGGGGTTGAACAACCCTAGGCGGAGACGTAGGCATTTTTTGCCAAACTTCGTAATAATATCTGTCTCTTTTACTGCTTTTTTGCTTTATTATACTGCTTTTACTTCAGTTTTATTTCATCAACTTGTTTTTAAGCCTTGAAGTAAATCTCAAAGCCTTGACACTAAATAGTTAAATCAGTTTATTACGCCTTTGAACAACCCTAGGTGGAGACATCGGCAATTTTTGCCGAACTTCGTAATAATATCTGTCTCTTTTACTGCTTTTTTGCTTTATTTTACTGCTTTTACTTCAATTTTATTTACGCAACTTGTTTATAAGCCTTGAAGTAAATCTCAAAGCCTTGACACTGAATAGTTTAATCAGGTACGCCTTGAAACTTTGTTCAAGACCTTGAACTTTAAAACTCGCGATAATTGCCCATACTCTATTCAACCCACCCCCCCCCCCCTTGTAGAGTATACTTGTTATTATTCCATCACCCTATTGATTCTTCATCCTAACCGGAATTCAATAAGGGGAGATAATATGTGCTTTAACAAGCTTTTGAGTTTTGACCATGTTTTGTTTAGTCTTATTTATAGGTTATACTATAATTTTCTGTGGTTGAAGCTTATATCATTGTGATTTTGACTTAGGCTGTATGCTTTTCCTGTATGTTTGATGGAAGTCAGAGCCATTGCTAATATGCAGGTTGTATTGTTCAAGTCCAATATTTTCAAAGGTTGTTTTCTTAGTTATAATCAGATTTATTTTAAAAAGACAAATTCGGATTAGATATTCACTTAGCTCAAGGCCTTGACCTTAACCCTTCAAACATTAGTTTTGAACACACTCTACGAATTATTTTACAACGCCTTGAAAATGATCTCAGGACCTTAACCCTGTATTCTTAATACAACAAACAATTGACAATTGGAATAATATTCTATAATATTAATAGAACAAATAATAGGAATAATATTTCGTCAACTGACACTTTTTGAGTATTAAACAAAACTGAAAATAATAACCATATCCTAGAACCCTTATTACACATTCCAAACTGAAATGAAATAACAATATCTAAATCCTGTAACATTATTCAGAACATAACACACTGAAAAAAAAATACAAATATAAATACAAGTAGAAAACCAAATAGAAATACAAGTGTAACTGAGCTCATTGATCTGTCAGCTCAGGCATTCGGCCCCTCCTTTGCCTGGCCTTGAAGTTAACCCCAGGCACTGGTAAATCATGCATCTGCATCCAAACAAAGTTACTTCAGATTCAGATTCTAAGTACACAGGGGAAACAACTACTTTAAGATCAAACCTCACATTATTCGCTCCAGCTTGTAGCAGTCCTACACTATCCCTTATTTGGTTACTCTAAACCTTATTTGGTTGAAGCATAACCCAATACAAATGAAAAAGGTTACTCTAAACCTTATTTGGTTGAAGCAGAACACTATGCATACTATGCAATATAATACAAATACAAAAGTGCTTACCCCTAGTTTCCCATAGTCGTCGGACAGCAATTTGTCTGATTTTGCTGCCTTCCCAATCTGCTGCATTGTCCACACTTTAATTCTTGGAAAATAATCCCACTAAATAGGATCCCTATCCAACCTATCCAAGTAAAATATCTGCCAAATAATAAAGGCAAAACAAGCAATTACTAAACCACAAAAGCACAAGATATAAAAAAAAAAAAAAAACAGGCAACAATACAGTGAAACACATACTACGACAAATATTGCACACCCGCCGCATCCACTAGAAAACCCATTAGCATCAAAGTACCCCTCCAATTATGTTCCGCAAATTCCACAACTTCCATTAATTTATTCCATTTATATCTAATTAACAAACATAATCGCAACAATTCCATTTTTTTAATTACCACTTATATTTCGCTAATTCCACAAATTAACAATTACAGTAAAACTATTACCATTTTTACTTTTGTTTTAACAGATCCGAACTGGAACTGCAACCCAAGCATCGAATGAAATCTGTCAACAGAAACAATCGACTTACAAAACATCGAACACCAACCATAAAACATTCGAAAAACCGAAAAACAAAAAGCCAGTTTGAAATAACATTGAATAAAAAAGAACCTGGATACACCAACAATTCGAGTTGGGACTTCCTCGACTTGAGTTCCGCCCAGAATTCGAGATGGACTTCTTCGAGCCTCTTCGGGTTCGGTTCCGCCCAGAATTCTAGTTGAGCTTCAACGAAGTCCAATTGAAAACCAAGAATTCGTGCCTTTTCTTCGACTGGGGCTTCAGAGTTTTCATGAAACTCTATAAACGTCCAATGTTAAAATGAAGCATAAAGTAAAACCCCTGAATATTAAAAATGACAATAACGGCCATCCGTAACAGTTCAAACAACAACGGGGTCACGTGCACCTCAGTACCTCACCATCGTTCAAGGATTGTGTATTTGAGTGTTATAGTCGCGATGTATTTATAAAGCATACGGAAGGGCAAGAACGTAAATTTGGCAAGCTTATGGACAAAAGCTGACTCTACGGTGGTACAATATAACATACCATTACGTACCATTATGCAATCATAATGTACCATTAACGGTGAAGTTGTCTTGAAAGTATTCTTTTGAGTAATATTTTGCCTGTAGTGTTAATTACTTTCAAGCATGATATTAGTTGTATAATTACCCCTAAAATAGTTCACTTGTCACTTACTAGTCAAGTTACTAATAACTAATTAGTAGTCAAGATACTAGCAACTAATTACTAGTCAAGTTACTAATAACTAAGTCACATTACCCTAGAATCTTAGTGATTAGCAAATCAGAACGTTCGAATATTTACGATGACCGTAGAGCACAGTTGGAAACTATTCAAAGTCAGTGAACGAGTTCAATGCCATTTTATCCCGCAACACGTATCATGTATCAATAGTACAGTTCTCCTTAGTGAGTATATATCGCAATCCCGGAATCCTGTCTTTGATTCGTTGTAGGTTGTTAAACCATTTTACCAATCAAACGTGGCAAGTTGCAAGTACACCGTGTCATGTGGTCAAGGATACCACTAACACAACTTCGGTAGCACTAAAGTCAGGTACAAAACCTCTTATATAATGTCATGTGATCAAGGGTACCACTAAGACAACTTTGGTACCACTAAATTATCGGTGGTACAAACAAGCTTATACAATGAACCACTGGAAAAAGAAATGGTTTATACCAGTTCAGGGTGGTACAAATACCTGCATCATAGGGGGACGTTGACATCACCCGACTAGTTACTAAAAATTAAGTAGTAGTCAAGTGACTAATAACTAATTACTAGTCAAGTTACTAATAACTAATTAGTAGTCAAGTGACTAATAACTAATCTCTAGTCAAGTAGTCAAGTGAGTAATAGCTAACAACTAGTCAAGTTAGTAATTACTAATTATGCCTAATTACTAGTCAAGTTATTGATAACTAAGTCACAGTACTCTAGAATCTTAGTGATTTGCAAATCGAAACGTTCGGATATTTGACCATAGAGCGCAGTTGGAAACTATTCAACGGCAATGAGCGGGTGGTACCCTGAATTACAAGTCACATTATTTCTAGTGTACTACGACGACTTAGATATTAGTAACTTGCCTAGCAATTAGTTATTAGTAAGATGACGAGTTGGGTGATGTAAACGTTCTCATACGACGGAGGTATTTGTACCACCCTGGTTATTAATAATCCAAGTTTTTATACAGTGGCTCATTCTGAAAGTTTATTCATACCACTTTAAGTTTGGTGGTACAAAACCTGTCTTAGTGGTACCCTGGATCACATAACAAGGTGTACCTCAAACTTGACACGTTTAATTGGCAAAATGATTTAACGACCTACATCGATTGTAATACAGAATTGAAGGAGTAAGATTTAGTCAGTTAGAAGAACTATACTGTTGGTACATGTAGGTGTTACGGAAAAAACTGAGACTGAACCCGCTCATTGCCATTGAGAGTTCCCAACATTGCTCTACGGTGATCGTAAATATACGAACGTCCTGATTTACAAATCACTAAGATTCTAGTGTACTACGACGCCTTAGTTATTAATAACTCGACTAGAAATTAGTTATCAGTAAGTTGACTAGTTGGGTGATATAAACGTTCTCCTACGACGCAGGTATTTGTACCATCCTGATTATTAATAATCCATTTCCTTTTTAGCGGCTCATTTTCATATGATCAGAGTTTAAATAAAGCAATTTAATTTTGATTGAAATTTCGGGCGACAAGAAATATAGTTAACTAATTATAATACGTTTAATTACTCGAACGTATCACCAGAATCATTTCATTCTTTCTATTAATGATTCGAGCACAATATTTCCACGTTATCAATATCTTCCCGCAGGGAAGAAGAAGAAAAATATATAGTACAATCTCATAATTTGCGATCTATTCATTCAACATTTCCTTTTTTATAGGACAAATTATTCCATTTAAATTAGTGTGTTAGATACATTAATAACTTAATTACCCTGAACATCTAGAAATCTTGGTTTAGTGGTACATTTACTAGCTAAGATATGTACCATTAATTATTATATGCATGCGTAACTTCTAATTGGCAGTTTCCAAGAAATCCTCACCGGATTTATAAATCTCCCCCACTAATTCAATTTTCCACCATCATCAACACAACTCCTAACCCACTACATCCAATCCCATGCATGGAGGTGAACCGTCACTGATAAGTCTATTTATATGTCAAACAGTTTTTGCAAAAAATTTAACTTCCTTCTATTCGAACAAAGCGATCTCCCACGCCAAAAATAAATAAATGGATGTAGAAGCGAATAGCGTTACAACTTCTTTGGTTGACATCCTTCCGCCAATAGTGTTGGCGACCATTCTAAGTTGCGTTGCTAAGTCATCTCCGGCTGATTTATTTCGGTGCAAATTAAGGTAGGCTTATACTTGCAACATGCACTCTGTTTCTCATCATACTCACAGAGAATGTAACAATCTAATTTATGCCGTATGACTTGATAATAGTTGTAAAACCCTGCGACGGATAGCCAAAGAAAAGGGGGTCATTCAACAAATTCACCTCCCTTGGATAGAAACACGAGTGTGGACGCCACACCAAGAAGCGGCGAAGAGGTTCTTCATGAAGTGCGTGGAGAATGAACATCCTGAAGCTCTGCTTGAGTTTGGATATGTACGTCTTCTTTCTCATTTATTGGGAACTATCAGTAAATCTCTGTTACTCACTATGAGAAATGTTTTTGTTTCTCACAGTGGCAGTTTCGTAAATACAATGTACTACCATGTCTAAAGTGGTACAATTTTATCATCCATTTCGTAAACAAAATGTACCACCGTAACTAAAGTGGTAAATTTCGAATTTTACTCGTTATAATTTATGTTGCAGACTTATAGTCAGTGTTTTATCATTTCTCTTTACTGTAGCGACAATACTTCAACACCATGATGTTAGACGAAGGATTGACGATGTTGGTAAGAGCAACTGAGTTGCACAATTCGATAGCAGCATATGTACTAAGCCTCACATACATATACACCGGAGAAGAAGAAAGGGGTGTTAAGCTTTTGGAGAACACTATCAACATCATCGGATTCGCGGGGCTAGTCCAGTGTAGAAGGAAGTTACGTGAGATGGCGATATATAATTGGATGCGCAATCATATGATTGTACATTATATGCCACAGCCGAATATATTCTGTAAACAAAAACTACAGCACGAGAAGAACTTAAACCCATGGGATCCTCTTTACGACGAGGATGCGGAAAGTACAGTAAGTTGTATGACTTATAAATGCATTAGGGAAATAAGCGTATTTTATGAAATACTACGTGGTCTACTCACCGGTCCTGTGTAATGCATATGATCTGTATTAATGACATTTATTTTTCAAACTTGTAGATTATGAGTTGTGAACTTTGTGTTCAGGTTACACATAATGATATGTTTTGCAGTTCGGAACAACGCACACAGAGTGTAGTTTACCATATAGCTGTATTGATCAAACAAACCTCTTAGTATATATAATGTGCAAATGCTCAGGAGATATAAACAGACCCTATGTTGAATAGAAAACATCTGCTCTCTCTCACCCGACATATAATGAAAATGTACACTGTAACCACCTTAATTATCAATACGTGTAACCAAGTTTCCAATGGTATAGTGCATGAGAAAAAACTATACCACTGAAACACGTTCAAACAACAAATATCCATCTCTTGTTACCCACTAAACAATTTCGTATGTTCGTGTCTAAAGTGGTACAAAAAACATCCAAATAAATTTCCAAAGTACAAATACAAGAAAATCATAGTTTCAAACTTAGGCAAGTAGGAAAAACAACGAGGGTCCCTTCCCCCTCCACTTTTTTCAAAAGCAAAGCCGAAATTGAAAAGGGTAACACCATGTTTTAAGAGTGGTACAAAATAGGGGGGTTTTGTAACACCCGTGTCAAAATTGGTCCAATTTTGAATACATCTCTTATACCACCCTGAACAATTTCGGATGTTCGTGTCTAAAGAGGTACAAAAATTACCAAATATGGTGTTCCAACATCAACTTTTTCAACATGATCTCTTAAAAAATGATGTTGTGCGTCAAATGAGTATATATGTGAAGGGTTGCGATGTTTTTTAGAAATATGACTAAGTGACATAAATAAAATCAAACATTTTTTCACTAATCACAAAAAATTGTCTCTCAAAAACCTCCATTAATCATTTTAATAAGAGCGTACGTAGAGATTCAGTCATTTCTCGTGGACCAATATTAGAGGAATGACACTTGACGTTATAAAGACCTCTAATTGAAGAAAGAAGCTAACTGCCCTCTTACTTTGTGGAAATCACGCATCGAGGGTAAGATATACTACTTTATGTGATACGTATAATTTATATGCATGAGATCCTGTTAGTCGGTAAGGATTTTTTTTTTTTGTTGAAATTGCCCTAGCTGCATCTAATATATTCCTTCACCTTGTACAATTGCAACCACTACAAATTGTTGCCACCCCTCGTAGTACTGAAGTACCCTAAGGAACCCATAATGACAACAGTGTTGTGCCTTAAAGGTACAACATTTGCTTTTTAAGGTACAATGTTTCATTACATGATTGATGTTTATTAACGGTTTTCTTGTGTCACCTACGTAGCATGCTTTGTGTTTATTAATTATTAGTGGTAATATGAAGTTTATTGTATGACATTTAATACTTTTTTACAAAAAAGAATACAAAGATACTTCTAAGAGATGTCAGTACTTTAATTTCATTTAGTAATTATAAATAATTGCTAAATTTTTTTAAATTGGTCTTTCTGAGGTGATCTTCTTAAAATAATTATTTTCCAAAGCTAATTGTGTTTTCTTCAGAATATTGCCTGGATTGAGATGAATTGGGGATGAAAAACTTAAAAACGATCTTTCTTAAATGGTCTCTCTTCCTATTAAGTGATTTTTATTCGTGATCTTTACTCATCCATTCGTGATCTTAGTTGTTTTTTTAACATAGAAACTAAAACAGTCGTCTTAAAGTTCGTGTTTAATTTCCATCAATTATAGTCGTTCACAAATCACAATTGCATTACCAACGTTACAGATACGATTTTCAAATGCGTGTGTGTCATCTTTGAAAATATGGGTGTGGTAAAGGGACATTACAAAATCGTATCTTTCTGAAATGCAAATACTTTTAACAGTTTGACAATGACCTTACACTGCCAGAGTTCACGGGAAACAAGGTTAATATTTGCACTGATGTGGTACTTCACTATTTCGCAGTGAAATGGTCATACAGTTTCTCCCTTAATCTCCCAAATTTTTTCACAATATTAAATCGGGAATTACCAAAAACAAAAATGTCTGATCCAAATAATCAAGCATTGTCACCTTCAATTGTTAATCCTTCATTCTCCTACCCTCATCAATTTCAATATCTTCCCTCTAACCCTTCTTCCTCTCTTCCTAATTATGGTTACACTCTGGGTTTTAGAGCACAACCTGTTTATTCAGAACCGACTGCTGCTTCAACAAACTGGGTTCTAAAACAATCTGCCCCTCTTACTTATTCTGTGGTATGTTTTCGTTTTCTATGAAAACCGGATACGTTTGTTTCTTTTTTAAAATGGATTTTAGGGTTTATGTTTGAGTTTTATCTGTTGTTGATAACATATGTACTCAACTATGGGTAGTTGCTTAGATAAAATAACTTCACCCCTGTCTCCTTTTAGTTAAGCTAATTTTCTGAATTGTGTACTGTAATATTATCAACATTTCCTTTTTTTTTTTGTTTAATATTAATAACTATACTATAAATTTATTAATTCGCTTACATTAATGTTTATGAATTCCGAATCCACTGTCTTTTGTTTATTTCTGATTTATTTTCCCCAATATTCCGGTATTTTTCCTGACAATCGGATTGTACAGATAAGAAAAATCGATGAAACTCGCTGTGATGTTTGTAAAATCAACTGCACAAGCAATGAGTGTCTTAAAATGCATTTGGGGGAAACGAAACACCAAAAGAGCTTACGAAAGCTCTAGCACCCTATTCCCTTGATTACTCCAACCAAAGCTGCTGCTAAAACACCGGTTCCAGTGAGTTACAATGCACAACACAACCTTTCAAAAAAAAGAAAAGTCGAACAACCATGGTGTGATGTTTGCAAGATTGGGTGCACAAGCAATGATGATCTTAAGATGCATTTACGGGGAAAAAAACACCTAAAGAGCTTACGAAAGCTCTACAACCCCTTTAATTAATAATTTCTCCACTATTTCTACGTTCCGTTAATCATGAGTGGTGCTGCTACTTATGACATCTGATCTCAGTGCTATCCCTCACCCTGCTAAGCTCTTTCTGGTTGTATTATATTTATCTATTTGTCTGTTTTAGAAACAATATTACAAGAGTAGTGTTGGACTATGTTCAGAGAATGCATTTTGCATATAAGCTATTATGTGGAAGTATAATCCATTTCTTTTTCCATTGTTTATCATCATAAGAGGTCTTGTACCACCCAGCCTTTAGTGGTACCAACGTTGTCTTAGTGATTCATTGTGTAAAAGCTCTTGTACCACCCAGAACTCAGTGGTACTAAATATCCAACTAATGAACCACCGTTAATAAAGTCGTATGTTTCATTCTTAAGCGAGGACAAAATTAAAAGGGTCACACCATGTTTCGGGAGTGGTACAAAATGGGGGGGTTTTGTACCACCTTGGCAAAAGTGGTACAAGTTTATATCCACCCTGAACAATTTCGTATGTTGGTGTCTAAAGTGGTACAAAAATCACCCAAATGTATAAATAAACATAATGTTTTAGGTAATCATAATTTTTTAGGACAAATATGGAGATTAATTGTAATCAGTTATTTTAGGTAATCATAATGTTTGGCTAGAAACCAACTGTGATTTGTGAACTAATGCGATTACTTTACTACTAGTAATAATCCGGTCCTATGAGGTCACACATACGAGTATATGTGAAGAGTTGCGACATTTATTATAAATATAACTAAGTGACAAATGAAATCATACATTTTTCCACTGATCATACGGAGTACATTATAAGGTGAAGATAGAGAAAGAAATTGGGTTTAAGTAACAGAAGTAGGTGACAGTTGAGGAGGAGTTCGAAGTTAAAAGGGTGAAGTGAAAAGGTTTGATTTGACAATTCAATGGGAGGATTAATAAGTAGAAATGCATGAATTGCAATAAAGAGGAAAACCGGGAAACGAGGAAGAAATAAGTTAGAGAAACGAAAAGGTATTTTTTTAATGTCTACATTTGCTTAGATATTACCCACTTGTCTTTTCTATGCAGTAGTTATGTATTACATGTGGCTTTTCAAAAATGTGGCTTTTCAAAAACATTGCTTCGTTTATTGTGTTTACAGAATTATCAATTCTCATCACACCTTTTTCTTAAAAAACCCCTTGTCTTTTCAGTTCCTTCGTCTTCATTGTCTTTTTTTTTTTTTGCACCTTCTAGTTAATCCAAATTGTTAGAAATATTTTCCCTTTATTCCTATCCTACGAACATCGAAACCATGGAGAACAACAGTGAAGTCAGTGCAATGCTTGCGCAGCTTGAATTGGTGTTCAGTGAATTGGCTGAAATTCGCACCGTGTGGCAGGTCAAGGCAGAAGAATTGGATACCATGACAGCGGCACATACGGCAAAGCTACAAGAAGCCAAGGTTTTGTGGGCCTAGTTAAAACGGCTGCGAAACCAGCGCGTTGCAGAGCTTCGTCGGAACGTTGATGATGTTGATGAGAAGTTGGAATGCATAATTAAATATAAGAATCACCACAGATATGCTCTGGTATGCCTTTTAACTTGCGTATGTGTCTGTCTTTTTATTCGTGGAATAATTATATGTGTGGATCTTGAAAAATTTTCTTTTGGGGGCCGATAATTTTTAACGCAATTGGATGACTGTATTCGTTAGATGATGTGTCTTCAATGGATTTCTCATAGGTTAATGTCTTAATTTATTCACCATCTACGCATCACGATTTGATTCACAAGTAATCAAGCATTGAAAAAGTTAAAATCACGTTGTCAACTACTATACTTTTATGTCAGATATTAATAAATTTTGATAACATCGTGTCACCTATAATTATCAATTCTAATTACTATAATAATATACCGATCTCGTAGAGAAAATAAATTTAAAAATCAAATTCACGAAAAAAAGTGAAATGAATTAATTAAGTCAATAATAACACGAAAAAAAAGAAAAAGAACATTTTTTTATATAAAAATTGAATAAAGAAAACAAATACTTGTTCCGTTAGTAATTGATGGTAAATACTTGAGTGCAATTTTTGGATAAGTGGACAAAAAATATACTACTGATTTGTGAGAATAGTAGGAAGCAAAGAGGGAAGAGTACGTGTCGGAAAGCTATGGAAAGCTATGGTACAAAATGAAACAGGTCTGAAGATTAAAAAGTTCGGAACCGACAATGGTGGTGAATACGAAGACACCACATTCAAGAAGTTTTGCTATGAGCATGGATCAAGATGGAGAGAACAGTGTCGGGTACACCAAACATAATGGTGTAGCTGAGCGTATGAACCGAATGTTGACAGAAAGAGGCAAAAGCATTCGTATACAGTCAGGTTTACCGAAGCAGTTTTGGGCAAAAGCAGTCACCAAGCAGCTCACTGAAAGGAATGGTGTCCTTCCAACAAGTATATTATTCTGATAGAGGGTTCAGAATTATTACAGAGATAATTCTTCAGTAAGGTCAAGTGATCGGAATGCCTAGGTGGAGGCCGCTTTCGATCAGTAATATTAAGGTACAATTAATATTACAGCTTAATCTGAACTGAACCCTTCGGGTCGAACCTAATCGAACAACCGATCCGAGACGACGAATTAATCTGAAGGATTTAATAAGTCGACAGAGTTTTACGAATACAGACGTCGGATATCGAGCCTAGGGCGTCGAGACCGAGCGTCGCAAAATCACAAGCGACAAGTATGAGCGTAGCCGTAGCTGGGCTAGGCTAGCTCATCGCAAACCTTGGCGCACCATGTGTGTGCTAGGCACACCATGGTGTGCTAGGCGAGGCATGAGTGCCTTGGTGCCATCGCAGCCCTAGCATCATGCCTAGGCGCTATCGCATTCCTAGCATGATGCCTAAGCACCATCGCTGACCATCGCAAACACTAGGCGCACTAGGGGCACCAGGCAGCCCATCGCAGCACAGCAGCGTGCTTACCTGGATGCCTGGGCGTACATGGCAGGGCCACACACGCACCAAGCACAGCCATCGCAGTGCTAGGCACTGGCGCATGTGCATGTCTGTGTGCGTGCCTCGCATCAAGCACATCCATAGTAGTGCTAGGCACTGGCGTGTGTGCTAGTGCGAAGGAGCCTGGCACCATCGCAAGCCATAGTGTCCCTCGCACCATTGCCCAGCACGCATGCTAGGCCCTTGCGTGCTTAGGCACTCTGGCTGGGCTAGCAGTGCGTGTGGTGCGCATGCGTGTTGGTGCGCATGCATGTGGTGCGTGTGCGTGTGCGTGTGGGCGAGAAGTGTGCTGGGTGTGCGCTGCTAGCAAGTGTGTGGCCTTGGCTGGCATGGCTATGCGTAGCAGCGTGTGTGTGTGCGAGAGATTGCGTGGGAGTGCTGGGCCAGTGCTAGCATGCTAGCACAGCACAGCACTAGCACGCAGCACTAGCGCAAAGCATTACCCAACACCAGCAAGCACTGGCTGGCTGGGATGCGAGGCTGCTGGCTGGTGCTAGCTTGCACGCTAGCTGGCAGCCAGCACAGCCCCATTGAGGCGGTTTGTGTGTGGGTGTGGGGACCAAGCAAAGCCTTGGGGAGCAAGGCTATGGTCCCCCCACCTAACCTTGGCCATCACTCCTTTGCATATGATCATGCCACTTGTCGCAATGTGATTAAGTTGATTATTCATTTAATTTAGAATTAAATAAATTATTGATTTTACCAACTCTCCCACATTGGTGGAAGATTGGAAATCAAGGGTGCATTTCCCTATAAATACCAAAGGCATGGGTATTGGGAAAAACACAACCTTGAGTGGAATTAAAAAGGCAACTCTTGTAATTAGAGTAAACCTTTGATTCGTAAAACTCATAGTTTTGTTTGTTCGGGTCTTGACTAACCTTCAAGACTTGGGACGCTCGGGTCGGGTCGAGGGTACGATCTGTCGGAGATCTCGTAGTTTCGGGATTTTGAAGTAAGAGCTCTTCGGGAGCGAAGCACGCAACAAAGGTATAATTCTTGTTCTTAGTCTTATTTAATTATGTTTATTATTCTTGTTAATTGCTTTAATTAAGGGGCGGGTCTTGGGGGGTTTCCTTCCGCGTAGTGTCGGGTCACTACGAAACCCAACAGCGGTATCAGAGCCATGCTCCTTTTAAATTTTTGCAATTACTTATTAATTAAGGTGTTTTAAAGAGTTTATTTTTCTGGTTCATGTTCTTCTAATTAGATTAGAAGCTCGTTTTAATTAATTTTAAAATTGGTTTTATTCTCGATTTGGCTGTCGAACCCAGATTTTGGCTCAAAAATAGTGAATTTTGGGTGGAATCGACCTTCTGAAATAGTTTCAACCCTCTTTGAAAACTGTCCAGAAGCCAAATTCGAACCAGAAAACCATTTTTTCTGGGGTTTTTCGTTTTTCAACGAAAATTTTAATTCCTTCTAAGCCTAGATTAATGCAAGCATTACGAGGTTAGATTAAATGCACATTTGCATCACTAATCTACTGGTTTTAAAAATATCCCTAAGCATAATAATGGAGTTTTTATTAGTGCTTAAGTTGATAAACCATTTTTCACATAAACTTGTTTTTCACAAATTTTGCAAATAAATTGCAATAAAATGTGAAAGCTTGTTGTGAACTTGTAATTTTAAGTTCCTAAAATGTTAAAGTTCTAATCTTTAAAGGTTTAAATGATTGGAACCCCAACCCTAAATTCCATATTGAACAAAGTTTGGATTTTTCATGTTTTGGTTGATTAAAATCCATCAAGTTCAAAAACTTGTGAGTAAAATTTGATTAATCTTCATATTGGAAGATGTAATCTTGGTATTTTACACAAGTATGAAAATTGGAAAATTTTATAATTAGATGATTAGTTTATTTTTCCAACTCCCATTTGTCAAATCCATTATTAATTTGCATATTGGCAAGATTAATTATGGACATAGCTCATTTTATTTTAAGCATAAATAAAGACCTAATTTTGTTCAAAAATATTTTTTTGGATAATTTAGGCTTGTGCACCAATAAAATTAAATATGTTTAGTTGGACTTAGTTTTAATTTTAAATTCCCTCAAGTTGATTCTAAAATGTAATTTAGAATTCATCATGTCACACACAAATCGGAATTAAAATTCCGAGCAAATGCACGCAAATCGACGCAAAACCGCAAGCGTCACCAAGGCTAGCTGGGCTGCCCAGCAGCCTGCATGCAGGCTGCCTATGGTGGACGCAAGGGCAATGCACCGTTGCGTGTGGCAGGGAAGGTAGCTACGCGTAGCTGCGTAGGCTTGGCCAGGGCTGTGATGCGCGCATGCTGGCTAGCATCAGTAGGCGCCAGCCCAGCACGCAAGTTGCTCGCAAGCACCAGCATGCTAGCAAGCATGCGCAGCATGCTAGTAGGCAGCTGGCGCTAGCAGCGATGCTTGTTGGGCATAGCATGCCTCGCCCACGCACCATGGAGCCATGCCATGGGCTGCCTAGCAGCCATGGTGCGCATCCTCAAAGGGTTATGTTGGGGCGTTTTTGCTTAAAACTTGGGCTATGATTTTTGCATTATCCCGTCTTTAAAATATTTTTGGTAATTATTTTAACGAGGTTAAAAACCTCGAAATTTTGACAAATTTTGGGTTATGCCAACTTAATTAATCGGATTAATTAAGTATGGATGCGGAATTTAGTGGGAGCTTAGTAGATTATTTGAGCCTTTTAGAAATAATGGATTAAATAACTTTGACTAGTTTTAATTAGGCGCGTTAATCGGATTAACCACCTAAGTTAGTTACTAGTTTTGTGTGTTTAATTATGCATTTCGTAAAATTGCGTGGGCCATTCACACATAGTGAATGGATGAATGGAAGATTGTTATTCAAAACAGGTCTTTGAAATGGCAACTAGTGGGGCCTGACTAGGATAGAAAATACGGACTGCGTTCCGTTATGTATTTTTGTAAATCTAAATACGGTCTGCGAACCGTTAAGTATTTTTGTACTATTAGATTAATCTTAGTTGTTCTAGCTAGTTTATTTATTTTGGCCAAGATGTCTCAAGACGGCGTTTCGATGAAGACGAGCCAAGATGAAGACCCATAGAAATTGAAGATTTCAAGGGGTCATGCTAGTTGCCAAATGCATCATTTTATGCCTTATATATATATATTTTGTTATTATATATGATTTCTAGATACATGTCTAGGATTTCTATTATGTTGTAATGATTAGTTAAGTTCACTTAAATCAACCAACATAGAAACCCTAGGTCCCTTAATAATATTGAGCTAAAATTTTCCATTCCAAGAACAACACTTACCGAACTAATGCGCGTACGTGATGGACTACGCCAAAGCGAGACATCACTACTTCCCTAGGAACGTAAGGTATACTAGGTATACGAGTTGTCTTGGTTAAGCTCAACGATATCAGTAAGGAGTCCTTAGATGTCGTGGCAAAAGAGATAAAATGTCAAGGATGCATTAGATGCGACATTTTATCAAACCGAGAGTAGCTTGGAGCTATTAACAATTGGATTGCTTACCTTTAGATATTTAATGATTAAGACAAGCCAAAGCATGCTTAACCATTTCTTGATCTTTGGGATCTTGGAATCATTTTATTCTCGCCTAAAAGGGGAAATTTTATAAATGCATGGATAAAATGCTCAATAAGATTGAAAATATGCATAAACGCTTTTAAATTTCAACTTATTGATTACATGAATGGTTTTTCACTTCAAATTCTTTCAATTGTAGAACCATGTCTGCAAGTAACTCAAACAACAACCATATGTGCCCGGAACTCCCCGAGAAGTTGGCCTTTTCCTTAAACTTAGTCAACTTCAAGGAATGGCAGGAGGAACTCAGGAAAACTCTCCGGAATTGTTCCTTGGAGTACACTCTAGACACTCCCATTCCAAGCTTCTACTCTAAAGGGATCATGACCGATGAGGCTCATGAAGAATAGTCTTCAAATTGCAAAAAGGTCTCACGACTTATGGCAAATTCCATCCCGGAAGATTGGAAGGAAACTCTTTCCTCCTACCTTCCGGTCATGTTCCTCAAAGCACTTGAGGACGTTGTCAATGTAAGAGTCACCAAGAGTGACAATAGCAACTTTGATGGACTCGTGTTTGACTTGACTAGGTCACTCTCAAACATGAGGATAAAGCCACCAAACGTGGGATGTCTTGCTAAGGAAAGGCGTCGGCTTTGGACCAAGGTTTACAATGCAAAATTGAGACCCGGCAGGCCCCTCCAACCTCATGTGCTTGGAATGACTAGGCACTTCAAACACATGCAGCTTCTCGGAATCTCATTGGAGGATGAGATGGCGGGGCATATGTTGCTTGCTACAGGAAAGGAGACACGCTCCTTAATGGAGGTGGTGCAACTACTCAGCCGAGCCACCGCATGTGGAATGACTGAGAGAGCAAGGAGAAGGGAGTTCAAGAAGGTGAAGGAGAAGATGCGTTGCTTCTATTGTGGTGTGCAAGGCCACTACAAAAGAGAATGCAAACTCTTCAAGGAAGAAGAGGAGAGAAATGGAGCATCTGCCTCAGGTATCTTCCTAAACGCTTGTGAATTAAGCTTATCATAGGTATTGGATACCAAGTATGACTCACTTTATGTTGCCTTTTCAGGGACCTAGTGAGAAGCTTATCAAGTGTTGGTGCAAGAGCAAGAAGACGACGAAGCTGGTTTTTCAGTCTACTTGCATGCACATGTTTTGCCTTTGAGATGTAATTAAAACTAATCCTAGTTTTGTCATGCCTTTTGAACAATATTTTGATCGATGGTGTTGGACACCAAGATGTTTGAAATGAAAGACTTCTAACGTAGTTGTTTCAAAGATTGTCTTTCAACATATGTTCAAGTTTAATTGCATGCTTTACACAAAGACAATGGATTGATACCAAATGAACTAAGCCATCTTAGAATTCACTTTCATTGACAATAAAAGATATGGCTATATCTACAATAATGTCGAATAAATCTGAATCCTTTGAGAAATTCAAAGAATTTCATAAAGAAGTTGAAAATCAACTTGGCAAGAAAATTAAGCACTGATCGGATCGAGGTGGCGAATATTTGAGCCATGAATTCGACGATCACTTGAAAGAAAATGGTATTCTTTCATAGTTGACACCTCCCGGAACTCCTTAATGGAACGGAGTGTCCGAACGGAGGAATTGAACCTTGTTAGACATGGTTCGATCAATGATGGGTCTTAGTGAACTCCATATCTCTTTCTGGGGACATGCGCTACAAACTGCAGCACTAACACTGAACCGCGCTCCGTCAAAAGCTGTTGAAAAGACTCCATATGAATTATGGACTAAGAAACCTCCTAGGTTGTCTTTTCTCAAGATTTGGGGATGCGAAGCATATGTCAAGCGATTAATTTCGGACAAACTTCACCCCAAATCGGATAAGTGTTTCTTTGTGGGATATCCAAAAGAAACCAAAGGGTATTACTTCTACAATAAATCCGAGAACAAAGTGTTTGTTGCTCGTGATGGTGTCTTTTTGGAGAAGGATCACCTTTCCAAAATGACAAGTGGGAGGAAAATTGAACTCGACATGCTAGTCATGGATGGTGATGAGCCAGCGACAACAAGCAAGCTATGACGAGCCCCGACTCTGCAAAATGGCAAGAGGCCGTGAGATCCGAGATGGACTCCATGTCTGAAAATCAAGTCTGGGACTTGGTGAATTTGCCCGAGGGTTATACACCCATTGGTTGCAAATGGATCTACAAAGTGAAGACAGACAAGGATGGAAATGTATCAATATACAAAGCTAGTCTGGTGGCAAAAGGTTATAGACAAATCCACGGGATTGACTATGATGAAACTTTTTCACCAGTTGCAATGCTAAAATCCGTCCCGATCATCCTAGCGATTGCTGCATATTATGATTATGAAATGTGGCAGATGGATGTCAAAACCGCCATCCTAAATGGAATTTTGGAAGAAACTGTGTATATGTCACAACCAGAAGGTTTTGTCGATCCAGTCAACGCTGGAAAGGTTTGCAAGCTAAAGAAGTCCATTTATGGACTGAAGCAAGCCAGCAGAAGTTGGAATCTGCGATTTGATGAAGTCATTAGCAAGTTTGGTTTTATCAAGAATCCAGATGAATCTTGTGTATACAAGAAGGTCAGTGGGAGTGATATTGCATTCCTAGTCCTGTATGTCGATGACATACTTCTCATTGGAAACAGCACAAAATTACTGGAGTCCGTAAAGGGCTGGTTGGGAAAGTGTTTTTCAATGAAGGACTTAAGAGAGGCACAGTACATATTGGGCATCAAGATCTACAGAGATAGATCTAAAAGGATGATTGGATTAAGCCAGAGTACCTACATTGATAAGGTACTGGCTCGATTCAACATGGAGAATGCCAAGAGAGGGCATTTACTCATGTCCCATAGCATAACTCTCAGCAAGAAACAGTGTCCACAGACACCTGTTGAGCGAGAAAAAATGAATCAGATCCCATATGCTTCGCTGATCGGATCGATCATGTATGCCATGATATGTACAAGGCCAGATGTATCGTATGCCCTGAGTGCAACGAGCCGATACCAATCGAACCCAGGAGAGGCACATTGGACTGCGGCCAAGAATATCCTAAAGTACCTGAAAAGGAACAAGGATAAATTCCTGGTGTATGGAGGCTACAAAGAACTGGTTATTGAAGGTTACACCGACGCTAGCTTCCAGGTTGACAGAGACGACTCGAAGTCACAGTCAGGATACGTATTCTATCTGAATGGAGGAGCGTTTAGCTGGAAGAGTGCCAAGCAGAGCACCACTTCAGACTCTACAACTAAAGCCGAGTACTTGGCCGCTTCAAAAGTTGCCAAGGAAGTTGTTCAGATTCGCAAGTTCATCAGCGAACTTGGTGTTGTACCCTCAATCAAGGGGCCGATAGACCTCTATTGTGATAACAATGGAGCTATCGCTCAGGCCAGGGAGCCGAGAGAACACCAGAAGGTCAAACACGTGCAAAGGCGATTTCACATGATAAGGGAATGGAAATCCGAAGGTGAAATCAGAATTTGTAAGATTGGCACAGATGATAATGTGGCCGATCTTTTGACTAAACTGTTGCCTCAGGTGAAACACAACAAGCACATTGAGGCGATGGGAATCAAGCATGTTGGAGACTGGCTTTGAAATTCCCTGTACATGTGTTTTAATTAAATACGATGTTTAATGTAAGACACTGTAATGAAACCATTCATTTATGGAGTAATTAATTTTTGTGCAAAATTATCATTCACTCCATTACTATTTCATTGTGGTTTAAAATTAAATAATGACTCCATTCAATTTATGGAAATATTCAAAACAGGGTATCAAAACCATGTCATGGATAAAGAAACACATGTTAAGTGAACATTGAATATTTAAATCGAAAGTTATCCCTAATCGAGGTCATCTAACTGATGGACGATTGATGACCACCAGAGATTAGTGTGTAGTATGATTTACTGCACCGTTTCTTGTGCTGCAAGGACATAATGGTCATAAATCATTTGCACAGGTACCGGTTTGGAACTGCACTGGATCGACCTATGAGAGTACTTTAAGAGATACAAAATTGTCATAAGTACATTTCTCATTATAGCTATCGGAACTCGTTTCCTCTACCATGAGTATTGTGAAATGTTCTTGTTTGAGAACTAGTCTCTTTGATGTTGCCTAACGTCTGCCATAACTGGGGATCATTACGGGAACACTCGGGAGATTAGGTCCTCTTAGTAAGAGAAACTTACAATGCAAGACTGGGAATGTCCCCCTATTAACAAATAGGGAATATGTCTTTGTTGTTTACAAGGCCGCTCGATGAGCGAGACTGTGAAAATGCATGGCCGTGCTCAGATGGATTATAGAAATCATCTGCTTATTGACAGTCGAACTCAGAGATTGAGAAACACTTCTGAACGTAATAAGGATGACGATGAATTTTACCTTATAGTTCACAAAGAGACATTAAGCAACATAGGAAATAGGAAGGACAAGTGGGAGATTGAAAGGAATGGTGTCCTTCCAACAAGTGTATTATTCTGATAGAGGGTTCAAAATTATTACAGAGCTAATTCTTCAATAAGGTCAAGTGATCGGAATGCCTAGGTGGAGGCAACTTTCGATCAGTAATATTAAGGTACAATTAATATTACAGCTTAATCTTAACTGAACCCTTCGAGTCAAACCCAATCGAACAACCGATCCGAGACGACGAATTAATCCGAAAGATTTAATAAGTCCACAGAGTTTTACGAATACAGACGTCGGATATCGAGCCTAGGGCGTCGAGACCGAGCGTCGTAAAATCATAAGCGACAAGTATGAGCGTAGCCGTAGCTAGGCTAGGCTAGCTCATCGCAAACCTTGGCGCACCATGTGTGCGCTAGGCGAGGCATGAGTGCCTAGGTGCCATCGCAGCCCTAGCATCATGCCTAGGCGCTATCGCAGCCCTAGCATCATGCCTAGGCACCATCGCTGACCATCGCAAGCACTAGGCGCACTAGGGGCATCAGGCAGCCCATCACAGCACAGCATCGTGCTTGCCTAGATGCCTAGGCGCGCATGGCAGGGCCACACAGGCACCAAGCACAGCCATCGCAATGCTAGGCACTGGCGCATGTGCATGTGTGTGTGCGTGCCTCGCACCAAGCACAGCCATAGCAGTGCTAGGCACTGTCGTGTGTGCTAGTGCGAAGGAGCCTGGCACCATTGCAGGCCATAGTGTCCCTCACACAATCTCCCAGCACGCATGTTAGGCCCTTGCGTGCTTAGGCACTCTGGCTGGGCTAGCAGTGCGTGTGGTGGGCATGCGTGTTGGTGCGCATGCATGTGGTGCGTGTGCGTGTGGGCGAGAAGTGTGTTGGGTGTGCGTTGCTAGCAAGTGTGTGGCCTTGGCTGGCATGGCTATGCGTAGCAGCATGTGTGTGTGCGAGAGATTGCGTGGGAGTGTTGGGCCAGTGCCAGCATGCTAGCACAGCACAGCACTAGCACGCAGCACCAGCGCCAAGCATCAGCCAGCACCAGCAAGCACTGGCTGGCTGGGATGCGAGGCTGCTGGCTGGTGCTAGCTGGCAGCGCTAGCTGGCAGCCAGCACAGCCCCATTGAGGCGGTTTGTGTGTGGGTGTGGGGACCAAGCAAAGCCTCTGGGAGCAAGTCTATGGTCCCCCCACCTAACCTTGGCCATCACTCCTTTACATATGATCATGCCACTTGTCGCAATGTGATTAAGTTGATTATTTATTTAATTTAGAATTAAATAAATTATTGATTTTACCAACTCTCCCACAGTGGTGGAAGATTGGAAATCAAGGGTGCATTTCCCTATAAATACTAAAGGCATGGGTATTGGGAAAAACACAACCTTGAGTGGAATTAAAAAGGCAACTCTGGTAATAAGAGTAAACCTTTGATTCGTAAAACTCATAGTGTTGTTTGTCCGGGTCTTGACTAACTTTCAAGACTTGGGACGCTCGGGTCGGGTCAAGGGTACGATCCGTCGGAGATATCGTAGTTTCGGGATTTTGAAGTAAGAGCTCTTCGGGAGCGAAGCACGCAAAAAAGGTATAATTCTTGTTCCTAGTCTTGCTTAATTATGTTTATTATGCTTGTTAATTGTTTTAATTAAGGGGCGGGTCTTAGGGGGTTTCCTTCCGCGTAGTGTCGGGTCACTACGAAACCCTACACTTACTTGATCAGCCGAGGACCGTCGACTCCATTAGACTATAAAATACCAGAGGAGGTATGGACTAGAAAAGATATAAATTTATCTCACTTAAAGGTTTTTGGTTGTGTAGCATATGTGCATATTAGTGATCAAGGTAGGAATAAGCTTGATCCTAAATCTAAGAAATGTACTTTCATTGGCTATGGCGGGGACGAGTTTGGATACTGCATATGGAATGATGGAAATAAAATGGTGATCCGTACTAGAGATATGATTTTCAATGAAAGAGTCATGTACAAGGATAGACACAAAATTGAAACTAGTGACTCAGTGCAGAGTGGGAAGATGTTTGTAGATGAAGATTATATCCCCGATTAGTATGGTGAAAGACTCACCTGTAAGAGAACCTCAACAAGAAGAATTTATTGGACCGATCCTTACACCACAATCCAATATGCCACAAACACCAGTATTGAGAAGGACTACTCGTCCACATGTACCAAACAGAAAATACGTGAATTATTTGTTATTGACTGATGAAGGGGAACCTGAATGCTATAATGAAGCATGTCATGTAAGTGATGCTAGAAAGTGGGAGCTTGCAATGAAAGATAAGATGAATTCTTTGATTTCAAACCAGACATGGGAATTAACTGAGTTACCGTTGGGTAAAAAGGCACTTCACAACAAATGGGTATATCGAGTGAAAAAGGAGCATGATGGTTTCAAGAGATACAAAGCTCGATTAGTAGTTAAAGGATTCCAACAAAAAGGAGTTAACTACAATGACATTTTTGCACCTATTGTGAAACTTAATACCATTAGAACAGTGTTGAGTATTGTTGCTATTGAAAATCTTCATCTTGAGCAAATAGATGTGAAGACTGCATTTCTTCACGGAGATCTGGATGAGGAGATTTACATGCATCAACTAGAAGGTTTCTTAGAAAATGGGAAAGAAAATATGGTGTGCAAACTTAAGAAAAGTTTATATGGCCTAAAACAAGCTCCGAGACAGTGATACAAAAAGTTTGATAACTTTATACACAAGGAAGATTTCCAAAAGTGCAATACTGATCACTGTTGCTACATCAAGAGATATCAATCCAGTAATATCATTCTACTACTTTATGTCGATGATATGTTAGTAGCAGGCTCCAATATGGATGATATAAGAAGGCTGGAAGAGCAATTGTCAAAGGAATTTGACATGAAGGACTTGGGTCCAGTAAAGAAAATTATTGGAATGCAAATTACAAGGGATAAGCATAAAGGTACTTTGCAATTATCTCAATCAGAATACATCAAACATGTTTTACAGAGATTTAATATGAGTGATGCCAAGCCAGGTACTACACCCATGGCAAGTCACTTTCGATTATCCAAGGATCAATATCCTCAAATGGAGGAAGATAAAGATTATATGGCTAAGGTTCCATACGCCTCAGCCATTGGTAGTTTGATGTATGCTATGGTTTGTACAAGACCGGATATTGGACATGCAGTGGGAGTTGTTAGCAGGTTTATGTCAAATCTAGGAAAAATTCATTAGGAAGCAGTGAAGTGGATTTTGAGATATCTACGAGGTACTACAGAAAAGTGCTTGTACTTTGGTAAAGGTGATTTATCATTACAAGGTTATGTCGATGCAAACTTTGGAGGAGAAGTCGATCGTCGTAAAAGCACCACAGGTTATATATTCACGGTTGGAAATACAACGGTTAGTTGGATGTTGCAACTACAAAAGATTATCGTTCTATCCACTATAGAGGCTGAATATGTAGCGGTAACCGAAGCTAGTAAGGAGACGATATGGCTTCAAGGTTTGTTAACTGAATTGGGATTCAAGCAAGAGAATAATGTATTGTACAGTGACAGTCAAAGTGCAATACACTTGGCAAAGAATTCAGCATTTCATTCTAGAACTAAGCATATTGGACTTCGGCTATCATTTCATAAGATCTCTATTAGAAGATGAAGTGTTAAAACTGGAGAAAATTAAAGGAACTGAGAATCCGACAGATATGTTAACAAAGACGGTGACTATTGACAAACTGAAGTTGTGTTCAACTTTAGTTGGCCTACATAAGTAACATACAAGAAAGTTGAGCTGCATAAAGTATGGTTTGAAGACAAATTAAAATTATTCTTCTAGTGGGAGATTGTTCAGATCACCACAATTTAAAAAAGGAAAACAAATATAAGCCTTAGAATTTCATAGCAATACGTGAATGATTTCCTACGTAATGTGAATGAGAAAATAGTTTTCTAAATTTAAGAAGTCATATTTAGAATATAGGATTTATATATACTTAAGTTATGATTTGTTATATTCATCCCAAAAACAAAAGAAAACATAAAGCAGAGAGAGAAGCTTTAAGAAAATTTTTTAGAGAAAATTCTTGGGTGTGATTGGGGTGCATATGGTTGTGAGTTATAATAAGTGTTGTGAACGCTTGTGTATTATTTATCTTTTTCAAAAAAATTTGCAGCATAATTAGGGATACAAATATCTATTCATTTATTTGTATTATTCATATATATTTTTATTCCCACTAATCTGATTCTAAAGGGAATTTGCATAGTATTTCCTAAAAAATCTTTCACACCACCCATCATCAACGAAGAATCTGACCAACCTTCCTCGAATGTATCTTTCCGGTGAATTACCCCTCTGCCACGTGAACTTGCTTCCTTTGTTTCCCAAATCTTTGAGACCACAATTATCAATAGCTACCCGAAAATCATCTAAAAATCTCTCCCCTCTTGGTACTCCACCGTCTTTTTCACTTTGGCTTAAAACTTCATTGAAGTCACCAAGCATAATGCACTGAACATTACAACCCGCTTTAAGAAAATTCATAAGATCCCATGTTCTATGTTTGTTGCTCGTCTCCAGCCACCCGTATGTGCCTATAGCCCTCCATACTGTATTTTTATTTTGGTCAAGAATGTTAGCAGCAAAGTGATGATTTGAGAAAGATCACGTCTCCACCGTCAAATCCCTCCACCAAAACTTGATCCCACTTGAATTACCCGCACTACTAAAACACAATCCTTCTATAAAACCACACTTACTTTGAATACGTTTGAGAATACTACTATCAATATTAGTCTCCATGAGGAAAACTATATTCGGCCTCTCTCTTCAACACCAGTCACAGAGAGATCTCACTATCCAAGGGTTGCTAAACCGCCCTTGACAGTTCCAACTCAAGATTTTCATTGCTTTCGAGGGGTTGGGTGGCACCAACTCCCTCTACTTGATTTTTGCCGTCTCCGGAATTTTCACTCACAGACATCAAAATAGCTTTTGCTTTTTTTTTAGGGCGCCCCCATTACTCACTGTGAGAAACGTTTTTGTTTCTCACAGTGGCAGTTTCGTAAATAAAATGTACCACTTTAGTCACGGTGGTACATTTTATTTACGAAATGGATGATAAAATTATACCACTTTAGTTACGGTGGTACATTTTATTTACGAAACTGCCACTGTGAGAAATAAAAAAGTTTCTCACAGTGAGTAACAGAGATTTACTGCTTTTTTTACACCTGGCTCCGTAACACCACAATTACCATCCTCTACTAACATTCTTTTAACAGCCCCATTATTCATCACCAACATCCCCTCACTGTCAACTAAAGTGTGGTAACCCCCCCCCCCCCTTTATTTTTTATTCTTTTCCAAGTCTTTGCCCCCCTCAAAGTATTCCCAGAAGACATTATTTGCTTATTCCCCCCCCCCCTCTTTCACTTTCGCAGCTACATTACATCCCCACATCCCTTCCTCCATCACCCTCTCCCCCTCCTTAACCCCATTCTTTTTTACATTTAAACTCTTCTCCTTTAAAGATACCCCCTCAGTCATACCCTCCTCCCCTCCTATATACTCATTTTCCCTCTCATTAACAGATTGTGTTACCCCCATGTCATCCCTATCTTCCTCAAGTCCCTCATGAACCTCCTCCTCTCTTACCCCCCTCGGACGTAACACAAGTGTATTAGTCAGCTCATCATTCACTAACATCAATCTCGCCTCCCTCTCCATCGATACTACATTTGTCTTTGGTGATCTTGGATTTGCAAACATCAGCTTTCTTGCAACCCCAATAGGACCTAATTTGATAGAGTCAGCATCATTGTAGTTTATAACTCTGCCACTGCCCCTAACTTTTAACTTTTCACATAGCCGCTTTTCTTTTTCTCTAGAACTCTGAGAAGCTTGTCTGAGCTTCAATGGAGAGGCTCGCATCCATGGTCCATATTGATACACCATCTCTTGCTTTTCCAAATCATCCTCCTCCTTTTTGCTACATTCTTTCTCTGTGTGGTCAAGAATTCCACAATAGAAGCAAAAATCGGCTAAGCGTTCATATTTAATATCAATCCACCTAGGCTTCGATTCTCCTGTTGCCAAGAACATTCCACGGCGAAGCGGTTTCTTCACATTCACCATCACCTTATGTCTCACAAATTCCCCCCACCCGAGAGGACCATTATCATCAAGTTCGATGAAACCACCAAGAGATTCGCCAATGCTCTTAATAGCCTGAGGGTTTCTTCTATTGAAGGGAACATCAAAAAGTCTAATCCACATTGGTGTGCATTCAAAGTCAACCTCAGAAGGCTGTACTTCCCCTTGTATCTCTTGGAGCAGCAAAACTTTTCCATCGAAAAACCACGGCATTCCATCCATGACTCTCTTTTTATCAGCATCATTGAAGAATTGAAACACAAAGAAATTCGTATCTAGCATTCGAACAACCATGTTGTCGTTCAACCTCCACACCTTCATCAAAGTTCGCTTCATCTCCTCAATGTTAAACGGTTTCACCGTACATAATTTCCCAATAAGAGCTAACCTCAGTTGATCTTTTGAGAAATCATCATCATTCAAAATCAACTCTTCACCCACCACGGTATTTTCATCTATTGTCAATTGTAATTTTTCCCATTCTTTGATGAGTTCATCAGCCATACTTGAGAATTCAGTCAGAAGAAAAGTCAGCAATTGATGAGAAAATTATGAAAATTTATGCAAATTGATGTGAGAAACAAGCGAGTCGCCAAAAAACCCAAACTAGGGACGTACAACCCTAACTAGGGACTTCAAAAGATTTATCTAGTGAAGAGACTGACATATAGTTCTTGGTTTAGCGGCTTGTAAAAATTGTATTACACAAATATGTAAAAATTCTACATTGTCATTTCTCAAAAGAGGCACCATAATACGCTAACGTAATGAAATCTGATTGGTCCATATTTAGTATTTTGATTTTGATTTAAATTATTTTAAATGTTCATAATGCATTAAAATTTTATATTATGAAATTTTGTGAACAACTACCCTAAAGATAGATTGTGTTGTGAACAATTCCCTTTTTTTTATTATTATTTTTATTTTTATTTGTGAACAACTACCCATAAGACAGCAAACTTTTGTCTAGCACTACCAATTAACAGATTTCGTCTAATTGTATCGTTTATGGGGTTCATACCTACGATTTCTCCCCCAATTAACTCCCTCTCCAAGTACCTCTCTCCTCCTTTCACCATTTTTGCTTCTCTTCTTTATTAGGCCTTGCACCTTTCACCATCTTAATCTAACCTAAGCGAATCTTTGTGCTCCGAATTCATCCCCTTTTGAATAAATTGGCAGGGCTTAAAGCCCATTTTCTTTCCTCTCACAGCTATCTCTCTCTTTCCTACTCATCTTCTTGCCAAATTCAATTCAAACCCTAACCGTAAATAAGTAAAACCCCTAATTCAATTCAAACACTAAGCCCTAGAAATTAAAATCCCCAAACTGAACTGAAACCCTAAATCCTAAATTGTATCTCTAATTACGTAATTGAAGTAAATTAAAACCCTTAAACCAATCAAAGAGACCAATGCTTTAATTAATGGCTTAAAACATTACCTAATTTAGTGAGAAATTGTGTTGAATTGATCGATTTTCTATTTTTTATTTTTTTTTCAGGATTTTTGGATGACTTTAGGATTCTTAGGGAGAGAGTTAATTGTGGGAGAAATCGTAAAAGTGCGCCCCACAAATGATACAATTGAACAGAATCCGTTAATGAGTAGTGCTATACAAACGTTTGTCATCTTATAGGTAGTTGTTCACAAAACAGCCTATCTTTAGGGTAGTTTTTCACAAAACTTCCTTTATATTATATACTAGATGAAGCACGTTCGATGCACAGTTTATTTTTATTTTTTCAAATAAAATATTTTACTAATATATATTTATATAATAAATTTTGTGATATTCGCTTGCTTATTACTTGAATTTTTTTATTATAAATAAATTATTAACTTTGTTTCTCATATTTAGATAAAATTAGTAATATAAAAGATAATATTTTTTTTCACAAAATTTCTTATGTGGCTGATCACACCGTGTGATCGGGATAACTTAGTCAGGAGTTACTTGGTTGGTCAAGGGTTACTTAATCGATCAGGGGTTACTAGGACGGTTAGGGGTTACTCGGTTAGTGTTTGGGTGTCTCTCACCCGGCCACACGATATGGCAAACCACACAAAACACACACTGATTTTATTTTTATAATTAATATAAAAGTTTTGATCTAAAATAAAGTTCAATTCTTTTTTTATTGGCTAAAATATAACATTTTCCTATGTGACGCTCTAAAATTAATCTTACGTGGCATATTCCTATTGTACCGTTTTAAAATTATTAATCCTACGTGGCGATTTTTTATTATAATCCTACGTAGCGTTTTAAAAAAATAATCTTATGTGCCAAAATCCTATTGTAGCGTTTAAAAAATATTAATCCTAAGTGGCGCTCTAATAATTTTTTATAAATTAAAATCCTACGTGGCGCTCTAAGAACTCGGGAAAAAACTCCCCTTTATATATATATAGTTTTGTGCCCTGGCAATGCCCAGATCATTGATAAAATTTTAAGATAATATTTTTACTTTAATGTTAAATATGGTCAAATAATTCGTTCTGATAATGTAGGATATTTAGACATATGATATGATATGGCTTATATTTATATAATAATACTTTTTGTAGTTTTGTTTGTAAATAGATAACTATGTTATTATTGACTTGAAATTATTTTTAATGAACTTAAATTATTTTTACTAAACTGAAAGTATTTTTTCCAAATTAAAATTAATTTTACAGATTAAAACTTATTTTTACTGGTTGTCTAATTTTTTTTTAAATAAATTAAATAACAATGCATTTTGTATGCGGCTAGCCGCATCATCTAGCCGAACAAAGTTGACCGAGTAACTCTAGTAATACTAACTAAGTAACTAACCTCTAACACTGACTAAGTAACCCCTATCTATAATACTGATTGAGTAACCACTATAACACTGATTAAGTAACCCTATAGAACTAACGAAGTAACTCTTGTAATTGTTGGTGACACGATTTGACCAGTTACGTGTAAAATTTTTGTGGTTAAAAATATTATAAATGGATCTTATTTTAAAGAATATTTTGAAACCAATTTTATGATGCAAATAAAACCGAGTTATAGGATATTTATTAAAAGTTATGATTAATTTTGTATATACGAAATATTAGATGTATAGTAATAATAAAATTGTATACAACATTTTTATCTTAAAAAATCTGTCCAAAAATCGCTTACTTAGCATTATCTGTGTCACAATAATACCTATTTGTCGTCTATTTGGCGCGACACTTGAAGAAAAATTAGAATGCCAAGTGTCGCTATCTTGTGGCTTGACTGCGAGACCGGCTTTATTTATTTGTCGCCTATATGGTGCGACCAGTGGTGGTTCCAGTATGGGTTCAGTGGGTTTAGTTGAACCCATACTGGATCCGAAAAAAATACTGATAAGGTTCAAACTAGTATAATTGTATAGATAAAACACAATGCATAATAAAAAAAATGAACTCTCAGCAGCTCAGCGGCTAGCCACTACTTCATAATATCTGAAGGTAGAAGGTTCGAGTCTGCCCAACTCAATTTTTTTTATTATTTTTTTGTTCCTATTTGTCTTTTACAGCTCAAATTCCCAAAAGACTCTCAGTACTTTATACCCATTTCCCAAGTAAACCAAAACAGTAAACGCTGCTCACCATCTCTCCATTTCATCTACTCACTTTTATATTAATTGATTTATGTTGTCTATAATCAACCAATTACTAATTAATCATTATTTAGTTGAAGTAAACTTATTTGAAAAATGAATTAGAAGTAGAGTGCTAATTTACAATTTTACATGTACGTTGTCTAGAGATTAAGATATTAGGTTAGGGTTTATATTTTAATGTAAAATTATTTATTTTGGTGAAATATTTTAATGTAAAATTAGTGTTAATCAAAATTGAAAATTGCTACGGAGTAGTTTTGAATATGTAAAGAGTATACGTGAAGAATAAGTTGATCAACAAGATCAAGCTGAGATAAGTGATAATTAGACACATTTATATAGAAAGATTTTTTTTCAAGTTAAGCTAAGGATGTAAACCATCCTTTGTTTAAAAAAAAATGTAACCAATCACTTTTATAATATAATAGACTCTTTGAATTCAGGTGTAATTATTTGAACATATGCACACCTGAATTATTGTGTGTTAATATTTATTTTAGATCTTAATTTGCTACTTGATTTTATTATACGTGTTTAAGGATTCCGAACCCATAACAAAGATTTTCTGGAACCACCACTAGATGCGACACTTGGCGAAAAATTGAAATGTCAAGTGTCGTTGTCTCGTGGCCTGGCTGCGAGACCGGTTATATATTAGTGATATGATATTAGATTTTTTTTGTTTATAGAAATACATATTTATAAATTATGAAAATCTATTTTATAATAGGAAAAATTGCTTTAAATAATACCATATTTCACCCGTCCGCTAAAAACAAGTCGACCTTTTGATTATTTCTACATAATACCACCTTTGGGGGGTGTCCGCTTTAAACAAGCTGTAACCTGTTAGTAAACTGATTAATAGGTTATATAGACACGTGTCATCATTTTATTGGTTTGAAAATATAAAATTTTTTTAACATTTTTAAAATTATTTTTAAAAAAAAAAAAAACACCCATCTCCATCCCCCTCCCCCACACGCAGGGACTCCACCGGCAACGGTTTGGCCGGCGCCCAGCTCCACCACCACCGGCCGTACCACCCCTTACCCCGACTTCGCTTGCCCCTATATTCGAGCCGTATCGGCATCCCAGCCACCACCATTGAAGCTGAAGAACTTTAAAAGCTTGTAGAGACAACAATGGAGGAAACTCCATTGAAGCTCACGTATAAGCAATGAGAATTAAGCTCAACCTAGAAAACAAAATATAACACAAGTTTAATCCATAAGAAAACTGAATACAACCTAGGGTGGTCTGAAATTTTTCTTCCTGTTGATTTGAAAGATTGATGAGTTTGGAAGTACAGATGAATACTTGGAACAGAAAACATGCTTCAAAATTCAAATAGTTCAAAACTTAAGTCATAAATTGTGGAATTTATGTTATAAATAACCATATGCTACAGTAGCAAAAAAATCATGAATAATATCTTATTTCTATAACCTATTGTAACTTATTTCTTCTACTTCATTCGATCAGTACTGTAAATAATCTGACAAGGAAGGGATGAACGTCGAACTAAAGAGTCCATTATCATCATTGTTTCATTTAACCAAATCCACAACCAACCTCCGCCAATTCACATGACTAGCTATCGCAATAACCACCACAACGGCCCGCAACATCAGCAGTCACATCTCTATTAGACGCCCACACAACAGCCACCAATTGCTCCACCAATTCGCCACCAAAGCCCGACGCCAACATCAACAATTTAACCTCCAACAATCAACAATTCAGCCAATTAGAAAATACATAAAATTAAACGAAAATACAATTGCATTCAGAACCGAAAGAAAGTCGAGCAAAAATTACACATAAAATACAATTGAAGCTCAAGATTGCCAAACGAAGAAATTAAGTTGAATTATAACATAATTACACTCATATGAAACTTGATTAAGAATGAAATAGCTTAAATAAAGTTAAGAGTAAAATTTCGAGAAAAAATTACACATAAAAACCTAATTTACTAAGATCAAGCAAAATCAAACAGGAAATCGAACAAAATTGAACAAAATCGAACAAGAAATCGCAAGATCAAACAAAATCGAACAAAATTGATGAAAAAAAGTCGAAAAAATTGATGAGCAAAAGTCGCAAAATCGCACTGGAAATCGAACAAAATTGATGAACAAAATACACAAAATCGCACAAGAAATCGAACAAAATCGTAGAAAATTTTTTTTGTGATAAAATTGCCAAAAAAAAAAATCGAAAATTAAAAAACTGAAATCTACTCAAATTATGAAAAATGACTAACTCACATAATAGATTGTTGATTGAGAAATTGATGAAGAACCGAAGAAATTGCAGCTGGATTTCAGAAGATAACGACGAAATCGATGAAGATTGAACCAAATACCTCTGTAATTTGATGATTTTCAGCATTGATTTTGATTTGGGAAGGAGGGAGATGGAGATCAACAGATCGTGAGATGGAGGAGAGAGAAAAATAGAGTAAAAATAAAGGAGAGATAATTTCATAAATTAGGTAACAAATTAAAACACTTAAATACACCAGATCTAATCTAATTCAATGGTCAAGAGTAGCCAATGAGTTTTAAGAAAACTGATGAACTTCGTTCATGCCTCTCTCCCAAGTAGAGTTCAAGGGATAATTAACATGAATCATAACTTTACCCATACCCATATTGCTTGTTCTGTGAAACCAGAAATGAGTTTGGGAGCAAGGGTACTAGGAAATCGTTCTTTTGAGAATCAAAGACCTAGTCCAACTACGGTCTCTACTAGCTCTTCCTTTTTCACAATTTCATTACCAAATATATATGCAATTTGATTCCTAAAAACTAAGTTAGTTAACTTTATTTACAAGCAAAAATCATAAAGTGTTACATTGCAACTTATGTCGTTACTCTACTTTATTCAAATTCGTGAAAAGAACAAGAAATAAACAATATTCACCTTGTCTTTAGTGATAAAACAAAAATTAGTTATTCCAATTCAAGTCTTTGATTAACGAAAGAATACTATGTGAATTGATTAATTAAAGTTTATTTTAAGTGACTTCTTGTTGTCTTTAGATTTAACGGGAGACCCCTATTGCACCGTCAGAGGGTGCTGGAGTGCTAAGCGCAACTCTCAGAGTCGTGTTCAGAAGTCGCACACAACTTTGGAAGTTGCGTGCGACGCGGTTTGCTCTATTCAAAGAATGCGTTTTTAAAATTCTCAAAAACTTTTTATTCCAAAGTCGCATTAAGGCATATGAGATATAATTGGAAATCTCTGACTGTCTACTTGCCAACGTCGTTAGAGTTAGGTAAAAATATTTTGTCGATTAAAAGAAATGTCCATTTGAGGCTTTTGCTCAGCAGATCTGCAAACGAGATTCGGAGCTTGAGGAGGCTCAGTCCGAGTTGGCCAAGGTGAAGAAGGAGCTTGTTGCCACAACTAAAGAAAAGTTTAAGCGGGAAACAACGTACAACAAGAGCTATAATGGTGGTTTTGATAGAGCTCAGAGGCTCGCTTTCCACCTTGTGCCAGACATTAATTGGAGGCAGGTTGAGGAATAGGCTTAAGACATGGAATCTCTTCAACTGAAGAACGTCAGTCAAGCCAAGCAGAATTACTCTGATGTTAAGGCTATTGAGGAAGGTGCTTCCGATGAAGACATGTTCCCAAAATAGAAGGCACCTCGTTTGTTGCCGGTCAGAATTTTGCTCTTGTGGTTCCCGAGGGTCCGAAGAACCTAGATGCCGAAGCATAGAAACTCGGGCAGCCACCTTTAGAATCCTATGGATCATCCTAGCCCTCTTATATATGTTGAAGCTGCACTTCTGTGATGCCTCTTCTCTTTTGCTTCAGCTTGCCAATGTACAAACTTTATTTCTTTTTGTGTACGTATTTTCGGTAGCTGTGTTTTCCGTCTTATGGGAGGCTGTTGTTGTCTTTGTTTGTATAATTGAAAATATTCGGATTCTACAATTTCTTTTTGTATCCGAGAACAATCTCTGTATTCAATTTATTTGCTTAAGTACTTGATTTCTAGCCTCAGCTTTGCCTGCTTTATTTTGTTAACATATCTTAGTTCGAACTTGGGTTTGCTAAATTTTGCCAAAACCAATAATCTGCAAATTTCTCTAAGTGTTGGTCCTCGATACTCTCTGCAAAAATGGCATGAATCCGATTAGTTCTGCTACTTAGCTGAACTTTGCTGAGCTTATCGATGTATAACCAAACATGCCCCCCAACTCAAGTCCAAAGGTGCATCTTCAGATTCTGAAGGGATTATGAGCTTTTGCTTGCTTCGACTAACATTTGAATCTTAGTTGCCAAATTTTTAGATATGCCATTTGAGAGGTATTATTTAACTTCGGTTGACATTATGCCTGACTTTCGTGAACGAAGTTTAAACTTCGATCGAGTTTGGTTGGATTCTTAATCCGACCTACCTCTCGGATTTAAAGCAAAGCAGAGACTTCGACCTAGTGGAATAGACATAGTCTAACAACCAGTTCGAATTCAAAACGAAGCAGAGACTTCGACCGAGTGGAATAGACATAGTCTAAAAACCATCTCGGATTTAAAACGAAGTGGAGACTTTGACCGAGTAAAGTAGACATAGTCTAACAACTAGCTCCGATTGAAAACAAAGCGGAGACTTCGACCGAGTGGAGTAGACATAGTCTTACAAACAGCTTGGATTTAAACAAAGCAGAGAATGCGACCGAGTTTGTTGGATTCTTCATCTAGCCTACCTCTCGTATTTGATAATGGGACGAGATGGGTTTTCGAAATTAGTTAACCTACCTCGGATCCACAGATTTAGTCATTTCGTAACAAGGTCTATAATAGAAGGATTGGCGAATTGCCTTTTCATATCATGATGGTAAAATTTTGTTACAAGGAGTTAGACTTCAGAAGGAAGTTCCTAGTTACACGAAGATATTTTTGAATACATTAGCATTATAATGATTTTTCATCTCGGTTCCATCAAGTTAGCGTAGCTTGTATGTGCCAGGCTGAAGCTTGTCGTAGATTTTGTATGGCCTTTCCCAAGTGGCCGAGAGTTTGCCATGAATTCTGCTCTTTTGTACTATTGCAGCACTTCAGAGGACTAGGCGTCCCCTACTTTCAAAGGCCAAGCATTGACCATTTGGTTATAGTGTTTGCTGACTCTTTGCTTGTATACTACCATTCTTTCCTTAGCTGAGTCTCGGATTTCATAAAAAAAAGTTTAGTGCTTCCTTTTGAAGTTGCTCGGTTTCTTCGGCGGCGAAAGCCTCCACTCTTAGGCTTTCAGTGCCTATTTCAACCAGTAGAACGACTTCAGATCCATACACCAAGATGAAAGGTGAGTGTCCCATAGCCTCCTTCTCCGTAGTTCAAAGTTCCTAGAGGGTCCTTATGAGCTCCTCTAGCCATTTGAGCTTTTGATCTTCAACCCTTTACCTCATCAAGTAGAGGATTTGCTTGTTTGTTGTTTCAGCTTGGCCGCTACTCCGTGGATGACAAATCGCCGAGTAAGCTAGCTTAATGCCAAACTAGTTGGTGTAATTTCTCATCGGTAGATTGTCAAATTGCCGTCCATGGTTGAAAACAAGTACCCTCGGAACTCAGAAGCGGATTACAATATTCTGCTAGATGAACTTGCAAAACGATTGTTCTGTGATGTTTGAGACTGCCTTGGCCTCAATTCAATTTTTGAAGTAGTCTATACCGACTATCAGCCATTTCTTTTGGTATAGAGCATTTGGGAACGGTTCTAAGATATCTAAGCCCACTAAGCAAAAGAATAGGATTTAGGATTGGTTGAAGGTCCCTAGATGGCTAATGGATCACGGGCACGAATATATTACATTTTTCGCATATCTTGAACATTTCTTTCGCATCCGAGACCATTGTGGGCCAGTTGTACCCAGCTCTGAGTGCCTTATGAGCCAAGGTCCTTCCTCCGATGTGGTTACAACAACTTCCGAGGTGAATCTCCGAAGGATGTAGTCGGCACCTTTGGGCCCCACAAATCTCAGAAATGGTGTCGAGAATGATTTTTTTAGCAGCTCTCCATGATAAACAATAAATTGAGATTCAATTTCCTTTATCTCGGAGGCTTCTCTCTTGTCCTCGGGGAGTATCCCTTGCAGCTTGTAGGCTAGGATAGGATCCATCCAGCTTGGTTCTGAAGTGATGCTATTGACTACAAAAATCACATCTAAACTCTTTAGATGGTGCACCTCCACAAACACAGATCGGTTCAGCTTGGTCAAATTTAAGCTAGCAAGTTTTGAGAGTGTATCAGCTTGTGCATTCTGATTTCGAGGAATCAGTTCGAACTCGAAGGTTCTTAGCTTCGCAATCAGAGTTTTGATCTTTAGGAGGTACGAGATCATAGAAGGCTGTTTTGCCTCAAACTCTCCTCGGATATGGTTTGCGACGAGCTGAGGGTCCGGTTTTAGGTGAAGATGATGGGCTTCAAATACTAAGCACAATTCTAGGCCAATGATTTCTACCTCATACTCGGATTCGTTATTTGAAGCTTTAAAAGTGAATTTTAGTGCATACTCAATGGATTTTCCTTTGATGGTTATCAGTACTACCCCCTACACCCGAACCATTCACAGTGCTAGAAAAAGGATTTTTAAGGACAAATTATTTTGTCATTAAATGCCCAAAAATTCGTCGTTAAAGCTTTTAACGATGAATTTTTTTTCGTCGTTTGTTCGATGTAATAGGCTCCCTCATTATTGGTTTTAACGACAATGTTCGTCGTTAGATAATGACGACAACAAATCATTCTGTCATTAACTATTAACGATAAGTAAAAGATTCGTCGTTAATACATATTTTTATTAACGATGAACTACTAGTCAATAACTACCAAATAATCCCTCGTACAAATACAAATCCAATGTTCCAAAAAAAATATAAAAAGGATTTAACGATGAAATACTTTGTTGTTAATAAATGCTTTTAACAAGAACCTGTTTATTTATCAATATTTTTAGAAACCACTACTATATTCAATTAAATTACAAAATACAAGAGAAATAAAAATTAAAGAAATATCATAAAAATAACAAATTTTAAATTAGTAACTAAATTTCATGTCTGATGAAACCCAACAATTACAATATTCTATCATATCTAAAAACCGGACTATTCATAGTACAATATGACTAATCAATACAAGAACCAAACGGGTTAGAACTTAAATTGCAAGGCTAGACTAAATTTGCTCTATCTTACTATCAAATGGAAGCCTATATACCCCTTAACATTTACAGCCCCTATTCTTAACAAAAAAAATAAAAAAAATAAAAAAACCTCAAAAATTTGATAATCCACCAACAGTTTCCTCTTCAGATCATCAGCTTCAAAGATACCTTACTCAATACTTTTGTAAGAGCATGCCTTTTCCAATTTTTGTATTGTTGGACGCTCCTCTTTCTTCCCTGAAATAAAAAAGATTGGGGATGTTTTCTGTGTAAGAATTGCAATCATGAATATAAAAGTCTCATTGTATTGTAACTGACTTAATATTTGTGTCACACGAAGATCCTCACCTTTTTTTCTTCATATTGGGAAATTGTATCAATTAAGAATAATTTGTTAAACTTCATTAGTTAAGATAAATCATTTTCTACCACATTTCCAAGGTAAATTACAGTGTCGTGCACCATGAAGTGTACTTTTAGCTATACTGAACTCAAAACCTATGGTAACATTGGTAAGTAAAAGAATTATAGTCAAGAAGATACATTTTTAATTGTCTTCAACTTTATCCTTGGCTATTATATTAGAGTAATATCTATATAATAACTTTATGCTTGTAGTTGCACCTTCTAGTGGAAGATCTTCTAAAGAGTACTCCGTAGTAAATTGAGTAGATGAGTCAACAATGTATAGCTAAGCTAGTCCATATATAAAATCAAGAACAATAGTAGACTTTTATGTTTGAATAGCTGTAAACAAAATCATCCCTTTGAGTTATGCTTCAACCAACATATTGAGTTATGCTTCAATTTTGTAGCTTGTCAAATATGCATATATATATAGGACAATTACCTGCTGATATGATGCCTTCTCTTAAACTGGTTGACAGTTGACAAACATGGCAGTCTCCTCCATTTCACACTGATAAACAAGTAATAAACAAAAGTTGAAGATTATAATTGACATTAATTTGTTAACTAGCTCATTTGAGCATTTTTTATGTGCTCTTTTGCAAAAGATTGTCAACATAAATACAAAGTGCAAAGTTTTGGCCGTGCGACATTAAAAATTCACCTACAAAAGCCGACGTAGACACAAGTCCATTAGATGATCCTCAATGAATGATTGAAATAAGGGGCATGAAACCTCTATAGTGTTAGCTGTCAACACTAAGCAAATTTGACCATAAGATATATACTTAATTGATCTTTACAACAATGCTAAACCAATTAACTCAATGTCAAACATTATACCAAGCATAAATAATAATACTCAACAATCATGACAATTGACAAGTACAAAGCATAAATAATAATGATTCAATATTTATTGAAAATATCACTACAATCCAAATAAATAATGTACTTTAGTATCTAACTAGTGACTACTACTCTAATTAGCCAAAAAAAAAAAAAAAAAAAAAAAAAAATCCAGATTGAAAGAAAAATCCAATAACAAGTGTTTGGGTCCAATTTATCCTCAATTGGACCTGGTCCACAAATGATACAAACAAAGCCCAAGCGCAAGGAGCAAGGTTCAACTCTCCAGCCCAATGTCAAGTCAAAGCTTCAGTCCAAGTGGCAAGCCCACTTGGTTCCAAGGGCCCAAGCCCCATTATTAAGCAAAGGTATAAAAGCTAGTCTTCACTTCACATCCATCCACAATCAGCCTCAAGTACTGAATCTCTTGCATAGCTCATTCTCTCTCTCTTTTAAACACCGTACTGACTTCGGCATCGGAGGGACCTTCCTCGGCACAACTCCCGAGTCCAGTTTTATGAGTTCTTTGCTGTGTAGGAAATCCTCAGCTCCAGCATTCTTTGGATCGAGACCAGTCTCCTCCACCTAAAAAGGGCATGCCGAAGGCCCCATTGTTTTTATCCGAAACAATTTGGCGCCGTCTATGGGGAAGATACAAAAAATCAAGCAAAAATTCCATCATTCCTAGTGAAAAGCATGACTAAGAGTGGCAAAAGCACCAAAAGTGCTAGAAAGAAGGGCGGTCTTACCCCCTCATGGAAAAAGAGACATGATCACGGTGAGGGAACATCATCCGATTTCACCGTCACCGGAGCCATCCTCTCCTTCCTCAAGAGCTCCCAATTCTCAAGAAAGGGAGGCTTCAAGAGCCCCCAATTCTCATGAAAGGGAGGCTTCAAGAGACTCATCCTCGCACCAAACTCAACAGCCAACAGTTTCACCTAGGCCGAATGGGTCTAATGCGAGGAGTCCTCCACCAAACAGCAGCCTGCGTTCTCGGTCCCAGCCGAAAGAGACCCCTCTATCGGGGACCTCTACGGAGGAAGTGGCTAGGGCCATGGAAGTTTGCATGGAGTTCCTTAAGGCCCAAGGGGGTCAACTCCAACCAACACCTCCTGAGTCTTCATCTCTTCAGCCGAGACACCTGAGAAGGAGAATCGATCAAGAGAAGGATGGCTAAGTTCCATCCTACAAGGAGCTTGGGAACAAGTGGCAGGAGGACACATGGAACACCAATAAAGAAAGGAAGAAGAACCCTCACTTCTTCAACCATTCCGAAACTCGGGATTCAATGAGTTTCCGGAGCAGCAATACTACCTCCACATATAAGGAGTCTGCTCGCAAAAGCGTTCATGAACGCTTAGGCTCAAGGGAGGTGAACGTGCATAACCGCCTCCACCTTCCCAGAAAAGATCGGGTCATACCCCGAATTGTCTCGGCCAGGGACGAAAACCACTCCCACCTCTCTAAGAGGGAGAAGCAAGGTCCCTTTGGCCAAGCAGAAGGGGAAGGCCGTAATGGTCCCTACAAGCTTGCCCTTCCAAAGTTGGATATTGGAAGAGCATGTGCCGATGGTGAAAATACAGGCGCACATTACTTACGATGGCACCTCAGACCCAAAGGATCACATTGCCTCTTACGAGGGGCACATGTATCTCAACCCTAGGTCCGAGGCTACCTGGTGCAAGTATTTTCCAACAACCCTCAAAGGTGTTGTACAATCGTGGATCACCAAGGGGGTGAAAGAAGGCTCTATCTCTGGTTGGAAAGACCTTTCCAACAAATTCAAGAGAAAATTTTCTATGGCTAATCGCCGAGAAAAGACAACTGCAGAGCTGATGAGTTTGCAGCAAGCCGAGGATGAAAGCCTCCGCGATTATCTGACTCGCTTCAGCAACGAGTCGTCCATAATTACAAGTCTGGACCAAGGCCTTGCCGTATTCGCACTACGGAATGGTCTGCAAGCTGGAAAGTTCATGGACTTCATGGTCATGCACCCCCGCAGACCTTGGAGGAAGCTTTGGACGTCTCGGATAAATTTATCCGAGCCGAAGAGTGGAACAAGTCGAAATCTCAGTCCCAATCAAGGGCTGGGAAAGCTAAAGGACAATTGTCCAAAGGCCAAGCACCGAGGAAAGGGAAGGCCAAGGCCTCAGAACCATCCTCGGCTGCTGAGCCGAAGAAAGAAAAGTGTGTCCCCTATGCGGGGAGATACGATTCATACACTCCCCTTACTCTTCCTCGTGCTCAAATTTACAGCACGACAAGAAACGAAGGGAGATTCAAGAAGCCTCGGCCGCTACCACCATGGCATCAGCAAAAGGGCAAGGACTGATGGTGCGAGTTCCACGAGTCTCCTGGACATCGCATCGAGGACTGCCTCCAGTTGAAGACCAGATTGAAGATCTGGTTCAAAAGGGCTATCTGAAGAAATACCTCGCGGATCGCCGCGAGGAAAAAAAGCCGAGAGAGACTCTCGGCAAGACCTGGATTTTCTTCGAAAAAAAGACAAGCAGCAAGACAAGGACACCCTTGATATTCTTGTCATTTCCAGGGGAATTTCTCGAAGTGCATTAAAGCGCCACTTGAGGGGTCTGACCCACCAAGTAAATCATGCTAAGCTCCGAGCGCCTCAATCTCCGGTGCCGAACATTCTGTTCACACCCGAAGACTGTGAGGGGGTGGTGTACCCCTATGATGACCCATTTGTGATAGTAATGGGAATTGCAAACCGCAACGTCTGGCGAACCCTCGTCGACGGCGGCAGCGGGGCGAATATCCTCTTTCGGGGAGCATTTGACCAGCAGAAGATGGAGGCCAAGCACTTAACTCCGGTACCCTACCCGGTATCTGGATTAAATGGCTCTTCATCATATCCAGATGGGAAGATCCTTCTTCCTGTCACCATCGGCAAAGGCCGAGCAGTGCGGAGCATCATGGCTGAATTCCTAGTCGTGGATGCCCCCTCTGTCTATAACGTGATCATGGGGAGACCCCTCATTCCAACATTCAAGGAGTTGTCTTGACGTAACATCAAACGATGATATATGTTTCAGACGAGGGACACTCCGAAAAAATAAAGGGTTGCCAAAAGGAAGCCCGAAGATGTAACTACCTCAAGCCATCCAAGGGTCGCCGCAGCGACCATGATGATGAGGAGGAAAGAGAGCGAGAACGTTGTGCGAAAAAGCCTAAAGGCTTAAGTGCTTCGGCCTAAGGAGCCCCATCAAAAGAAAAATCTTTGGGGAATGAAAGGGCTAGTTCTTCGTCTAAGCCAAGAGACTCAGAAGATCAGCTAGAATTTGGGAAGCCTGCTAATATAGACAGCAGGCCGGAGTTCGAGGAATCTAGTGCCAAAGCTATGGAACTGGATAACGAGACAGAATCAATAGAGTTGGCCGAAGGAAATTCTCAAAGGTGTGTCAGCATCGCACTGGAACTTGAACCAAATGTTCGTGCTAAACTAATCCAACTCCTTCTGGACAACAAAGATGTGTTCATATTCTCGGCAGAAGAAATGCCCGGGATTGATCCGAACCTCATCTCTCATAAGCTTAATATCAACCCGACATGTTGACCCATTAAGTAGAAAAAGCGGAACTACTCCGCGCAGAAGAACCAAGACATCGCCGCCGAAGTCAAAAAACTGTTGGATGTTGGGTTCATCGAACCTTGTCAGTATCCGGAATGGCTGGCTAATGTGGTGATGGTTCAGAAGGCAAATGGTAGCTAGAGAATGTGCGTTGACTTCACGGATCTAAATAAGGCATGTCCGAAAGAATTCTAACCCTTGCCGAGGATTGATCAGCTAGTCGACTCGACAAGTGGCCATGCCTTTCTTAGCTTCATGGACGCATTTTCTGGGTACCATCAGATCTTCATGCACCACGATGACCGAGCAAAACCGGCATTCGTTACAAGTTCCGAGGTGTACCATTACAAAATGATCCCCTTCGGATTGAAAAATGCGAGGGCAACATATCAAAGGCTGGTTGATCAAGTATTCGCCGAGTAGAAAGGCCGTAATATGGAAGTCAATGTTGACGATTCTATCGTCAAAAGCAAGGAAGAAAAGGACCATGTTACGGACCTGGCCGAAACCTTCGCCACCCTTCACAAGCATCAAATGAAACTGAACTCGAAGAAGTGTGTCTTCGGCGTGAAGTCGGGCAAGTTCCTCCGCTTCATGGTCAGTAAAAGGGGGATTGACACTAATCCCGCCAAAGTGCAAGCTGCACTTGATCTCCCCAAGCCGAAGACAAGGAGGGATGTTCAGCGCCTAACTGGAAGAATGGCCGCCCTGTCCAGGTTTATCTCTAAAGCCTCGGACAAAGGGCTACCTTCCTTCAAAGCGCTTAAACTCCCAAAATCGAAAGAGCTCATCTAGGAAGACGAGCAAAAGCAAGCCTTTCAGCAACTTCGTGAGCATTTGGCTCAACTCCCAACACTGGCAAGACCAGCTGAAGGAGAAACTCTATACGTATATGTGGCGGTTAGTCTGGCCACAGTAAGTGCGGTGTTGCTAAGGGACGAAGAAAAAGTTCAGCAGCCGATCTATTTTATCAGCCACACTCAACCCTCATATAAGTATAGAGTTTCTCCTTCAGACACGCTACCCCCCATATAAGTACAGAGTGTGGCTCACAAAATAGATCGGTTGCTGAACTTTTTCTTCGTCCCTTAGCAACACCGCACTTAATGTTCAGCAGCCGAGACACGCTACCCCCACTCGAAAAAGTTGCATACGCAGTAGTGGTAGCCGCTCGGAAGTTGAGGCCCTACTTTGATTCCCATCAAATAGTGGTCCTAACTGATCAGCCGCTAGAAAAAGTCCTCGGCAAGATGGAAAAATCTGGTAGACTATTGAAGTGGGCTTTCGAACTCACCGAGTTCAATATCAGTAATCAGCCGAGGGCAGCTATCAAGGCGCAAGCCTTGGCAGATTTCCTAGCCGAGTGTTCTTATCAAGAGACGATTGACGAAGGAAAGAAAATCAGGACCGTTTTCACGAATGGATCTTCCACCGTGAATGGTTCGGGGGCAGGGGTCGTCATAGCCTCTCCCGAAGGCAAATCCTTTGAATATGCACTAAAATTCTCGTTCAAAGCTTCGAACAACGAAGCCGAATATGAAGCAGCAATTAGTGGCTTAGAGTTGTGCATAGCATTGGAGGCCGAGCACGTCTGTTTAAAAACAGACTCTCAGCTCGTCGCAAATCAGATCCGAGGTGAATATGAAGCTAAAGAGCCTTCGATGGAAGCTTACCTCGCAAAGATCAAAACTGTTATTGCGAAGCTGAGAACTTTTGAAGTCGACCTGATCCCAAGGGGTCAGAACGCACAAGCCGATGCACTCTCCAAAATTGCAAGTTCAACTTTAACTGAGTTGAACCGATCTGTATATGTGGAGGTGCACCGAGAAAGAAGTGTGGATGAAGCAATTAACATATGCTGCGTTGCGCATGAACCGAGCTGGATGGACCCCATCCTAGCTTACAAGCTTCGGGATGAACTCCCCGAAGACCAAAAGTTAGCCTCTAAGATAAAAAGAATCAGCTCAAGATACGTTGTCTTCGGAGGGGAACTTCTAAAAAAGTCCTTTACAACCCCACTATTGAAATGCGTGGGTGTAACAGATACAGATTACGTCCTTCGGGAAATTCACCTCGACATATGCGGAAACCACATAGGGGGAAGGACCTTAGCCCATAAAGCAGTAAGGGTTGGGTACTATTGGCCAACCATGATCGCAGATGCCAAGGATCTGGTCCGAAAATACGAGAAAGGCCAAAAGTTCGCACCAGTCATCCATCGGCCATCCCGAGATCTTTAGCCAATCCTGAATCCTCTTCCATTTGCCCAATGGGGATTGGATATATTAGACCGTTTCCTGATGCTCCTTATCAAAAAAGATGGTTGATAGTCGGTATAGACTACTTCAGCAAATGGATCAAAGCCGAGGCTGCTTTGAACATTACAGAGCAAATTGTTAGGAAATTCATATAGCAAAACATAATCACTCGTTTCGGGATTCCGAAGGTTTTTGTCTTTGATCATGGAAGGCAATTTGATAATCTGTCGCTGAGGCGGTACACAGACCAGTTTGGCATCAAACTGGCATATTTTGCAGTTTGTCATCCGCAGAGTAATGGTTGGGCCGAAGCTGCAAATAAACAGATCCTCAATGCTCTCAAGAAGAGAGTAGAAGATCAAAAATCCAAGTGGATAGAAGAGCTTCTCGAAACTCTCTGGTCACTTCGGACAACAGAAAAAGAGGCAACAGGGCATTCACCTTTTGAGTTGGTGTATGGATCCGAAGCTGTGCTTCCAGTGGAAATTGGCTCAGAAAGTCTGCCAGTAAATCTCTTCTCAGCCGAGAAAAATGAGCAACTCATGAAAGAATCCCTTCACTTCCTAGATGAGATAAGAGATTCATCTCGAGATAGAATGGCTGCATATAAGTAGAGAATCAGCAAATTTTACAACCGAAGAGTCCACCAAAGACTGCTCAAAGTCGGAGACCTGGTTCTTCGGAATGCTGCTACTGTGCAAAAAGGCCGCATTCATGGTAAACTCTCAGCAACTTGGGAGGGACCCTATGAAATATATGATGAGCTTCAACCAGGCATATACCGACTTCGGCAGTTGGATGGCACCGAACTGAAAAACCACTGGAATGCTGATGTACTCAAAAAATATCATGCGGAAATCCCTTTGGGGAAGAACAATCTATGTAGGTACATTATCTTTAATTAATGAAAAGGTCTTTGAGCCACCATTTATTCAAATTCAGCTATACTTCTATTTTTTCTGTCTTCTATGGTTTTTGCAAAAATTCAAGGTTTTCGTTCGGCACTGTTCAAGGTATTGCATAATGATGCATCGTACTTCGGCAAGTCGTAAAAACCTGCTAAGATGAGGATAAAAGATAAAAGCCCGAAGTATTGCATAATGATGCCTTGTACTTTGGATGAATCTGTTCCTCTGAGCAAAGAGGTCATAGGCGCATCCGAAACATAGCCTAAATAATAGGAACTGATAATGCCCCAAAGTATTTCATAGTGATGCCTCGTACTTCGGATGAATCAGTTCCGGGTGGTGATTACATTTCCGAAGTACTGCACATCGAATAGATTACTGCCCCGGCATCGTGTTTCGGATAGTCGTTCCCTCGAATGAATTGAAAGTGTCACAAGAGTATTGCTCTCAGAGTCTAGTGCTCTTGAGCAAGAAATCAGAGCTTTTGAAAACAAAGATTAAAGAGAAAAGGAAAAATGAGCTAAAATTCTAAAGCTAAAATATTGCAAAATCAAAGTAATTATTCCAGAATCCTGAAGACATCATCTTCAGATTTCTGGGGGGGCAAGAGGCACTCACTTGGCAAGTTCCTAGCCGAAACTTAGTACTTGGAAAAAATTCTTGTCAAGTATACAAGCAGAGACAATGCACTCTTAGATAAAGTAAATTCTTGTCAAGTATACATCTCCAAGCCGAAGTTCTGCACTTAGCAAAATTTTGAAGAAATTTGGAAACACAGCTAAAGTACAAAGAACATTAAAGCAGGCAATGAGAGAAGAAAGCTAAGAAAATACTTCATAAGCATAAAATGAGGATTTCAAAGTGTTAGACAAAAACAGGAAAGAATATCTAACATCGGCAACCCCCACAAAGCGGAAAGCACAGTTGTCGAATAAAGTACAAAGTGCAAAAAATAATAAGAGTTTGTACAAATTCAAGGCAAGCTGAAAGCAAAAACTAAGGCAAAAGCAGATGCGGCATCTATCAATCAAGCACAAGTTGATGCGCATGATTCTGAAGACGGCTGCCCGAGTTCCTATGCTTCAGCATCAGCACTTAGAACTTGAGAGGGCGCAGCTCCGACTGAAAATGAGGCAAGCTGGACAACTTCTTGTTCAGGCTTCTCAGCCTCTTCATTATTTTCTTCCCGAGCCTCTACTTCGGCTTGGCAGACCAAGAAAGCCACTTTAGCTGGCTGGCCTCGGTCATATGGGCATCATCAGGATCCATAGACCAGCCCTCAGCTACATCCCAGTTGATTGCAGGGTCAACATGGAAAGCCAATCGCCGAGCAGTTTTGAAACCATTCTCAAAGCACTCAGCATATTCTTCCTCGGTATATATCCGAGTCTCCAGCAGCTTCTGAGCGGCTTCAAGTTTAGTCTTGGCTTTGGCGGTCTCTTCCTTCTCAGCCTTCAGCTCGTCTTTCAACCTCTAGTTCTCAGCTTCCAACTCAAATTGCTTTTTCTTAGCCTCTTTCTCAGCGAGAGCAATTCGACTTTGGTAGTCTTCAACCAAGAGGCGCCGAGACTCGACCTCCCTCTTCACTCTATCCTCAATGCGGGCCTTGAAATCTGCAATGTTCTCAGCCCATACTCTTGGATCAGAGCATGACCTTCGTCAAGCCAGGGGAAGACAATCTGCTCCAGACCTTGACAAAAGGAGAGGAAGTTGGCGCTCATGGTCTACATATCTGCCCTTAGAGCCGAGGCCTCATCCTCGGCATTCAGCTGCTTCAGCTCGGCAGACCGAGCTTAGCTCTCAGCCTCTTCTGCTTTCTCTGCTTTAGCCCTTACTTCGTCGTTCATTTCCACGGCAAGGAAGTGGTTATGAACAACCTGGAAAAAAAATGAGAGTAAGCAAGTCAGCAGAAGTTCAACACTTAAGAGATATTTTGCAAAGAAATCAGAAATTTGGTGCAAAAGTGAAAGAAAAACTTACAGAAAATTAAGTAAGAAAGTTCACCTGCATCAGCAATCTTTGACTTTCTAAAAATGGGTTCGGCACTTTGGCCAGCGGCTCAGACGCCCCAGATGTCGCGCCTACCATCCACACTCTAACCCTGTCCAGACAAGTTCGAGGTGTCGCCGAAGAACTCGGTCACCGAACTGCGCTTAGACTCAAAGAGGTTCCGAGCATGCTTAGGAACAGGTACCAAGGGGGCTGAGTCGAACCCCATCTCAGAGGACTGAAAAGTCCTAAAGGAACCAGCATCCGAGGTAGATGGCACTTCGTTGATTTTAGCTGCTTCAGCTTCGGTTTCTACCTCGATCTCCTTCGGACCATTAGCGCATCAGCTTCTCTCGGAACGTCTTCGGAGAAATCTTCGGCCACGTGGCCCAGAGAGGGAGGGGGCGTTCTCAGCTCAATCACCCCCTCGGCTGGGACTTCGGGAGGAGGAGAAGTAGTCTCCTCTTGCTGGACCTCTTCGAGCCGAGGTCTTTTATCAAGAAGAGTTGGGGCCCGAAATTGCCCAGGTCGGACAAGCTGCCTCTTCCTTCTCTCACCCGCCATTCCTTCGTCTGAAGAGTATTCAGGGACAAGAAACGCTTGGGTCGGGTCTACTTGTTTCTCTTCCTCTTCGTCAGACTGCAGCAGAAGAGAAACGGGGGGCAAGGACCAGTATAAGCATCAAAAAGTACAAGCATAAAAAAAAAAAAAAAAAAAAAAAAAAAAAAAAAAAAACTTCAAGCCGAAGTTCTATACTTAGACAATTTTCACAAGTTGAAAACTTTAAGTAGAAAAAGCAAGGTAGACGAAGTTATATACTTAAGCAATTTTTCACAAGTTGAAAAAAACATTAAAAACTCACCGAAGTCGCTAATAGACGCTCGTCTTCGGAGTCCTCCTCTTCTTCTGCTACTTCTCCTCTCGGCCCAACAGCTGAGGTAGAAGGCCTTGCTTCATTTCGAGGGGCTGCAGCAGCAATAGTAGCAACAACGGCTTCTTCAGCTGAATGAAGAAAGAAGGGATCAATTTTCCTATACCAAGGCTTCTGCCTCTGACAACCTGAAGTTTCCTCGGATGTAGGGAAAGGGGTCGATCCTTGGACTCAATGATCTTCGGCGTGTGGGTGATCAGAATCCTTTCCTCGCTAATCCCAAGCACTTCGTAGTTAATGCCTGAGTTCTCTTCGTACAGCTCTGGAAAATTAAAAAGAGCAAGAATTAGTTCAGCTGAAGGAGTTAAGTTCACAAATCAGAGAGCAATAAAGAATTAAAAAGACTTCGGCCCCATCCGAATCCCTTACTGCCTTGGTATCTTCGGCTTAGGCCGACAACAGCGAGCATCTTCTCTTGAAAGATATAATGGCAACAAGGCAACCAGGTACTCGGCACATTCGCCATTCGACCAGTAGCCCTAGTCATTTTGTTTTGGCCAAACAGCTTCATTTGGCGGTGAACTCATCAGGGCCGATGCTAGACATTTTGGGATCTGGTTTCCTTAGATATCAAGGACCGCCGAAATAGTTCGGATGAGCTTCATATGAGGGTGCTCGGATCCAGATCCATTGCCCCCTCCAATCCTTATCCGAAGTGTCATTCGGATAGGACGAAAGAAATCCTTTTTCGTCCTCTATCTGCCACCACCCAAGGCCATGCCATTTGTTAGATTGGGTGTTCGGCATGAGTTTGTGAATGCAGTGAAAAAAGTGCACGCTCGGCTCAAACCCATAAAATAAACAGACCTAGAGATAGGTCATAATCCTTCGGACACTCACGGGAGTCAGCTAGGACAAGGATATGTTGTATCCATTCAACAATTTTATGACGAAGGAGTGAGTGGGAAACCGAAGCCCATATTGCAATTACCGAGTGTAAACCCCGATATATACCCAAGCGGGGGTTAGTGAATCCTCTCATTGGCGCTGGACATTCGGCAACAATAACCGTCCTCTTCAATGATGCCGTAATAGATCTCGAGTTGTTCGGCAAAGTGGTACTAAGCGTTTTTCTCAATCCACCAAGAGTAGGGCGCACTATTCATTATGCCCTTATTTTCTCTGACTTCGGTCCACTCCCGTTCCTCGGGAGTTAACGGCCTTGATGCCGAAGCCTCACTTCGGCCAGAGGTACTTGCTTCAGCCGAGTCTGTAGGGGGAATGCTAGTCAAAGGCACTGCACTCAGCGCAGCGCCACTCGAAACAGCGGCTGATTGATGTGAATCAAGAGGCTAATTCTTTTGAAGGGTCTAAGACACTTTTAGAAGGTCCAAATAGCTTCATTATAGGCTGCCCAAACAAGGAAATAATCAAGGAAAGGTTCAATGGCATAAATTGGAAAGAAGGAAGCATGATTTGCAAAGACGATAAAATGGAGCAGTTCACTTCCGGCGACGATCAAGTTGGCCACGCGCCGAACTAGACCCCACGCGCCAGCTTCCTAGCTCCGCCTTGGACCCACCTTAATAGTGGTCAGGCGCGTGCACCTCAGTGGTGGCACGTGCATTGAGTTCCGGCTTCGAAACAAAAAGGATGATTTTCCATCCTTAGTCTTAATTCGTGGAGTCTTTACTTAGGTTTTTGCTTAAAAGTTTTTACCTTTCACTTGAAAGGGTTTTCTTGTTTTAAGCACTTAGGATTTCTAATTTCATTAGGACTTGTTTTAGCCTAGTAAGTTCCTAAGTTGATTAGGACTTGTTTCTAGTCTAGTTAGGCGTCAATAAGGAGCTTGCTCAACAAGCTTAAGTTAGGATGGAATTATCAAATTCTATCTTAAGGGTAGTTAGAGTTTAAGTAGGATTGAATAACTAAATCAAAGTTATCTTGACTTGATTAAGTTATACAAATCCGTGAGTCTTAGCTTGAAGATCAAGAATTTGTTTCCTTGCTTTCCAAGATGAATTGGATTTCTAATTCGATTAGGATTAGAGTTCTAATTTGAGTGGGAATAAGATAGATGGTTGAGTCTAGTCTATATATAGGGTTGTAATCTTCAAATAATGACAAGTTTTAATCATACATTCATAATAATATTGCTTATTGCTTTTGTTTAAGTTGGATTACTTAAATTCTTGATTGGTGGATTCCAATTTGCTGTTTTGTTTGTTTTAGTTAAAACAATCACCTAGGTTGATTAATTAGGTGGATTCTTGATTAATTAATCTAAGTTTCTTGCTTAATTCTTGGTGAATTTTCTTTATAGAATTAGGTTAGATTCATATCTTTGTGAGGCTTAGTTTTCGAACTAAAAATTACATCACTGACCCAGTCTTAACATTAGGGTTCTGGCTGCTGAGGAAAGGCATCATCGCCAAAGGGCGATTTCGCCTCAGAATTAGCTGCGACACCTCCTCTTCTTCTTTCCCGACGCTCGATTCAGGCCTAACTGGTTCCTTTCCCCGGTCGCCAGCCATTTTTTATTCAGCGGAAGTTCAAAAAAGCAAAAAAAAGAACGAAGTTCAAAAATCAAGGAAAGCTGAGGGAATTTCAGAAAAAATTACCTCAATCAGGTGCGGAATTCGCCGATCTTTGAATTCGGAACAACGAATTTCACCTAAAAGCCTCGGATTGTTGGGTATGTGTGAGAAACAAATTTGGGTAAAGAGGAAAACCTAGTGAAATGATGGGTTGTTTATGCGAAAATGAGTAAGGTGAGCAAGGATTAAAGTGCGAATGGTTTAAATATCTTCTGGAAGCAAGATTTTCGGAGTTCACGCCACTAATAACCCCGTTAATCCCACTTTACTCAATAACTATTTGTATGCTCCTCCAATTTATGACCTACTAATCTACTCCACTTCCCCATTACTTCCAATTATCTCCAAGTTAACGATTACTAGTACCAGTAACATTTCAAACTTCTCCTAATTAAAGTTGTCATCATTTGCTTCCCTCCAATTTTGCAAGTCAAAACTCAATTCGTCATTTTTCCAAACCGGGTCTGGGGGACAAGTTGTTTGGATCCAATTTATCCTAATTAGGTCTGGTCCACAAATAATACAATCAAAGCCTAAGAGCAAGATTCAACTCTCCAGCCCAATGTCAAATCAGTCAAAGTTTCAGTCCAAGTGGCAAGTCCACTTGGTTCCAAGGGCCCAAGCTCCTTTATTAAGCAAAGGTATAAAAGTTAGTCTTCACTTCACTTTACATCCATCCACAATCAGCCTCAAGCATTAAATCTGTTGCATAGCTCATTCTCTCTCTTTTAAACACCTTACTGACTTCGGCATCGGAGGACTAAATCTCTTGCATAGCTCATTCTCTCTTTTTTAAACACCTCACTGACTTCGGCATCTGAGGGGTCTTTCACGGTACAACCCCCGAGCCCAGTTTTACGTGTTCTTTGCTGTGCTAGAAATCCTCGACTCCATAATTCTTTGGACCGAGACCAGTCTCCTCCACCTAAAAAAGGTCTGCCGAAGGCCCCCATTATTTTTATCCGAAACTAACCAATTGACAAAGAACAAAAGTTCAATCAAAATTTTATAACAAAAAAGAAATATCATTTTTTAATGAAATCTGTTATCGTCACACACTTCTATTTACTCCGTATTAAAGTTAATTGATAAGCAGGGAACTAAAATCATATATAAACATTAAATAGCTTGATATATTATCAATAACACTAACCGTTATCAATCTTTAAAAATCTAATTGAAACTTATTCAAATATAAGTTATACTATAGATTGCAATTAAAGCATAAAATTGAATTAACTTACAATTATAGGGTGGTTATGCGGCTTGGGCTTGGCCGACATCTTAGGTGGATACGCGGCAATAGGTGGTTGAGTCTAAACGGTGGTTAGCGGCCGACGGCGGGCGTGGAGAAGAGAGAAGGAAACAGAGAAGGCTGATTGCGAACTATGGGAGCAATGGAGGTAGGGCCGCCGAGCGGTGTGGCTGGGATTGATGGTGGTGAATGTAGCGGCGGTGGTGGCGTGGTGGTAGAGGTATGAGAAGTGGGAAAAAATTTGTTGGGCATTAATTGGGGTTTTTTTAGTATCAAAAAGGGTTTGCTTAGTATCAAAATGGGGTTTTTCGAAGGTATGAGAAGTTTCACAATAAAAGGGTTAGGTGGGAATTTCAAAAATACATTCCACATTAATGACAACCTAAATATTAAAAAATAAGCCGCTAAATTTTTTTTGTTTAAATTTGGTGCTGACCCGCCTCTTTTAATCGAGATTTTGGTTTTAGCTCTTTTAACGACAATTAATTTGATTATGTCTAATGTCGTTATTTAATGGTTGTTAAAAGTACCATTTCTAGTTCTCAGGTTTTCTTCCCTTTATCTAGTGTTTCTTAGTATGAGCATTCAGCCAGGAAATTAGCTAGGGCTTGGACTTTCATTATTGTCCTCGGTGGTACTTTATGCCAAACTCAGTGAGCTCGAAGCCCCATTTAGCAAGTCTTCTAGATTTTAATTCAACCTTGCCGAGGAATTTCTTTGGACATTGATCTGTTAAGGCTTGATGTGCATCAAAGTATGGTGTTAACTTTCAAGAAGCTACCACCACTGCATAGGCAAATTTTTTTAGCAAGGGGTAGTGTTTTCTCGACATATGTTAGAGTGTGGCTGACGAAATATATCGGCTTCTGATTTTTCTCATCTTCTTTTAGTAGAACTACACTAATGTTGTTGGTCTGACTGCCGCGTGTAGGTAAAGATTTTCACCTTTAGTGGGCCGAGCCAGAGTTGGCAACTTAGCTAGATGTTCTCTTAGGTGCTGAAAGGCATGTTTATGTTCTTCTCCCCAAGTTAATTCATTTTGGAGTTTCAACGCTTTAAAGAAAAGTAGACCCTTATCTGAGGCTTTGGGATTGACTCTAGACAGGGCGCTCATTCTCCCTATAAGGCGTTGAACATCCCTCTTTGTCTTCGGCTCCAGGAGATCCATTGCAGCTTGAACTTTATCGAGATTTGCATCAGTCTCGCTAACCATGAATCCGAGAAACTTCCCAGACTTCATGTCGAAGACACATTTCTTCGGATTCAGCTTCATGTTGTGTTTTCTTAGGGTGGCGAAGGTCTCGGCCAGGTCCGCGACGTGGTCTTCGGATTTTATTCTCTTAATGATTGAATCGTCAATGTATACTTCCATATTGCACCCTTTTTGCTCAGCAAAGACATGATCAACCAATCTCTAATAGGTTGCCCTGGTATTTTTAAGGCCGAACTTGTGATGAATGCAGTTTTAGCTTTATCATCGGGATGCATAAAAAACTGATGGTACCCCGAGAATGCGGCCACGAAACTGAGCAGAGCATGCCCACTTGTCGATTCGACTAGTTGGTTGATCCTCGGCAATGGATTACGATCCTTCAGACAAGCCCTATTCAAGTCCGTGAAGTCAATGCACATTTTATAGAAGACATTAGTTTCTTTTACCATCATCACGTTGGCCAGCCACTCATGGTAAGCACAAGGTTCGATAAAACCTGCGTCCTGGAGCTTTTTGGCCTCCACGGAGATGGCTTTGATTTTCTTGGCAGAATAATTCTGCTTCTTTATCTTGATCGACTAGCCGATGCTCAGTTTGTGAGATAATCGCTTGGGATCGATGCCAGGCATATCGGCAGCTGAGAAGGCAAAGACATCCTTGCCATCCCAAAGGAGATGTATCAGGTTAATCCCTTCGGATCTAGCCCGGCGCTGAAAGCTTACAATTTTGCTCCTTCGGTGATGGAGATGTCTTCCTTTTCTTGGTCTGTATCTATGCGCTTGGTGCTCGATGCTTCGCCCTCTGGCCAAGTACCGATCTCGGATAGGGTAGGCACTCTTCCGTTTCGGTTCTTCGTCCTTCTTTTTTTTTATTTTTCTTTATCATCTTCCTCGTCATCCTCGTCTTTCTTCTTCCATTGGGCTTCCATTTCGGCTCCCCTTCCATATCATGGGATACCCTTTGTCTGAGACGTACATGAGGAGTTGATGGTACGTATAGACGACCCTTGAATTGCACAGGTCATGGGTCTTCATATAATGACATTGTAAGAAGAAGAAGGGACGTTGACTACTAGGAATTCTCCATGATGTTTCTAACAGCTTGGTCGGGGCCGAAGGTGATCCAGAGAAGAATTTTTCCTTCCTACATGGTAGCCGACTCGTTGAACCCTGTGATTAGGTAGGGTACCGATACTAACCATTTCGAATCAAGTTTCATTTCATCAAAGACATCTCCACAAAGGATGTTGGTCGAGCTTCCCCCGTCCACCAAGACTAGGTGAATGTTTCGGTTAAACATCACCACCGAGATTATCAAAGAATCATCATGCGAGAATGAGACTCCTTGGCAATCATCAGCTGTGAATGTCATGTTAGGAATTTTGGGGTTTGAAACCCTAGGGAGCTGAAATTAACTTCATGTACAGGTCTCAGAGGTGTTGCTTAGCAGAAAAACGATTCTCGACCTTGTCCCCCTAAAGGTGACACATACGTCGGGGAATTGGATGGCGTTTGCGTCATTTTTCTTCCATTGTAGACCTTCCCAAGAATCTTTCTTCTCGGATTTTCCTTTTTCTCCTTGCGGTAGTCTACGAGGTATTGCTTTTGGATCAGATCCTCGATATTATCCCTCAGCTGCTGGTGGCAATTTTACAGTGTTATGTCCGTGGCAATTTGGAACTCACACCACTTGTTTTTGTCTTTCTACCACTTATCTGGCAGGGCCAGGGCTTCGACCTTTTCCACTTATCATCGTTTTTGTGAAGTCCGAAGATCTTGGCTCTCGACGTGTTGAGCTCGGAGTACGAGTCAAACTTGCTTTGAAGGCTTTTCTTTTTCTCCAAGCCTTGCTTGAAGTTTTTCTTATTATCTTTTCTCTAGCCCTCGGCCTTGTTTTGCTGTTTTCCCTTGCTCTCGTCAATTTTGGTACCGTACATGGCTCGGTTCCATTCTTCTACTCGAATGAACTTATCCAAGGCTTAAAGGTCCTTCACCATGGTCTTTGGGGCTTGCATGACATGTTGATTGAGGAATTCACCTGATCTTTGGAAGCTTCGGTGTTGAAACATGTAAGATAGTTGTAAAGACTCTCGCCTTTTGCTTGCTTGATGCCGATAAGCTCGGTAGTTGTCTTCTCTTGGTGGTTTGAGCTAGCAAACTTCGCCCTGAATTTTTGAATGAGGTCTTTGTACCCCACCACAAACTCAATCGATAACCCATTAGAGAGCCACGATTGCATGATTCTCGTCAGAGTTATCGCAAAGTATCATAAAGCTTCGATGTACTCGTGTAGGTACATGTGTCCTTCAAAAGCTGCTACATAATCGTTTAGGTTTATAGTCCGATCGTATTTAACGTACGAACGAAGTTTTAACCTTGGTCTTGCTTTCCCTCAGAATCGATTTGACAAAAGGCGACCTTTCGGGGGTTATTACGTCTTCCATTTCGACAGAGGTACGTTGTTCTCGGTTGTCCTCTTGAAGAGAGACAACTTTTGACTTGATAGAAAATTTTGGCCTTAAGGACGTGATGTCCTTGGTTCAACTCGAACAATGCCGAGGGAAGGTTAGACGAATTATGCAAGCTAACCTCCTTAGCCCCGATGCACTAGTGAACACTTCGGCAGGTTAGCTGAGTAACATTGCTTCGGAACGTGCGAGGAGTCGAGGTCTTAAAGAATGTAGGGTTCTGCTTGGCCTCCCTGTCAGTTCTCTAGGAAAACTCCTCCCAGTCCGAGCAGCATTAAATGGACTGGCCCAAATAGCTATTTAGACCCAAACATTGATTAATATAATTGTTAGACTTAATAAACAAGTTGTTATTAGTTAACAAGTGTGGAAAAAAAAGAATCTTTTATACGAAGTATAATTTAAGAGTCAGTTAATGAGATTTCTCCAAAACCTCAATCCTCAATTCTCATGCACTATCTCTTTTTCTTTTCTTTTTTTTTTTCCTTGCTAGGCATTTTACTCGGCTGCTTGAACTTGCCCCTTTAAAGGCCGAGCTGCTATGTTGCAAGCAGCTTCATTTCCCTTTTTAGGCAGCATTTATTATTCAACCCTGCCCTTGTTAGGGGCTGAGCTTCTATGTTTCAAGCCACCCTTGTTTCTGTTTTTAGTCGGCATTTCAGCTTATCAATAAGTAAATGTACAAAGTAAATGGCAACAATTTAATAACAATGTTGGACTTTTTCACTAATATTGTCAAAATTACATTGTTTAGGTCGTACAGTTTTAATTACATTGATCGACCATTTAGACCTAGTTGTATATACAACTTTTGGCTAAGCACAAAAAATTTATACATAATATTTTTTCAGATTGTTCGTATTCCACGTACAGGGAATAGGACGGCCATCCAAGGCTTCAAGACGGTAGGTGAAAGGAATGGTGTCCTTCCAACAAGTGTATTATTCCGATAGAGGGTTCAGAATTATTAGAAAGCTAATTCTTCACTAAGGTAAAGTGATCGGAATGCCTAGGTGGAGGCCGCTTCCGATCCATAATATTAATGTGTAATTAATATTACAACTTAATCTTGACTGAACCCTTCGGGTCACAACCAATCGAATAACTAATCCGAGACGACGAATTAATCTGACGGATTAAATGAGTCGTTAAGGTATTACGAACAAAGACGTCGGATATCAAGCTTAGAGCATCGAGACCGAGCGTCGCAAGTCGAGTCGAATTTAGAATTCGACGAGACGAGAAATCAAGCAAGTGACAAGTTCAAGCTAAGCTGTAGCCTCGCATTTTCCTAGCAATGCGAGTGGTAGGCTAGCTTAAGATGTCATGCGCATCACTAGGCATACCGCAAGCATGCTAGCAAGGCTGGTGCACAAGGTCGTAAGCATACTAGCAGCTAGCGCATGCTAGCGTGCTAGTGTGCTAGGCCACGCACCCAGCCGCATCATTGCTAGCTCAAGCACAGCATCAGCGCACTATCCGTGCTGTGCTATGGCAATGTGTGCTAGCATAGCATCCTCACGCATCGCAGCCTCTCGCACATAGCCACGCATCGCAGCATCGCCTAGCATCGCACCATGCTATATGCTATGGCTGTGCATGCTTGCGTGCTGGGCATCGTAGCATGCTATGTGCTGAGGTTAAGCATGCTTGTGTGCCAGGCAGCGCCTAGCATACGCTACGCAGCAGTAGCAGCAGCTTGCATTGCATGCATGGCTTGCTGGCTGCGTACATGTGTATGCAGGCTGGCTATCCAGCCCAGCCAAGGTGCCAGGCGCCAGCTAGGAGGCCTTGGAAACCAAGGAAGGCTGGCTGCCAACTATGCGTTGGCTACTCTTGAGTTTTGGTGGGGACCGATGCTTGGTGGCCTTGCTTGGGGAGCAAGGGGATTTTTGGTCCCCCCCTCCCCCCCCCCCCCTTTAGTGGTCCTCACCTACGCTTGATTACCCTTTGCCACTTGGAGCTTGTTGATTACATTGCATTTTAATTTATTTTTGATTAAAATAAATTGGTGGAAAATGCAATTCTCCCACATTGATGGGAGAAGGGAGATCAAGTCTCCTTTTCCTATAAATACCCAAGTTTTAGGTTTGGGAAAAACCACTTGAGTTTAACTCAATAAGACATCTCCCTATAGGTGAGAAAACCTTTAAGTTTGTAATACTCTAGTCTTTTCTTAGTCTAACTCCGACTAACCTTCGGGGTAGAGGCCGTTCGGGTCGGGTCTCGAGGGTGGACTCCGTCGGAGGCTCTCGTGCTTGTGGAGCTAAGTCTTTGAAGTCCGAGCTCAATAGGAGCGAAGCACGCGTCGAGGGTAAGAATGTCATTAGCCTTTCTCTTTCTTTTGTTGTATAATTATGTGATTGCATGCTTAGTTACTTTAATTAGTGAGCGGGTCTTGGGCAGGTATCTCTTCCGCGTAGCGTTGGACGCTACGAAACCCAACAGCGGTATCGGAGCCGCGCTCATTTTAATTATTGTAACAAATAATTAATTGAGGTGATTTAAAATGGATTTAAATTCTAGTTTTGCTTTAGATGAGAAGCTCGTTTTAATTAGTTTTAATCTCGTATTTTACTAATTTTGGCCAACGAACCCAGATTTTGACTCAAAAATAGCGATTTTTGGGTGGAATCGATGTTCTAAATCGTTTTTGATCCTCTTTGAAGAGTGTCTAGAAGCCAAAATCCACCCAGAAACATGTTTTTCGAGGGGTTTTTTGTTTTTAACGAAAAAATTTTAAATCTTTAAACCTTGATTAATTATGGCATGTTAAAGGTAGATTAAATTTATGGTTGCATCCCTAATCTACAACAATTATAAGCCTTATTAATCATGTTTATGAAGTTATAATTGGTGCTTAATTTGGTGAGTTCATTTTTCACATAAACTTGAAATTTTCACATTTTTTCAAATAAATCACTTCAAGTGTGAATGTTTATGGTGAACTTGTAATTTTTGAAGTCCCTAATATGTTAAAGATCCAATCTTTAATTGTTTATTTGGTTGGAACTTTGATTGCTAAATTTCATGTTGGACTAATTTTTAGATTTAATCATTTTTGAGTTGATTAAAGTCCTAAAAGTTCAAAACTTGTTATTGAAATTTAATTAATCTTCACATTGGAAGATGTAATTTTTCAATTATACACAAGTTATTGCTGAAAATATTTCATTGGATGAAAAGTTTTATTTTTCCAACCCCTTTAATTTTGTCAAATCTCATTATTAATTTATATTTTGTTAAATTAATTATGAGTGTAGCCCTTCAATTTTGTAGCATCAAGATAGACCTAAATTGATATAAAGAATGGTTCTTGAATAATTTAGGCTTGTGCATTATTAAAATTGAATTTAATTAAGTTGGACTTGTTTTATTTTCATTTTGCTCTAAATTGGTTCTAAAATAAATTTAGAATTAATTTTTATCACACATAAATCGGGAATTAAAATCCCGAGGCAAGTGCACGCAAATCGAGGCAAATCGCCCAAGCCACGCCCTTAGGCTAGCTGGGCTGCTCGTGCAGTCCACATGTGGCTGCCAAGGTGCGTGGTGGGCTGCCTTGCCTCGTAGATGCGCTAGTGTGTGTGCAAGTGTATGGTGCATGGAGCTATGATGTATGTGCAAGGCTGCGCTTGGTGCTATAGCTGTGCGAGAAGATGCGTGTGGTGTGCGAGGGTGCCCGCATGCTGTTGGGCAGCAAGGCAGCAAGCCCCAGCTAGCTCAACACACGCTGCTAGCACCAGCATGCACGCAAGCATGCGTAGCTTGCTGTGATGCATGTGGTGCCAGCAAGCATGGCGTGCTCTGCTAGGTAGGCAGGTCAGCACGCTCAGCCACAACACCTAGGGGCTGCTAGGCAGCCATGGTGCGTAACCCAGCACCCTAGGCAAGCAGCCACGGCCTTAGTGCCTAGCAAGCCTATCCCCGTGGATTTGATGCTAGGCACTTGGGGTATGTTGTGGGCTATTGTTTTGTGTAATTGGGGCCATTTTAATTATTTTATTTATTTATTTTAACGAGGCTAGGCCTCGGTTCTTCCAGCTCTTGCAAAATATTTTTTCACAAATTTTGGGTTAACCGACTTAATTAATTGGATTAATTAAGTTGGTTGCGGAATTTAGTGGGAGCTTCGTTAATTGCATGAACTAATTGCGTCTTAATCACATAAAATGGTTAACAACTTTGACTAGTTTTAATTAGGCGCGTTAATAGGATTAACCACCTAAGTTAGTTACTAGTTTGCGCGTGTTATGCATTGTTGCTTGTTTATTGTTGTAAAATGCATGGGTCATTCACATATAGTGAATGGATGAATGGAATCTATATTGTTTCACAGGTTTTATGAAAATGGCAACTAGTGGGGCCGGACTAGGATAGTAAATACGGACTACGATCCGTTATGTATTTTAGTAAATCTAAATACGGTCTGCGTACCATTGCGTATTTTTGTACCTTAATATTTAGATTATTCCTAGTCGTAGTAGCTAGTAGATTCATAGTTGGCGGAGATGTCTTGAAGACGGCGTTTCTAAGAAGACAAGCCAAAGAAGTTGCATCGGAGACCCTTGAAGATTTGAAGACTCAAGGGGTCATGCTAGTTGCCAAATGCATCTTTTACTTATGTCTTATATATAATTATGTTTATATATGAATGAATGGTATGATAGATGCATGTTTAGGATTTCAAATGTTGCGATAATTAATTAAGTTCACTTAAATCAACCAACATAGAAACCCTAGGTCCCTATAATATTGAGCCAAATTTGCCATTCCAAGAATGACACTTACCGAACTAATGCGCGTGGTGATGGGATACGCCAAAGCGAGGCATCACCGCTTCCCTAGGAACGTAAGGTATACTAGGTATACAAGTTGTCTTGGTTAAGCTCAACGATATCAGTAAGGAGTCCTTAGATGTCGTGGCAATAGAGATAAAATGTCAAGGAAGCATTAGATGCGACGTTTTATCAAACCAAGAGTAGCTTGAAGCTATTAGAAATTGGATTGCTTACCCTAAAATATTAAGTGTTAAGACAAGCCAAAGCATGCTTAATCACTTTCTGATTTTTGGGATCTTGGAATCGTTTTATTCTCCCCTAAAAGGGACAATTTTTTATGCGTGGATAAGACGCGTAATAAGATTGAAAGTTTGCATGTATGCTTTGAATTTCAAACTTATTATGTTATGAACTTGTTAAATGATTTTACTTTGCACTTATATTTGTGGAATTCTAAATCAAATTATATTGTTTTCAATGATTGGTAAAGGAAATCTTTTAAAAATGGTACTCAAAGAATGGAAAGGCATTTCTAAAATACAACCTCTCATAATTGACTTTTATGACTTAAAGTCCGAAAGGACGGTTGGATATCATGTATTCAAAATATTGGGTAGTTTTGATGAACATGGAATATTGAGTTGAAAAACTCAAATTGTCAATAGTTGACAACCAACATCTCTTTTCGCTTCATACACAAATGAGTAGGACTCATTAATGTAGCAATTCAAGTACGAATTGAAGAAAAAGATGGAACTTTGTTTCACGGCGCATTAGATGCTTAATTAAGCCTAACAAAGTGTAAAGTCAAGGTACTTAAAGAAATGGTTCTTAAAGTTATGAGATGGTGTATGATAAGAAATATAGGAAACAAGGAAAAAAGGAAAGGAATAAGATTCCTTTTTTACCCATGAGTTCATGTTATTATGGTCAACTTAGCAATTCGTTATCTTCATAAGTATTGGATACTGCTTGAGTGTTCCACTTTGAAAGTGACCTCAAACCATTGAAGACAAGCTAAGTTATTGACTTACAAGCTTAGAATGAAGCAAGTAGTGCTACATCAGTTGTAAGCTCATTTGTATTTTTTTAAAGTCCTTTTGGCCAAGGCTGGAACGAATAATGGTTATTGTGTTCCATAATCAGCAAATGATCCGTTTACACACGGAAAGACTCACATTCAATAAAAGAGCAATAGTTGCGGGTTTTATTTGAATGGCATGGTTGTCTAAGCCATGAGTCAAGAATGCTAGATTATAAACAAACATTTCCCTAACATGAAAACTCACAAGGTTCAAGTCATGGACATGATTTGTGTTCCAAACATCTTTAGCAATGTCATATCGACAAGAACATACTCAAGGCTCTATTAGATAGACTCTTGCTAGTTGATCGATTCGGAATCGTTCTAAGACAAGAAAGTCTTACTTGTTGAAATCGACAAAGAAAGGAGCTATTGTGCTTGGCATAGAAAATTGACTTCAAAAGCTAAAGAGGATTCCATCACTTCAACATCTCACAAGAATTTGAAAGAATGTGGCTACATTCATCAAATGTGAACAAACTGGACCTTGAGTAGCTCAAATGTTCAGTGAAGTATAGAATTAACTTGGCAAGATATCAAAACGTCTAGATTAGATCTAGCGATGTTTGCTTGATCCAAGAGTGATCATATCAAAGTTATGAAATTGAAATTTCATAATGAGCTCCACAAAGAATATAGTATGTCTTGACGGAGACCTCGATGCCATTTGGAAATGACTCGAATGACGATGGATCACATCCCTTCCTATAAATTTCTTAAAGATTTGCACAAAATGACTAGTGTTACACTAAACAGAAAAGTTGTCGAAGCCATGAAAGGACACCATATTCAGTTATGGATAGAAATAGTTTCTAGCGTCTTTTCAAGTATATGTCTAGGGCTCTTAGCTCAATGGGAGTTCATTGGCTCAGTGGGAGTTCTTTGGCTTAGTGAGAGCTAATTGGCTAAATAAGGGCTAAGGTAGCTCGAGAAGGAGCTAATTATTTGTTTCACAACGAACTTTTACCCAAAGACAATATACATGTCTCTTTGTAAGTATTCAAGTGAGACTACGGGCATTATTTCCACAACCTAATTGAGAACATAGTATTTGTTGCTCTAAGTGGTGTCTTTCTGGAAAGTAACACATTTCCAAAACGACAAGTGGGAGGAAAATGAACTCGATGACCATTGAGATTAGCAACAAACTTAAACTGAGAATCTCCGAAGACTTTAGAAGGGCTTCAAGAGAATGGTTGATCAAGAATACTCAAAGGACTTTACAAGTGCCTTATATGAGAATTCAATACTCACAAAATTTTAAAAGTGGTGGAGTAAGATCAATATAATCAAAAGCCTTTAAAAGCACCTTGAAACTCAGTGTTTGATGCAATTACCCCGTATCGGTATACAATTCACCAAAGGCTTGGATTGAATCTTATAAATTTCTATCAAGTTAGAAATAAACCTAAAACTTACAAGCGTACTATTTACCATTGGATGGTAAGGGAATAGTGTCTTGTAAATTAGCTACGACAAATCCGAATTCCGAATAATGGTTAGAGGCCATAAAATCCGAAATAGACTCCATGTTTGTAAATCATGTTTGGAACTTGATTCATATGCATGAAGGGTGAAAGAACCAATAATCGCAAATAAGTTTTCAAGGAGAAAACTGACAAATGTGAAATGCATAATGCATACATTGCTAGATTGGTTGAAAAGGATATAATTAATTCACGACGTTGATTTTACTAAAAACCTATTCACCAATCAGGACGCTTAAGTCTTTTCGTGATTATTCTAGCAAAATTGCGCATATGAAATATGGCAAAATAGATAACGAAACCGCCTTCCTAAAATGGGATTTTAGGAAGAGACTGTGGAAATAGTCTAAGGGTTTTGAGAATCTAAATAATGCTATATTTGAAAGCAAGCTCTAGAAATCCATTGTGGGATTAAGTGAAGCATTGCATGTAGGAATTGGAACATGTATTCTCATAAAGTTAATAAAAGGTTTGGCTTATGGAGAATCATAGAAATTCTTATGAACAAGAAGTTTAGTGGGAGCAAGAGTCAATCTTGTATGGTCCAACAAGAAGTTTACGAACTCTATTGTGAAATGACTGTCAAATGCTAAATGCTTAGATTTGAAAGGATTTTGACAATGGACCAAGCAAAAGGCGATACTTAGTACATAAGTGGGAATTAAGATCTATTAGATAGACTTAATGAAATGTTTAAACAAGTAGAGGAATTTACCGTGTTAAACATGAAGGACTTTGAAAGGCTTTCAACTCATATGTATAAAACTAAGTAGATGTTTGAACTAAGTATAAGCTAAGCTAATACTAAATCAAACAAGAAAGACTCTAGGGGAGACTTTCAACCGTATCATATAGCAAACAGTTTAGCAAGACTCGGTGAAACTGGATGAGCTAAAAGGTCACATGAATGGAATAAATTGGGAATAATTCTGCAATTGAAACCATCATGTGTGCTATGATATGGAGTCTTCACTCAACTTACATGCTTAGAGCATGAGAAGTATCAGATACCAATCAATTTAAATCTAAGTGATGAATCGTTAGATTATGATCAAGAAAAATCCAAAGTACTTTGATAAGTAAAAGGGGAGAAGTTCTTGACTCATGGAAACAAATGTAATTTGAGAATTGATGTTGCAAAACATCCTTAGTAAGGATTAGATCCTTAATAAGGAAGCCGTTTATAAGCACGAGCCAGAATGCGTCGTGACTTGAGAATGGTAACATGGACGCGCATCCATGTATAATGTGCAGAACTTTAAGGTAAATTTCCATAATCACAAGTGATTAGGGTCTTCCAAATAATTGTGACCCGTTTGGAATGAAATCCGAGCAAAGCACCATCGGAATGTCTACTAATATATATGTTGAGAAAATTGTTGCCTGGAAGGCAATAATAAGAAAGTGTTCAATGGAAAGTTTGTTGTCGAACGTTGATGATTGTAGGTTGTCAAGTTGAAGGATCTCAAATCATGAAAATGAGTGGGAGCCATCACTTGAACAATAAATCCTAAATCACATATGATCCATAACACTCTCAAAATTTTATCATCTTACTATGAAGTTGTTCGATAATGAAGATGCTGAGATTTGCAAAGTAATAATAACTAAACCTATGCAATAAGTGAACGACAACATTCACCAGAATTACATGAAAGAAATCAAGCACATTAAATATGGGTGTGATTCCTATAAATGTTTTATGAAGAGTATTACTCTTAAAACATTTGAGGAAAACCATTTATCATAAGATGAAACGTTTGGAAGTTTCATAGTGGAATAAAATTTTACTAATGAAATGCCACAAATTATTTATTTTTGGTTTAGAATTAAATAATGAATTCATTCGATTTTTGAGAATATTCAAAACAGGGTATCAAGACCATGTCTTGGATAAAGAAACACCTGTTAAGTGAACATTGAATATTACAATCGAAAATTATCCCTAATCTAGGTCATTTAAATGATGGACGATTAATGACCACTTGAGATTAGTGTGTAGTATGATTTATAGCACCGTTTCTTGTGCTACGAGGACATGATTGTCATAAATCATTTGCACAGGTATTGGTTTGGAACTATACCGGATCGACCAATGAGAGTACTTTAAGAGATTTAAAATCGTCATAAGTATATTTCTCATTATAGCTATCGGAACCTTTTTCCTCGACCATGAGTATTGTAAGTTCTCTTGTTTGAGTACTAGTCTGTTTTGATGTTGTCAAACGTCTGCCGGAAATGGGGATTATAACGGCAACACTCGAATGGCTAGGTCCTCTTAGTAAGGGAAGCTAACAATACAAGACTGGGAATGTCCCCCTATTAACAATAGGGAATATGTCTTTGTTGTTTACAAGGTCTCTAGAAGAGCGAGACTGTGAAAATGCATGGCCGTGCTCAGATGAATTTTAGAAATCATCTGCTTATTGAAAGTCAAACTCGGGAATTGAGAAACAAGACGTAATAAGGATGACGAAGAATCTTACCTTATAGTTCACGAAGAGACATTAAGCGACATAGGAAACGGGCTATACACTAATTGCACACTTGTCCGGAAGGACAAGTGGGAGATTGAAAGGAATGGTGTCCTTCCAACAGGTTTATTATTTCGATAGAGGGTTCAGAATTATTAGAAAGCTAATTCTTCAGTAAGGTTAAGTGATCGGAATGCCTAGGTGGAGGCCGCTTCCGATCAGTAATGTTAATGTGTAATTAATATTACAACTTAATCTTGACTGAACCCTTCGGGTCACACCCAATCGAGTAACCGATCTGAGACGACGAATTAATCCGAAGGATTAAATGAGTCGTTAGAGTATTACGAACAAAGACGTCGGATATCGAGCTTAGAGCGTCGAGACCGAGCGTCGCAAGTCAAGTCGAACTTAGAATTCGACGAGACGAGAAATCAAGCAAGCGACAAGTTCGAGCTAAAGCGTAGCCTCGCATTTGCCTAATAATGCGAGTGCTAGGCTAGCTTAAGATGTCATGTGCATCACTAGGCATACCGCAAGCATGCTAGCAAGGCTGGTGCACAAGGCCGCAAGCATACTAGCAGCTAGCGTGCTAGGCCACGCACCCAGCTGCATCATTGCTAGCTCAAGCACAGCAGCAGCGCGCTACGCATGATGTGCTATGGAGATGTGTGCTAGCATAGCAGCCTCACGCATCACAACCTCTCGCACACAGCCACGCATTACAACATCGCCTAGCATCGCAGCGTGCTATGTGCTGTGGCTGTGCATGCTTGCGTGCTGGGCATCGCAACATGCTATGTGCTGAGGCTAAGAGTGCTTGTGTGCCAAGCAGCGCCTAGCATATGCTACACAGTAGTAGCAGCCCACATTGCATGCGTGGCTTGCTGGCTGTGTGCATGCGTGGGCTGCTCTTGAGTTTTGGTGGGGACCGATGCTTGGTGGCCTTGCTTGGGGAGCAAGGGGATTTTTGGTCCCCCCCTTTAGTGGTCCTCACCTACCCTTGCTCACCCTTTACCACTTGGAGCTTGTTGATTGCATTGCATTTTAATTTATTTTTTATTAAAATAAATTGGTGGAAAAATTCAATTCTCCCACATTGATGGGAGAAGGGAGATCAAGTCTCCTTTCCCTGTAAATACCCAAGTTTTGGGTTTGGGAAAAACCACTTGAGTTGAACTCAATAAGGCATCTCCATATAGGTGAGAAAACCTTTAAGTTCGTAATACTCTAGTCTTTTCTTGGTCTAGCCCCGACTAACCTTCGGGGAGGAGGCCGTTCGGGTCGTGTCTCGAGGGTGGACTCCGTCGAAGGCTCTCGCACTTGCGGAGCTATGGCTTTAAAGTCCGAGCTCTACAGGAGCGAAGCACGCGTCGAGGGTAAGAATATCATTTCCCTTTCTCTTTCTTTTGTTCTTTAATTATGTGATTAAATGCTTAGTTACTTTAATTAATGAGCGGGTCTTGGGCGGGTTTCTCTTCCGCGTAGCGTTGGACGCTACAAAACGCAACATTAGGTACCATCTCGTACTTCTTCCTTAATTTGATAGGGCCCTTCCCACTTTGGGGTTAGCTTGCCATCCTCTTTTGCTCGGCCTACCGCTTCCATTTTTCTCAAAACCAAGTCTCCAATTTTAAGCAGCCGCTTTGACACTTTTCGATTATATGCCCTTGTCATCCTTAGACGATAAATTTCATGTCTAAGCGCCGCATTGCCCCTAGCTTCTGGCAGGAAGTCTAGGGTTGTCTTCATGGCCTCCCAATTGGTCAATTCATCATACAATATCACTCGTAGAGTGGGTTCATAAATCTCAATTGGGAGCACGACCTCAGCATCATAGACTAGAAAGAATGGGGTCTCCCCTGTTGAACTCTTTGTTGTTGTTCGAATAGACCATAACACATTGACTAACTCATCAGCCCATAGGCCGCCTGCTCACTCAAGCTTCCGCTTAATGCCATTGGAGATCAATTTGTTGTATGCTCTTGGCCATTGGCCTTTGGGCGTCCGACTGAGGCAAAGCAATGTACTATGCCCTGGTCATTCAGCCAATCCCTAAGATGGTCGGTCCCAAATTGTGGTCCATTATCGAACACCATTGTTTGCGGTACACCAAAACGTGTGATTATGTTCTTCCAGATGAAGGCAGATACATCTCTCCATATAATTCCTTGGACGGCCTCGGCCTCTACCCACTTTGTGAAGTAGTCAACTGCTACTAACACATATCGCCTCTGTCCGGACGCAAGAGTATACGGCTCCAAGATGTCCATGCCCCATTTTGCAAAGGAAAGTGGACTACTTATGGCCGACAAGCTGTTTTCCGGGCGGTGAATAAGGGTTGCAAACCTCTGGCACTTGTCACATTTCTACACCATTTCCATGGGCGTCCGAATTCATGCTCGGCCAATAGTACCCCAGATAGGTAACTTTTCTATGCTAAGGCTCGTCCGCCTATGTGTCATCCGCAATGCCCCTGATGGAGGTCGTCCAGCACTTCATGCCCCCCTTTCGGGCGTAACACATTTCAAATAGGGCTTTACAAATGATCTTTTGAACAAGTCCTCTCCCTTCATCTCAAACCATGCCGCCTTTTTCTACATCAGCCAAATCTCCTTTGGGTCATCCGGAAGAACTCCATCTTTGAGATAAGATATTATTCCGTCCATCCATGTGGAGCTTCTGTCGAATGATTTGCACAAGCTTGGCATCAATGCTCCTCTTTTCCTTGACTTTCCAGAACACAGATCTCTGAGTATCACATGATGTTGAGGAGGCTATCTTGGACAGGACGTTCGCCTGATGATTCTCGAACCGAGGGACTTGTTGCAGCATGAAGGTGTTCTAGGATCTCTGCCTCATCTTTCACCATTTGCAAATACTTCATCATTGTCGGCTCCCTAGCCTTGTAGTCACCATTCACTTGGCTGACTATCAGCTGAGAGTTTGAGCAGGCATCAATCTTCGTTGCCCCGGCCGCCATACACATTCTAAGGCCGACTAGGAGGACTTCATACTCTGCCTCGTTATAGGAGGCTTGAAACTGAAATCTCAAAGCATATTCAAACTTATCTCCTTCTGGAGATAGATATATGCCAGCGCCGCATCCGGTCGCTGTTGCACTTCCATCCACAAAAACTTTCCAGATCAGATCCCCCACCGGCTGTAGATTCAATCGCGTCATTTCAACCAAGAAATCTACATAGGCTTGACCCTTGATTGCTTTTCTGGGTTCGAATGTGATATCAAATCCTCTCAATTCTAAGGCCCATTTGAGCATTCGACCACTGGCCTCCAATGTCGTGAACGACTTCTTCAACTGTTGGTCCGTGTAGACCACAATCGAATAAGCAAGAAAGTATGGCCCTAGCTTTTTTTATGCCATGAACAATGCCAAGCCGAACTTTTCAATGGGTGGATACTTAAGCTCGCCATTGTGTTGAACATGGCTAATGAAATACACTGGGATCTGATGGTCGTCCCTTTCAGCAAGCAGGACGACGCTCAAGGAATGATCTAAAATAGCCAAGTACATGTATAGCTTCTCAAACGAGCCGAGGAAGTTGTATGCAAATGATTCTTCAACTGTACGAAGGCTTTCCCGGCCTCCTCTGTCCACTCAAACATTGCTTTCTTCTTGATAGTCTGGAAAAATAGCGGCACTTATCCCCTGATCTTGACAGAAATTGTCCGAGTGCAGCTAAGCAGCCAGTTAATCGTTGAACTTTTTTTATGGTTTTGGGAGATTTCATGTCTAAGACCGCCTGGATCTTTTCAAGATTGGCCTCAATGCCGCGCTGATCAATTAAAAATCCGAGAAATTTTCCGAACTCAACACCAAAGACACACTTCTTTGGATTTAACATCATCTTATGCCGCCTAAGTTCGGTAAACGTTTCTTGGAGATCATTCAGATGATCGGCCGGCCTCTTTCATTTAACGATCATATCATCAATATAAGCCTCCATGTTTCGGCTGATCTGATCTCTAAAGACCGTATTCACAAGTCTCTGAAATGTGGCAGGGGCATTCTTCAAGCCGAATGGCATAACTTTGTAGCTGTACAACCCCTGCTCGGTTACAAATGCTGTTTTTTCTTGGTCTTCCTCCCACAAAGGGATTTGATGGAATCCGGAGTATGCATTCATAAAACTCATCAGGGCATGCCCGATCGTTGAATCAACCAGGCGGTCAATTTTAGGCATGAGAAAGCTATCCTTAGAGCATGCCTTGTTGAGATCGGTGTAATCTACACACATCCTCCAAGTTCCATTCGGCTTCTTGACAAGAACTACATTGGCTACTCAGTCAGGGTAGTAACATTGCTGAATGAAACCAGCATCCAGCAGCTTTTTAACTTCGGTTGCGGCCGCCTGATTCCTCTCTTCACCATGATTTCTATTTTTTGACGAATAGGTCTCACAGCCGACTTCACAGCCATCTTATTAACTGCTAAGTCTAGGCTGATACCCGGCATCTTATGAACCTCAAACGCAAACACATCTCTGAATTCTCTTAACATATTTACCAAGTCATCTCCAAGCAGGCCTATGGCCATAGTGCCTACTTTGACCGTCCGATCAGGCTGGTCTAGGTCAAGCATTACGTCGTTGTAAGCGTCATTCGAAGCGCGCTTGAGGTTTTTAATTAACATATACGATAACGGACACGATTAAGGAAAAAGCAAAGTAGGGAGCCACCAACAAGTTTTTAAGGAACTTATAAACCGTTCACGGATCATTTAAGGAAACCACGACTAAGGGACAACGAAAGGCAAAAACGATTGACTTGTGAAGGTTACACCCCATTCATAATCCATAAGATTATTAACTCCATATGGTTCGGAACCACGAAAGGAGTATCAGGGATGATGGTACGAAGTGAGTCATGGAGTCACATTCGCCCGTATTGGCCTCTACTCGATTGTTTTTGTGAAAAGTGCTTCCTGCAATCTCAAAGGCATGCAAAAAAAGATTAAATTTGCTCCAAACTAATATTAGCTAAATTGGTTTAATGTTAATGCAACATATAATTCTAAAATATCGTGATCACTTCGATTAAACAACAAGATTAAAAAGGAACCTAAACCGGACGTCCAAATTATCTTATTAGGCATGATATTCAATTACATATTCCCTTTAAACATGCAATACGTTGATCAATAAATATAATAGAAATCAACATCAACATTAGAAGCAATTTAACAATAATATCCAACCATTAATATATGACAAACATAAACAAAATCGTTAGAAATATAATAGGAACAAAAGTAACATGATTCCTTACTTTGATTTTGCTTGCTTGCAACTATAAAATAATAAATGTGTTAGTAACTTCAAGGAAAATAAAGAAACAATAATGGAATTTAAATTAAACTAAACTAGAGTTGAATTGGGGCCAAACCCTCTAACAGTTCTACCTTTCACGCCTTGGTTTAAGTGTAGAACTACGGGTAAAGTACGAACTTCGGGGAGTGCTTAAGGGAAGTATTGTGAGACAAGAGGGTAGGCTAGTGTTTAGGCTAAAGAGAGAGAAGAGAATGATTGTTGGTGTAGAGAGAAAGAGAATGATTTTTGGTGCTCGAAACTGGAGAAATCAGGTTCGTATTTATAGAGAAAATGTGAGGGGTGAAGCATGGAACCCTAAAAATGAAAAGGCGCTGCGGAGAAACCTAGAAAAAGCCGCGTCACGGCATGTGTGCCGTAACATGGCATGGAGTACCGTTATGCGGTGTGTCTACCGTGACACGATGCACATGTTTTCCTGAAAACAGTCCAGATTCATTTATTCCTTGCTTAATAATTAAGTACGTGATATATTATGCATTGTTTCAGCTATTCCGGATTAATTTCAGGCGTAGGGTTTTTATTATTTATTAATCGAGCTTAATTAATAACTAACACGAAATGAATTAAAAGGGTTTGGGCTAGGATATGAGTTGGACCGAGTTTGAATAAATGGTTTGACTGATTTGTTGACTGAATATGGATTTTAAGCACTCCTGAGATCAAATACTCTACCCGACCAATGATGGCGGTGAAAGGTTGTTCATCATCGGGTTTGGTTTTTGGGAGACATTTTTAGGTGTCTACAGAAGCCCCCACTTTGACTGAGTTTGTAGAAACATAAGTTTCGAAAACGATAGTCAAAGTAGTTGATAGGGACGGAGAATGATTTAAGATGTTTTGCGATCCTAAATCACTCTGTATACGCGATACCTGCAGAAAAGCGTTAGTTCTACAAATAAAGAGTAAAGGATAGAATGCGTATCTGACACTAGTGTATTGGTGGCAAATATGTTTGGTAGTTTTCTATGTAGGCTCCTATGGCTCGAGCAGCTTACTAGATGATAGATGATCACTGAGTATTTGAGAAATGATGATGGTTCGATTACCCCGGAATGTGGTTCGTAGATAGTTCGCTTATCCCCGAACGTGGGCCGTATATGGTTTGATTATCCCCGAACGTGGGCTGTAGATGGTTCGCTTATCCCCGAACGTGGGCTGTAGATGGTTTGATTATCCCCGAACGTGGGCTGTAGATGGTTTGCTTACCCCCAAACGTGGGTTGTAGATGGTTCAATTATCCCCGAACGTAAGTTGTAGATGGTTCGCTTCTCCCCGAACGTGGTTTGTAGATGGTTCGCTTATCCCCGAACGTGGGTTGTACCTGAGACCTGCAAAATGGGATTTGCCAAAGGACTTGCATAAACTGTGATTGACTTGTCCAACTGACTTGACCAAGCTTGACTTGACACGACATGACATGTGTATGACTTATGATTGTGTGTGTATGTGTATGATTTGAGTGTGTGTGCAGACACAAGCAAATGAAAATGCAAAAGCAAAAAAAAAAATTCCATCGTTTTTTCATGTTTTGTCATGAGTGGAGGATTTTGTCATGAATGAAGGGTACCGACTTTCTCCCGAAAAAGAAAGACGTGAAAAAATGAGTAAGAGTTTTTGAACTTCCCTCAATAAAAATTTTGAAAAAAGTTTTTGAACTTCCCCAGAAGAAAAAAGATGAAAAATAGAAGAGGTTTTGTACTTTCTCGCCAAGAAAATTTTGATTTTTTTTAAACTTCCCCAAAAGAATAAACATGAAAAAAGGAAGAAGCTTTGAACTTCCTCAATGAGCAAAACGAGATGAATCACTTGGATCAAATGAAATTGCTCGTCTTGAAAATAATGTATGCATGATGAATGTTCGTAGGCTAGCAGGCTACGGACAATTACATCATCTGACATGATCAATGAATGCACTTAGGTCATGAAGCTAAGCACATCAGTTTGTTGTCAATGTATGTTGCCTAGGTTAGGAAGCTAAGCACAATATATAATGTATGCAATAGTGAATGTTGCTTAGGTCAGGGAGCTAAGCACATCTTGCATGAATCTTGATAAATGTACCTAGGTCAGGAAGCTAAGTACATTTGTGATAGTGCTATCGAATGATGATGATTTTGCTGGATGTCGTCATGAAGCATGCGTGGTGTGGGAACAAGACTTCATGATAAGGGGTTCCTAAGGGAAGGAGGATATGGCCATGAATATGTGAATGAAGTGTGTGAAAGTGATACTAAGGCTGGCTGCAAAGATTATGGTGATGGGAATGGATGTGAGAAGAGTCAAAGATGATTACTCCTTAGGCTAGGTAAGCTAAGTGATGTGGGTTCAAGCCCCCAAGTCTAGATCTAGATGGACAGGGATGAGCATTGGAAATGTTTTGACTCGATCATATATAAATGAATGTGAATGTGGCCTCACTTCGATGTGAGGTTGCCTACATATCCGTTAGGAATCAGGCCAAACGTAGCTCTAGCCGAACTTTGCACAAGTGTATGTACACCTCATAGAGGTCTTTCAAGGGTTGTAATGTGGTTAAGTTGATGGTTTAAAGAAGAAAAGGGTAAAAGGCTAAAGACCCGAGAGAATCCCCCGAAGATGTGTAATTGTGTATTTGAAATTTGAACTTGCAAGTTTTATTTTTCAATTTTTTTTTTTTTTTTTTTTTTTTTTTTGTGTTTTGAATTTTTGTTCTTTTTTTATGCAAAAACAAGACCTAATCGAGATGTAACGGAATAATGCTCATTTTATTGATGGAAATGGTAAATAAACTAACAAAATGATCAAATTATAGAAATGGAAATCTATGCTAAACTTGAATTGGGGAAAGGGAAGAAAACATCATGAAATCTTGGATAAAGCGCTTGCCACGCACCTTGTCTTCATTGCTGCTTATCACTTCTTGCCGCCTGGAGGGACAGGAAGTTTGTTGGCATCCACTAGATCTTGAACATCGCCTTTTAAGTTCAAACACTGCTCGGTGGAGTGACCCCTTCCTTGATGGTACTTACAGTGAGCATTGGGGTCCCACCTAGCACTTCTTTGTTTAGGTTTTGGCTCTGGAAATGGCCCAATTGGTGTAATCAAACCTTGACCGTAAAGACGATCAAAGGCAGTGTCATATGTCATTCCTAAAGGAGTGTAAGTTCTCCTTTTCTTTTGAAGGGGAGCATCAAGAGATAAAACTTCATTGAGATCCACTTGGCTAATATTGTTGGTAGTATTTTTGGGCTTAGAAGACGAAGAAGAAGGAAGGTCGTTCTTCTTGTTTTTCCAAGTGTTATTATTGTTATTACCCGCAGTCATTATTAGCTCGTCCTCGATATTGATGCCGATATCATATACAGCTTCGAAAGTGTTTAAAGGCAAGAACCTAAGATGTTACTTGTACTTGTAAGTTAGGTTCTGGATGAAGAGGCGAACCATCTATCTTTCTTTAGGGGGATCTACCAAGAGTGCAGTTGTTTCCCTCCACCTGTTCAAGTAAGCAGTGAAGCTTTCATTCTCTTTCTGTTTGAGAATGGAGAGTTCACGTTAAGAAGTTCTGGCTTGAATGCTACACTTGTAACAATTCATGAAACTTTTGGTGACATCTTGCCAAGTTGCAGTGTGCTTGGCATCTAGAGAATAAAACCATTGTTGGCCGGCATGCTCTAAGGAGAGAGGGAACAACGTAGGGAAGAGTGTTACATCCAATCCCTTGAGAACCATGGTTATAGAAAAGGCCTTCAAGTGGAATATTGGATTGTCAGTGGGTTTAAACTAGGGTATATCAAAAGTGGAGAACTTTTCAGGGAGCTTATCCTTCACATCTAAAGAAGTGGAAGGTTGTTCTATGTAGGTGAACTCTTTAGAAATCTGGCTCACTTGCTCTTTGATCTTATCAACTGCAGCAACTGTGACCTTAGTTTGCTCTATGGTATTAACTTGGGTAGTGAGCTTTTGCATCATGGCAATAAGAGCCTCAATGGACTTGTGGATTCCCTCAATATCTTCCTTAGTGGCCATGAGTTGAAAATAAACTAGAGATGGAGATGAGCTTTGTGGAGACGCTTGTGGTGGTTTCCTTGTACGCCTCTTAGGTATAAGAGGTTGTTGTGGCAGCGACTCGAATCGTACCAATCTACCCTTGCTTCTTGACCAAGTACTACGATATAAAACAAATTCAGTCAATGGTTTGACTCACTGTTCAAAATAGGGATGTTAGAGGGAAAGATAGACATTTGAAAACAGGTAAGAAAAAAACTCCACTCTTTTTTTGTGACAGAAAAAGGAGACACATGCATGAACCTAGTGTACGATCATAAACGACATGGTTCACAACTCGAGTGAAAAATAAAAAAAGTGTGTGGACTATACTTGACTCGCGAGTGATTAGGTGATGTAATAAGACTCGTGGTATGATCGCATGGCTAGACGTGTAAAGAGTGTCGAAACGACTGATGCGTGGACCAAAATTAGCACGGAAGACTAAAACAGGGACTGACTGGACTTAAACCTGTGCACCGTGGCATGGTACAACTGTTGCGGCATGGCAAACTGTACCGTGGTGCGGTACAAGTTGTCGTGACACAGCACTGCTTGCCATGGCGCGGCATTTCTGCCTTGGCACGGTAATCAGTTCTAGGTTATTTTTGTGTGTTTTTTCCTTTTTTTGTCAATTTTAGAGTTTGCGCTAATTACTCAGTGAGTACGATCCATTGGCATTAGTTAGTCATAAAATAAACCACCATAGACAAAGAAAGATCATTAAGGTTAGGATCGAAACGATCAAATATACACACATAGGGCACGTAGGCACAATGATGCAAAGAAGAGTTCGCAACCTAAGGTCAAGTTCTATGTTCCACTATGATCAAGTTTATTAGGTGTCAAAAGGGTACCATGGATAAGAGTTTGGACGAGTTAGCAAGGCAGCCTCCCTTGAGGGTTTATGCCAACGGGCGGCTCTGCAAGTTTGTGATTAAATCAAACTCGACTCCATGGTTTGGGTGGATTTAATAACTTGGATGAAACCTTATTGCCATGAGCGTTTTTGGGTTGATAGAGCTTAAATCCCCCAAGGCTAAGATGTTTGTAGAACACACACGTTTTTTTAGAAAAAATGAAGGAAGCTAATAACGAGAAAATTATAGAGCCACTGGAAATATTTTAAGATTGCCGCTACACGGCAGACCTTACCGTGTCACGGTACGGAACGCCGCGTGACGGTATTCTGTACCTTGACACTATATGATTGTCATGGCACGATAGTATGGAAATTAATCCAGTGCCCCTGTTTTTTCATTTGCAATCAGGTTATTCGAAATTTTCCTATGGGACGAACCTAAAAACGACGTTAAACGTCAATGCATATGCAAAAATGACGGTTTAATCACAGGAATACGATTCAAAAATATTTCAAGTCTCATCCACTCATCTCAATTAAATACCGATCACTCAAATCGATAAATAACCAAGAATCCTCCCCAGTGGAGTTGCCAAATTGTAAGCGTCATTCGAAACGTGCCTACTTTAGCATGTTGTGAATATGCTTGGCACTCATAGGAAGTGGGAATTAACATATACGATTAGGGACACGATTAAGGACAAAGCAAAGTAGGGAGCCGCCAACAAGTTTTTAAGAAACTTGTAAACCGTTCACGGATCATTTAAGGCAACCACGACTAAGGGACAACGAAAGGCAACAACGATTGACCCGTGAAGGTTACACCCCATTCATAATCCATGAGATTATTAACTCCATATGGTTCTGAACCACAAAAGGAGGATCAGGGATGATGGTACGAAGTGAGTCATGGAGTCACATTTGTCCGTATTAGCCTCTACTCGATTCTTTTTGAGAAAAGTGATTCCTGCGATCTCAAAGGCATGCAAACAAAGATTCAATTTGCTCCAAACTAATATTAAGCTAAATTGGTTTAATGTTAATGCAACATATAATTCTAAAATATCGTGATCACTTCGATTAAACAACAAGATTAAAAAGGAACCTAAACCTGTCGTCCAAATTATCTTATTAGGCGTGATATTCAATTACTTATTCCCTTTAAACATGCAATACGGTGATCAATAAATATAATAGAAATCAACATCAACATTGGAAGCAATTTAACAATAATATCCAACCATTAATATATGACAAACATAATAAAAAACGTTAGAAATAAAATAGGAACAAAAGGGGCATGATTCCTTACTTTGATTTTGCTTGCTTGCAACTATAAAATAATAAATGTGTTAGTAACTTCAAGGAAAATAAAGAAACAATAATGGAATTTAAATTAAACTAAACTAGAGTTGATTCGGGGCCAAACCCTTAAACAGTTCTACCTTTCACGCCTTTGGTTTAAGTGTAGAACTACATGTAAAGTACGGACTCCGGGGAGTGCTTAAGGGAAGTATTGTGAGAGAAGAGGGTAGGCTAGTGTTTAGGCTAAAGAGAGAGAAGAGAATGATTGTTGGTGTAGGGAGAAAGAGAATGAACTTTGGTGCCCGAAACTGGAGAAATCAGGTTCGTATTTATAGAGAAAATGTGAGGGGTGAAGCACGGGACCCTAGAAATGAAAAGTCGCTACGATGAAACCCTAGAAAAATCCGCGTCACGGCGCAGAATACCGTGACGTGTTGTGTCTGCCGTGACACTATGCACATGTTTTCCTGAAAACAGTCCAGATTCATTTATTCCTTGCTTAATAATTAAGTACGTGATATATTATGCGCAGTTTCAGCTATTCCGGATTATTTCAGGCTTAGGGTTTTTATTATTTATTAATCGGGCTAAATTAATAACTAACACGAAATGAATTAAAAGGATTTGGGCTAGGATATGAGTTGGACTGTGTTTGAATAAATGGTTTGACTGATTCGTTGACTGAATATGGATTTTAAGCACTCCCGAGATTAAATACTCGACCCGTTCAATAATGGCGGTGAAAGGTTGTTCATCATTGGGTTTGGTTTTGGGGAGACATTTTCAGGTGTCTATAGTCCGTATGATTACCGGCCGGCTGTGGCCTCAACTCTTCTAGCCGACCGACGGTCATTAGCTACTATGCTTGCTCCTTCTTGATCGACTTGCGCTTTTGGCCAACCTGGTATGCTTGGAGTGATCCTTCTTTGGAGTTTTGCTCGGATGTTTTTCTTTGTCCGCGTGTTGTTAGCTTCACAGCCAGCTCATTACATTCTATTTCCATCTTCTAATTTCCTTGAATGGAACCTATCTTCCCATCGGACCGCTCAAACTTCATCACCATCAAGTGAGGGACGATTACTGCCTTTGCTGATGTTAAAGTTGGGCGGCCAATGATTAAATTGTAGCCAGTGAGCTCCTTAACAAATAGGAAGCAGATGACCATGTCCCTTCCATCTCCCTTCTGCCCGAATCGGACGGCAAGTTTATCCGTCCGATTGGGTAGATGATACTCCCACCGAACCCAATCAACGGGTGAGAGATATCCTTTATGGCATCCTCTGGGAACTTCAGATTCTTAAAAAATGCTAGACTGATTATGTCGGACGAGCTGCCTGTGTCTATTAGCACTCGTCCGACCTTCAAATTGGAAACTTTCAAGATGAACACCATGGGGTCATTGTGAGGGGCCTTGATTTTGCCTCAGTCTGCTTCACAGACCGTCACTTCTGGAAAGGGTTCGGCCTTTACCCCTTCGGCGTGCATCACATTTTCAAAATTCCAAGCATCCTGCTTGATTCCTTTCATGGTTGGGCCTCCTGCAGCAAAGTCGCCTGATACGACGGCCACGAATCCTGAAACCGGATTATTTCCATCATCATCTTTTTTTTTCCTTCTTCTTCTCGGACTTGTTGTCTGTCTGAAAATATGTGAACTTGGACTTTAAAACATATGAGTTGAGCATGCCCTTCTCAGCCAGCTTGTCCAGCAACCACTTCAATTGTTGCAGTCGTTCGTGTCATGCCCCACTTCCTTGTGGTAATGGCAGTATTTGTTCTTGTTTCTGTATTGGGTCGAGCCTCTCAAAGGCTAAGGCTTCTCGAACTCAAACTTATCCTTGATTTCCATCAAGATTGAGTAACAATTCTTGTTGTACTCGTACTGCAACTCGTACGTCTTGGCTTTCTTTGACTTAGTTTGTTGGCAGTCGGCCACCCAGACTTCTTTTATTTTGTTGTTTCCTTCTTTCTTTTTGCCGGCCGAGTCTTGCTGAGACGATGGTTTCTTCTCGGCTCCCTTAGCCGGCTCTTCAGACTTTGTCAGCGAACAAAAATCAGTTGCCTCAATATATGATTCGACCTCTCGCAGCACACCTACGTATGTCCGAATCTTTTTTTTTTATTAGATCAAACTTAAAACCATTGTGCCTTAATCCTCGAAGGAACTCCGTTCATCCGGTAGATTCTGAATTTGAGCTTTCTCCATATTAAACCTCTGTACGTGCGAACGCAACCCCTCTTTCTTTCCTTGGACGATGGTCGCCAAGTTAAGACTAGTATGGGGTGGTATATTGTAGGAGAAATTTTGAACAAACAACAAGATGAAAGTTGTAAAACAATTAATGCATCCGGCTAGCAGACTGTTAAACCAGTCTTGAGCCACACCCTTGAGGTTGGCCGGGAAGCATTTACACCAGGTGGCATCATCCACACTTTGCAAGTACATCAGGTTTCTTTACGAGGAGCTGTGTTCTTCTAGGTTGCTTATACCGTCATAGGCGCCCACAAGTACACTTTTCACTTTAGCTGGATGCGGAGAGTTAAGAATTTCCTAAGAAAACGGAGGCGGCTTGTCTCCAAGATTCAACAAGCACATTTTCCAATCTATGGGCTGAGGTTGTGCGGCCGGTCCGGCCAGATATGCTGCCTGGTCGTACGGCTGGCCATACTGCCCGTACTGTCCATAAACGGGGGATTAAGCGGCATAGTTGCACCATAATTTTGGGGCATTTGAAATTGAGGTAGTTGCATTAATGGAACTAGAGTTGGAGAACGGTGAGCTTGACTCTTGCTGGTCCTAGCTGAGCTGGTATGCTTGGAGATGGTGTTGTTGGAAAAATCATCCGACATGGTGGGAGTGGAGGCAGTGTCTAAGTAGTAGAAGTGTGCCTGCTCCTGTCGTTTGTGCCGGAGATAATCTCTAGCATCCTTCTAGCCCTGGGACGGCTCATTTGGCTGCCTCAAAGGCTGCCTAGTCTGCCCCCAGCCAACTTCGTTTTCTCATGAAGCCTGGGCCAATTCGTCCGAAGGACCCTTAGGGACCTTAGATGTCTTCTGAATGGAGTGTTTCCCTCATCCTCATCATTGGCCGCCTTGCTTTGAGTTTTCTTCTGAATGTCTTCTCCTTCTCTCCTGGACGGCTATCTAGAAGAAGAAGGGATCTTACTCTCAAGCTCTTTTCAGAGCTTGCTCAAAGCGGCTAGTAAGGAACCAACAGTCACAGGAGGATCCTCGGCCTCATGGAATGAAGCGGTCAGAGGATCGCTTGTGTTGATTGTTGCAATGAGAATCTCTACATGTCCTTCTTGACTAGGATCGGGTGTCTGACCATCTTTAACCATTTCAGAAGAGCATCCCTACAGACAACGCCAAATGTTTCGGGGTTTTTTGGAATCCCTCGGGATATTGATCTTAAATATAGTTGAACAGTCTCGAACACCTGCAAAATAACGAATATTTCGGTTGACGAAATATTCGCCTTTGACGATCAAGTTAGTGACCGGAAAACGAAGTAATTAGAGAGAGAAAGTAGGGAGAAGTTGGAGCTATTTAGTGATCTTAAATGTTATGTCTTAATCCACCCCTCCCATCATAAATGATTGGCGTATTTATAGGGGTGGGAATGTGTGCCACTTTAGGGTTAGTGCCCTAGAAAGGTGGTCTCTGATTGGCGGCGCAATCAGGTAAGGACAGGTGTCCTTTGGGGGCGCCGTTTTGCGGCTTTCTCAAGAGTTGAGCCTACTAATGTAAAGAGGCATTTTCTCATTAAGGTGCTTTTTAGGGTTGCCACGTGTCATCTTCCTATAGGTACACATGTCGCCCTTTTATTGGGCCACGTGTCACTATGGGATTGGACCATGTGCTAAGGTAATTTTTTTTTTTTTTACCCTCTACAGGGGCTGTTTCGGGGAATTTTGGTCCCTCGGAAGAGTTACAATAAGGAGTATGCGTGCCTGACTTCTGTACCTGCAAAACCACGAAACTCCAGTTGGGTGGAGTTTCGCCTCCGACGATCAAGTTAATATGATTCCGGATGAGATTACGTGCGGAAAGTAAACGAGTATTTCTCTCGGATTCCAGGAGATTCCGCAATTAATATTGCTCGGGTTTTTGTGTGCGTATCTAGGAATAGGTCATAAATGAGGATTTTTCCCCTATTTATAGTAGATGAGGATCTGCTCCCCCATTGGGAGTACAATGCCACGTGGCATACAAGGGTTGGATGCCCATGGTGCTATAGGAGGGTGACATGTGTCAGGCCCTCATTGGGCCACGTGTCTAGGGTAATTTTTACCCTAAACATTTTCCCCTCACAGGTGCTAACGTGGCTGTGCCACGTGGCGCCTGTGACATGTGTCAACAGGAAAAAGGGCGACGGTTCGCCTCCTTCCCTCTATTTTTCAAATTTCAAACTAAGGGGGAAGAGAAGGTGACCGGTTCACCTTCTGAGATCTCCTATAAATTGGAATCTCCTTCCCTTCATTCCTTTCTTTGCCATTTTTGAGAGAAATTCCTCGAGAGAAAAAGAGAGAGAGCTCCTGACCCCACCTGCTTGCTCGTGCAAACAGCCTTCAACCTCAATACATCCGAATACCGTTTGTGTTTCGTTGCCCGTCTCACTAAGGTATCCTCCTGACTTAGTCAGTTTATTTGGATGTTTAATTATGCTGCAGCCGGCCTTTGCCGTCTGGAGCTTCTATAGGCAATTTTTATGAATTGCATCTATTGAGAATCTCAGCCGGTTTAAGCCGTCTGAGGCATCTTCAAGCAATCTCGTTGGTGAGTTGCATTCAGTAGACCCTCAGCCGGTTTATACCGTCTGGGGCATCTTCAAGAAACCTCATTGGTGAGTTGCAATCAATAGACCCTCAACCGGTTTACATCGTCTGGGGCATCTTCAAGCAATCTCATTGGTGAGTTGCATTAAATAAACCCTCAGCCAGTTTTTCACCGTCTGGGATATCTTTGATAAAACTTTCTTTTGAACTGCTTCGCTGTTCCCTCAGCCGGTTTCACACCGTCTGGGGTGTGAGCAAGCAATTCCCTTCTGAGCTGCTTTGCTGGAACCCTCAACCGGTCTTATACCGTATAGGGTATCTGCGAACAACCTCTTGATTTATTATTTTAAGGGATACACAACCGGCCTTCCGCCGCCTGTGTTGGTGCTGTTCAATTCTTTTCGCCAGTTGTCCGTTGATGGACCTCAGTCGGTTTATACCGTCTGAGGGGTCTTTGGACAACCTTTAATAAAATCTCCAAACTACTTGCTTTGAATATCTACCACAACCGGCTTTTCCCGCCTGTGGTATCTTTGGGCAACATTGGTGATTAACATTTCTTTCTTTTGCCAATTTGCAGTCTGCTCAAAGTGATACCGTCTGGGGTATCGTTGGTCAACAATCTTTCGTCTCCTTTCTCCAAACTTTTCTTCAATTTCAAGGTAACGTCTCGGTTCCTTGGCTTTTGGAGTTTCTTTATTTTTAAATCTTCTGGTTGTATATATTTTAGAATAATGACCTCACCCATCACACACACGACACACCACAATTTAGAGGTCAGCCGGTCTCCTGGTACGGCTGAGTCTATGACTGGGGGTGCCGCCTCTGGGTACTGGGAATCTCCTTGTTCATCTCCGAAACCGACCGTCTCTGTGCAGGATGCAATGGCTCGTACTAAAAAGACTGTCTTCAATCTAGAGTACAGAGGAGAAAACTCTAGGGAGTTGCCGGCCTGACCCTAATCAGGCAGAGATGACAAGGGGGTCACCGCATGGCACCCCAAGCACTCCCAGTGATGGGATTTTGGGAATGGATCAGGGAGGCAGTGAAGATACCACCTCACCCTCTAGGGTCGAGCTGGAAAACTAAGAAGGGAATGCTAGCGATGGCGAGACCGCCTCCTCATCCGGCTCGGAACAAAGCGGCAGTAGTAGTAGCCTCTTGACACCGGATGCTGATAGTGAGGCGGAGGAAAGGCCTACTTGGAACAATAAAGGCGACCCCTTCCTCATTGCCGTCTCAGCTAAGGATAGGGCCAACATGGCCAACAATTTAGCAGACTTTGTAAGGATCCGTCCTCTTGGAGAGGATTGGAGAATAATTGTGCCGCCTGAGATGGGCACTATCGTTTGGGAGGACGAGCAGCCCAACGCAAATGGGTACTTCGGCTGCTATGAAGCGGCGTTTCTGGCTGGCCTCCGCTTCCCTCTTCATAATACAATCAAGGCCATCCTTCGAGGGTATGGCCTGGGCGTCTACTAACTAACCCCTAATTCTTGGGTTAACATCTTGGGATACATAGCCGCCTGCGAGATGCAGGAACTCAACCCCGGCTGGGAGGCCTTTGCTCACATGCATTATTTGAGCAGAAGCCCAGGCGGTTGGAGAGCGTGGTACACATTGACTACCTATCCCCTGTACCTGATGACCCTAGACAAACCGTGTAAGTGGTCGGTCTGGAAGAACAGGTTCTACTTGGTCTCTGCCCCCACCCAGGAGGAAAACCAGGAGTATAGGACATACAACCGGAAGCCAGACCTCCTGGGCCATAAATGCAAAAAGCCTCGTATCCCGGATGAGGACTACGAGCGAATAATCGAGTCCAAGTTCTTTGAACAGACTACAACTACTCTCTCCAATGGGGAGATAATAAGCGTACCCCAAAATTGGGTGCCAAAGCACGGATTTCTTCGTTGACGAGGCGTTTTTGTCCGTCTGTAAGCTTAGCACTCAGTTTGATAAACGTAGGTCACATTAGAGATTACCCCTATTTTTTGGTTTGTAATGGTTCATTTTTTACCATTCTTTTAACCGGATGGGTTCTTTTGTGCAGTGCGTGGCCTAGCTATGTTGCCTGCTGACAAGACACATGCTAAGTCAGCCGCTGAAATCCGCAAGGCTAATGCGGAGAAAAAGCTTGCTGCCCAGGCGGCAAAAAATAAGGTATCTTGCTTTTCCTTTCTTTTTCCTTCAAATTCCGTTTGACTTCTTTGCCGCCTGACCTTTTTGTGCGTTGTTTCAAGATGGGAGCAAGGTGCCCCGCTCCTTTACAAAACTAATAAGGCCTAGGCCGGGGGAGGAGCCGACCATTCAAAATAAGGCGAGGAAGACTTCCTCCCTGACAGTTCCCAGCCGGCTAACGATTGGGGGTAAATTTGTCAAGACAACAGGTCTGGGATTCGACCTGGTCCCCAAGCAGCTAGATGTCCAAGAGGCATCCAAGGGAACGGCGTCGCCTAGGACATCCGGCGCTTCAGTACCAGCTGAGGGTAGTTATGACCCTCATCAAGAAATCTCAAGGTACAAATGATCCTTTCAACCCTACTTTGCTTGGCAAGCCCATGCGGATCAAGTCGCACTCCCAGCTCCAGCCAGAAGACTCTTCTGGCAGCCGGCAGTCCGTAGGGGGGAAGTATGTTGCCTTCTCATCATCTTTTTCTGGTGCAGATCACTCCCCTCGCTGGCCGGATGTACAGCAATACGCCCGGGCCATGCTGAAGGTCGTTCCCAGAGAGGAGAAGGAGGCGATCCCAGGGATCCACACCTTCAACACCGACCAGATTATGGTCGGACTGGCTGAGGTATATGCTCTCAATTTGTTTAAGTTAACATGACGTCTGGCCCCTTCTAACACCGTTTGGGCCTTTGCAGTCAATGCTCCGCGTGGAGGGGCTCAAGAAAGCCTACACCCGCAAATGCAAGAAGGTAAGACGGGCTAAACGGGATGCGTCTGAGGCACATAACGTTGCCCAATATTCCATGATTATGCATGAATTAAAAACTAAAGGCATAATCATGCAACAGGCGGACTCCATCAAGGCTCTTCAAAAATCTCTCAATGAGGCCCACACCAAGGTTTTCAACCTCCAGGCGGCAAAAGAGAATGCTGAGGCGGAGTTGAAGAAGGTGACCGACTCTTCCAAACTTCTGGACCTGGCCAACGGAAGGAGAATACAACGCTCCTGGCTAACAACGTCCGTTTGAAGAAGGAGGCGGCCAAGGCCAGTGAGAACTAAAAGTCTACGCTGGAGGCTGAACAGAGCCGGCTCATTGAAGAGAATGAGCAAGACTGCGCCAACCGAATGCAATTGGCTTGGTCCGTGGTGCACCTGGATACGGAGTACACCATCTGGGAGCTTGCCTACAAATACGCAGATCTTGCCATTGATGCGTAGGAAACGAACCTGCCGGCTCCGGAGCCTTATGAGGAGTGGGTTAAGAAGCAGATTGACGCCATGCAGGCGGAGATCGACTCAGAGGGGGGAGAAAACCAAGATGAAAATCAAGAAATAGTCCCTCCTGCTCCAGAAACCGCCTCAAAGGATCCGGCTGAGCCTCAGCCTTAAGCTTTATGTCTTCTACTTTTTTCTCTCCGGCCTGCGAGCCGTGTATTTCAATGTATCTTTCACCGGACAAGGGGTCCGGTAAACACTTGAACATATTTGATGTTATTTATATATACATATGCCGACTAAGTCGGTTTTATTTGCAATATTTATTCAATTTCCTTCATTTTTGCAACTTATTGAATTTCTGCTATTTTGCGTGTTGTTAATATTGCCGGATGTGTTGGCTATGTCTGCCCCTATACGGGTGGTTGTTTAGTGTTAGCACTAAGAGAGTTGTCGTCCATAATTATCCGGATCAGTATATAACTGGTTTGCTCGGCTGAGTGCGTCAGACGCATGCTAGGACACCGATTGCCGCCTGAACTAGTCTAGTGACTGTTTGCATGGGGAGTCAGGGCCGGCCAACGGCGGAAGCCTGCCTTACCGCCTGTATTGCCTTCAAGCGATGAGCGGTTGCGACTTAAAATGTAATCTCCCCGGCTGAGGTACCTTGGGGTAACAGCCAGTGAAGGTCTTTCAATATTGCTTGGGAGTTGATTAGTTTTGAAGTTTACTAATGGGCGTGGTAGCCGGCTGGGGTGCTTTTTGGCAATAGTCGGCTGCCCAAAAAGATTTAATTTACCGTCTGTATTGCCTTGGGGTAATAACCGTATCTATCTTGTTTGCAATAGGTCAATCGAACGGCCATAAACTTAACCTAGTCGGTTAAGACCGTCCGAGTTTTGACGCTTAGAACAATGTACCACCCGGAAGGGAGATGTTCTCTTCGAAAAATTCACCCGGAAGGGCGTTATACCGGATGCCTGCTCATGGTTAGAGCAGGCGGTAAATATATTGGTTTTGTGCCTTTAAACGGCTAAGTTAGATACTTCAAGTTTGGAAGATACTCGGATGTGTTGTTCACATTGGGACTTAAAAGATGCCCGGATGTGTTGTTCACATTGGGACTTTGGTACACAAAGAAATTAAAATAAAGTATTTCTCTCATTCATCTGCTCTATTTACAAAAAATGATTACATCTCCCTAGAAGTAGTACTTTTTCAAGTTATCTACGTTCCAGGTCCTGGCTAATTGCCTGCCGTCTGGTGTTTCTAGGCGGTAGGTGCTGCCTCTAACTTCTTCACAAATCCGGTAAGGTCCTTCCCAGTTGGGGGTTAGCTTTCCCTGCTTGTTTGCCCTACCGGTTGCTTTCATTTTTCGTAGCACAAAGTCCCCAACTTTGAGGAGCCGCTTGTGTACTCTTTTGTTGTAAGCCCTTGTCATTCTCAAACGATATATCTCATGACACAAGGCGGCATTGCCCCTGCGTTCTGGGAGTGAATCCAATGCTAGGCGCATGGCCTCCCAGTTAGCCTCTTCGTCATAGAGCATGACTTGGAGTGTTGGCTCATAAAGTTCAATTGGCAAGACAGCTTCTATGCCGTATGTCATGAGAAACGGGGTTTCACCAGTTACCCCCTTTTCAATTGTTCTGATGGCCCAAAGGACATGAGGTAACTCATCCGCCCAAAGACCACCGGCTCTCTCAATCTTCTTTTTTATGCCGTCTGAGATGAGTTTGTTGAAGGCTTCAACTTGACCGTTTGCTTGGGGCCAGCCAACAGATGCAAAACAATGTGAGATCCCCTGATCTCCCAACCAATCCTTGAGGGCAGACGTTTCAAACTGAGGACCGTTGTCAAAAACCATAGACATAGGCACCCCAAACTGGGTGATGATGTTCCTCCAAATGAAGGAGATGACGTCTTTTGTCTTGATGCCTTTGACCGCCTCGGCCTCAACCCACTTAGTGAAGTAATCTACAGCCACCAGAATGTATCTTCTGCCGCCTGTGGCAGGCGTATAAGGACCCAAGATGTCCATGCCCCATTTTGCAAAGAGAACCGGGCTGTAGATGGCAGTCAAATCTGTTGCCGGATGGTGTATGAGCCGGCCAAACTTCTGACACTTGTCACACTTCTTCACAAAGTCCATGGCGTCTGCCTTAAGAGTAGGCCAAAAATAGCCTTACCTCCTGGTTATCTTTACTAGAGTCCTGCCGCCTATATGTGAAGCACAAAAGCCCGCATGCAGATCCTCTAGCACCTCTTTTCCCCTCTCTAGGGTAACGCACTTCAGCAACGGCTGGAGGTAACCCTTTCTGAAGAGTTCCCCCTTGTACATTTTACTGCTTAGAGCTCGCTTTTTAAGTGCTGCCGCTTCTGATGAGGCATCCGGCAGGGTGCCATCTACCAAATAATCTCGGATGGGGTCCATCCAGGTAGAGCTTCAGTCAAGGATTCCAATGGGATCATGTTCAATGCTTCTTTTTTCCATGACTTCCCAGAAGACTGACCTAGGCCTATCACAAGTGGCGGATGAGGCTAGTTTGGACAAAGCATCTGCCTGTTGTTCTCTGATCGGGGCACTTGACTCAGATGGAATTCGTCAAATGTCCCCGCCTCATCTTTGACCGCCTGCAGGTATTTGATCATTTCCGGATGGGTGGCTTCATAGTCACCATTGAATTGGCTAACAATCAATTGAGAGTCCGAGCAGGCGTCAACTTTTCTTGCCCTTGCCGCCTTACACATGCGTATACCGGCTAGCAGGGCCTCATACTCAGCTTCATTGTTTGAAGCTTGAAATTTGAACCGTAATGCATATTCGTATGTATCCCCTTCCGGAGATTTGCAAATACACCTACACCACAGCCGTTTACCATAGAGCTTCCGTCTACAAATAACTTCCAAACCTAGTCAGTATTTTCCGGCTGAGCCGGCCTAGTCATTTCGACAATGAAGTCGGCAAACGCCTAACCTTTCACTGCCCGCCTAGGTTCAAAAGTTATCTCCAGGCTTTGGATTTCAACAGCCCACTTGATCATTCTGCCGGATGACTTTATTCTAGTCATTGGACGTTTGAGTGGTTGATCAGTGTAGACAGTCATCGGATGGGCCAAGAAGTATGGCTTCAGCCGCTTAACTGCCTTGTAGAGAGCCAGCCCAAATTTTTCAATCATTGGGTACCGGAGCTCAGCATTTCTGAGTATATGGCTGATGAGATGCACCGGGAGCTGCTTGCCGTCTCTCTCAGCAAGGAGAACAACACTAAAGGAGTGATCTGAGACGACTAGGTACATGTAGAGAACCTCCTTGGGCAGGGGGCTCACTAGCCTTGGAAAAGAGTGCAAGTGTTGTTTTAACCTCTGAAATGCCACCTCAGCCTCTTCTCCCCATTCAAATCTAGACCTCTTCCCGATTTCTTGGAAGAAGTAAAGGCACTTGTCACCTGACCGGCTGAGAATCTTCCTAATGCCGCCAGGCAATCGGTTAGCTTCTAGGCCTCCTTGACGATTCGGGGTGATTGCATGTCAATCACCGCCTGTACCTTTTCTGAATTGGCCTCTATGACTCTTTGATCAATCAAGAATCCGAGAAACTTCCCAGACTCAACACCAAAGACACACTCTTTGGGATTAAGCATGACCTTGTGCCGCCTGAGTGTGCTGAAGGTTTCTCGAAGGTCAACTAGGTGATCCGCCTGAAGCTTGGATTTGACTATCATGTCATCAATATACGCCTCTACGTTCCTTACGATTTGGTTTATGAAAACCGTGTTGATCATTCGTTGGAAGGTAGCAGGCGCATTCTTCAACCCAAACAGCATCACCGTGTAGCAATACAACCCCTGATCAGTGACGAAGGCCGTCTTCTCCTGATCCTTCTTCCATAGGGGAATTTGATGGAAGCCTGAGTAGGCGTCCATGAAGCTCATCAGGGCATGGACGGCTGTAGAGTCAACCAGACTGTCAATCTTAGGAAGCGGGTAGCTATCCTTCGGACATTCCCTGTTCAGGTCTGTGTAATCTACACACATCCGCCAGGTACCATTCGGTTTTTTGACGAGAACAACATTGGCTACCCTATCCGGGTAGTAACATTGACGAATGAACCCAGCGTCTAGGAGTTTTTTGACCTCGGCGGCAGCCGCCTAAGACCTCTCCTTGCCATGATCCCTCTACTTTTGCCTAACCGGCTTCATGTTGGGATCCACAGCTAGCTTGTGGACGGCTAGATCTGGGCTGACGCCTGGCATCTCCTCCACTTCAAAGGCAAAGAGGCCTTTGAACTCTTTCAGAAGTTAGAGCAAGTCGGCCCCCAACTTTTCAAAAGCAACCTACTCAACTTTGACTGTCCGGTTAGGACGGCTGTCGTCCAGGACGACATCAATGCTCTCACCAGCCGACTGGGGTCGGGAATGATCCGACCTCTCCCCGGCTAGTGATTGCTATTTCATTTTTCTGGCGGGGGCTAGTTGGTCCGCCTTTCTCTTTGTACCGCCAGCCTTAGGGGCAGGCCCGACTTCTTTGTCCACGAGGTCAGTAGGTTCCTCATTGGGGCCGGCTGCATGGGCAGTCGGCTTGACGTCTGAGAGAGAGCACTCTCTTGCCGCCTTTTGATCCCCGTTTAGGGAGCCTACTGACCCATCATCCCTCTCTAATTTTATCAGCATGAGAGAAGGGATGATTACAGCTTTGGACTCGTTGAGGGTCGGACGACCCAATATGAGGTTGTAGGCAGTCAATTCCTCGACCACCAAAAACTTGACGACCATGTGTCGTCCTTCCCCTTTGCCTCCCAGCCGGATGAGTAGGTCAATCCTACCCACCGGATGCACTACCCGCCCCCAAAGCCGACTAGAGGGTGGGGAGCCTTGTGCATACTGCTGGGCTTGTACTTGAGCTTCGTCAAGTAGCGATAGCTTATGAGGTCTGACGAGCTCCCGGTATTGATTAAGATCCGGCCAACTCGTTGATTGGCGACTTTACATTCGACGACGATAGGGTCATCATGGGGCCGCCTGACCGTACCCCTGTCCTTCTCAAACATAAAGACCTCAGGGAAGGTGTCTTTCGACGCCTGGCCTTCATCTTCTGAGCTGGACAACTTTCTGATGTTGTCCTTGGCACCCCGGATGGAGGGACCCCCGCTAGCGAAGCCGCCTGCAATGGTGTAAATTTGATCCTCATCAGTGTTAGAGCTTACAGCTGGCTTCTTTGATGGTTGTTCACCGTTTTTGGGATTACCCTTGGACTTCGTCAGATAGGACTTTAGAGACCCCTCATCAGCCAGACGGTCCAATAGCCGCCTGAGGCTGTAGCAACCATTGGTGTCATGGCCAATGTCCTCATGGAATTGACAATACTTGCTCTTGTCCCGATTTTTGACAGAGCTCATCAAAGGAGCCGATTTCTCAATGGTCAACCGGTCTTTTATCTCCAAGAGGATGGAGGAGCAGTCCTTGTTGTACTCGTACTTGGGGACGTACGGTTCCAACTTCTTTTGCTTTTTCTGGGACGACTGACCTGGGCGGTCAGCTGCCCAGACTTCTTTTCTTTTCTTTTCTTCTTTTTTGGCCAGCTGTTGGGGTCGGCTTTCTTTTTTGTTAGACCGCCTGGGTTCCAACGAGTGCTTGATGGCACAGAGTTCCGTCGCCTGTATGTAAGCTTCGGCCTCCATTAGTGCCTCTTGGAGGGTAGCAACCCTCTTGCGGACCAGATCAAACTTGAATGTTGACCCATCCTTCAGACCCTTGAAGAAGTCTGTGTACGCCACTTCGTCAGACAGTCCTTGTATCTGAATTCTCATCAGATTGAACCGCCTGACATAGGACCGGAGTCCCTCCTTGTCTCCCTGCTGGATAGCCCCTAGGTCGAGGCTAGTCTTCTTGGCAGGGATATTCATGGAGAAGTTGGACGCAAACAGATATGCAAGCGTCTTGAAATTATTGATGCACCCAGTCGGCAGGTTGCCAAACCACCGTTGGGCTATGCCCTTCAGCGTTGCTGGGAAGCATCGACACCAAGCGGCATCATCCAACCCTTGTAGGTACATGAGGTTGGTGTATACCATCAGGTGATCTTCCGGGTTGGTGGTACCGTCGCAGGTACCTAACAACACGTTCTTAACCTCGGCCGGCTGCGCCGCCTCGATTATTTCCTGGGAGAAAGCTGAAGGTTATTCCCCTAGGTTTAGCAGCCGGAGCTGCCAGTCCATGGGCTGGACTATGTTTGCCGCCAGTCCCCCAAAGGGGGACAGCTGCATATAAGGTGATCCGGGTCCATATGGTTGTTGGGGCACATATGGAGCCTGATGGATCAAATAAGGAGCAGTACGTACGGACGTGCCGTGTGACTGGCTCCCTGGGTTGGTTTCTGAATGCTTCATCGAAGTATTGCGGAAACTGTCTGGGTAGGTCGACGTAGAAGCCAACTGAGACATGCTCCGACTTCTCTTCTCCTGGATTAACAACCGGGCGTCAGAGAAAGTCTTCTTCGACCCATCCGGCTGTATATGCCGGATGGCCTTTCGCTGCCTTGATTCAGGGAAACGAATTTTTGAGAGGTCGATTAGGGGCCCATATGCCCCCTTGGGCTTTGGGTGAGGAGTAGGCACCCGGTCTTTAATTTACTTATTCCCGGAGGCCTTCTTGGCCGACTGGCCCTTGCTAGAGCCAGCTGACTTCTTGATAATATCTTTAATTTCCCCTTTGAAACTAGTCATGAGATTCATGAGTTTGTCTCTGGTGATGGGGACAGCCCCCTCCGTCGCCTGGGGTTGTCCAGGGTGCTTGCCGCCTGGGTTGTTGGGACAAGCTTTGTCTTGGTCCCGTTCCTTCTTTTCTTTGGAACGGGTGCGCCTAGAATGGAATGACCCGTCTGGGGCCATATAGGTTTCGACATTGTAGTCGTCACCGCTTCCACTTTCATGGTCCGTATGGACCTCAGGGTCAGCCGTGGGCCGGCTGCCCTCTGTAGTTGGTACATTGTCAGATGTCATCTCAGTAGTACTCTCCCCACAGACGGCGCCAGATGTTTCGGGGAATTTCGGTCCCTCGGGAGAGTTAAAATACGGAGTATGCGCGCCTGACTTCTGTACCTACAAAACCAAGAAATTCCGGTTGGGTGGAGTTCCGCCTCCGACGATCAAGTTAGTATGATTCCGGATGAGATTACGTGCGGAAAGTAAATGGGTATTTCTCGCGGATTCCGGGAGATTTCACAATTAATATTGCTCGGGTTTTTATGTGCGTATCTAGGAATAGGTCATAAATGAGGATTTTTCCCCTATTTATAGCAGATGAGGATCTGCTCCCCCATTGGGGGTACAATGCCACGTGGCATACAAGGGTTGGATGCCCATGGTGCTATAGGAGGGTGACACGTGTTAGACCCTCATTGGGCCACGTGTCTAGGGTAATTTTTACCCTAAACAGGGGCCATAGGGGATATCCGGATATTACAAAAAAAGAAAGCACATGACCTCATGCACCTACGCTGACCTGTCGTTTGAAGTGGGTGGGGTTAATTTGTTGACTCTTCTTCCCATTTTTATTTTCATCAAATTAAATAAAACTAGAGTGTATCCGTGCTAATGCACGGGATATACATATATATGTTGTAGGTATATTTAAAAGAAAAAAAAAATTTAGTGAAAGTTGTAGGGTTTTTTTTTTTTTTTTTTTTTTTTTTTTTTGAAAAAAATGGAGAAGTGGAAATTATTGGGAAAAAAAATTATATAAAAGATTATTGGGAAAAAAGTTATATAAAATTATTGGGAGAAGTTGAAAAAAAGGGTTGTTAAACACCGCCCTCGATTCTCCAGTTAACACCCACTAAATAAAATTTATTTTACGAATTTACCTTCATTAGTTATCTCACACATTATTCATTTACTAGTAATTCAAGTTTTTTAAATACTCGTTCTCGTCAGAAGGGTCAAAATAATTAGGCCAGGCGTGTTGGGTTAATTTGTAGGTCAGCAACGGTTCAATGAAAGACGTGCTGATAAACGATCAAGAAAAAAGAATAGAAGAGAGCCAAAATTAGGAAATTGATTTTGGCACTCTTAATTGATATTGACACACCTCCATGTGAGAAGAGCATAAACTGTGCTCTCACATAGGATGTGTCAAAATCATTTCTACATTAAGTATCTGTGAGTGAGTACTGTGCCAATGTGAGTGTGAGCATGACTACGAAAATATACATCATTATTTTTATTTTATGTTATTAATTTCTTCTTTTGCTAAATAAGGAAAACATTACTAAATATCAACTGCCTAAGCTTGGCTCAAACCTATACTCATTAGGCTACCTTGTCCAATGACCAGGTCTACTTGTTAAAATTGTATAATTTTGAATCATCAACTCATTAACAATTTTAGATATCATTAGTCATAATTTGATATACTATCTCTGTTTCATATTATATGCAACAAATGAGTTTACACAGACTTTTAGATAAAATTTGCTTGTGAGTGTTGAATGGAGAAAGAAAGATAGTGGTGCATGTGTTGAGGGGAGAAATAAAAATACTCCGTAATTGACAACTTAAAAAGGAAAGAAAACATTTGTTATACATAATGTGGAGCAATCATTTTTAATAAATATTGCATATAATATACTTCCCACGCCAAAGCATACTATTTTGTCTATTATGAAGATGTATGTGCCAGTTAAATTAGGACACTTATTTATAGAATAGATATGTTAACAAAATTGTTATACTTCACATTTGTTATACGGAAAAGAAAACATTTGTTATACTAATGTGAAGTAAAACAGAGGATGTATATGCCGGTTAAATTAGGACACTCATTTTGAAACAGATCGAGAACAGAGAAGTCAATCAACAGTGGGGGCCATGGGGATATGTAAGGAATTCCCACGCCAAAGCATACTCGGACAAGTCGGCATCTACGTCAAAATAACCAAAACTAGCAAGTGTGGCATCACCATATCCTCTCATATGAGTCGTGATAAAAACGATGTACAAGACTCATTACCAACATTATATCCGTTAACATATATAGCACCTCAAACTTCCAATTATGGCGAAAACTTCCTTGAGCTTCAACAATGGCGAATTCTACATTCACGTTGTTGAAAGCAGTCTTCATCGCATTGGCAAGCGTTATGGTTGCTACTCTTATCTATACTATCGCCATTGATGGCCTTCCGTTTCGTAAAGACCTCCTTTTCCCGTAATTTTCTTCTTTTTTTTATATAACTTTGAATTTGTGATTGCAATTCACACTTTGTTTTTCAATTAATTTGATGATGATAGTTTTATTTCTGTGTAAATTTTGTGATTGCTTAGCTTTCCAGCAATTTTGATGACAATTTTTATTGCAAATTTTTGTATTTCTGATTGTATTGGAAAATTTAAATGATTGTTATGATGATGTTCGTGTAATTTGAACTAGTAGTATGACAACTGAATTGAGACGGCGTACGTGTTGTATTGTGTAGCAATAATGATCAGTAGCATCTTCAATAGGGATGTAATTGAGTAGTTCAATTGAGTAATTAATTTTTGCAGAATTATTGGCATTGTTTGGAAAGTGGCTTTTGTTCTATTGGTTTTTATAAGGTTTGGGATTTTAGCTTATTGGTGGAATCAAATAGCTGAAAAGTATGTCCGGTAAACGGCTTAGGGAGCCAAATTGAAAAGGTTGCGGGGGCGGCCTTTTCAGCCAAAAATGAAAGGTTGGGGGTATAGTGTTGAAGGTTCTAGTGTAAGTTTTCGAGTTTGTACTCAGAATTCTTCATTTCATATGCTAAATTGCTAAGGTTCGTTAGTTACAATAGCTCTCAAGTTATACATAAACTTAATTAAAAATCTTTGTGTTTAAATTTGAGGTACAAGAGAGTTCCTCTGACGGAACATTCGTTATAGATGTTGAGCTGCATTGCTTGAATTCCCATGCCTAGGGTCGGAGATTATTTAGATGTGTTGGGTTAATATTGTTGTTACTTTTTATGTGATGCATCAGAACAAATATGCTACAGAAGGTAGGCATTTGTCTCAGATGCTTGATTTCCCTGCCTTTACTTAATTGTTTTTGTTTAAAAATCTTGTGCTGTTGTATACCTTTTTCCCCCTTTATTTCCCTGTTGAATAAACTTTGGCAGGCAACTGGTGATAGTTGCCAATAATCATTTTTGTGATCTTCTGCAGATGGATGGCAGCAACTTTAGTGGACTTCTATATCAATATTTTTGTTTTGGCGGTATGATATGTACATCTCATCACTTAATATTAATTAGGTTTAAACCCCAAGCTATTCTTTATTAAATATTAGAGTTGCACATGATATCTTTTAGTAAATTAGTTTGTTGTTATTTTCATTGTCATGTTTAGTCAACCTTTCACCAGATGGTATTAGTTACTTTTGGTTTTATGTTGAAAGGGGCTTGATAGCTTTTATGTTGAAAGGGGCTTGATTGCTGTAACAAAAAAGTGATAAGAAATCTAAAGCTTTGGGATTACCATCATCTGCTAATGAATTATTCTAAAATAAACGTGAAATTTCTAGATTACTTCAAAAAGTCTGGTAGTATTCTCAACTAATATGCAAACGTTGTATAACAGTTTGCATTGGGATTTGAGATGTTTAATAATAGTGTACTCTAAATTAGCATTAATCTGTGGCAGATTGTACGCATGCTTATGAATGGCAACATACACTTTATTAGAGGAACCTTAATACTGTTTTATCTTGTTCTGGGATTTGGCAAGTAATTTTTTTTTTTTATTTGGGGGGGGGGGGTGCGCGGGGACTAAGATCATATGAACTTCACTCCTGAAAGGCCATCCCATCAGACTTTGTTATTAGCAAATGCTTAGTTTGTTAAGAAGTGCCCCAAAGGCCCCCAATTGTTTGAAGTTCACCCTTCTGCTTCCAGTAATAGGGTTTTTGGATCAAATTCTAGTCATCTAGACCATTGTCAACAAGCCTCTACATTATCTACAAAAAGCTTCTTTTTTATTCCCCTAATATTCAACACTTAAAATGCAACATTAGACAAATTTTGAGCAAGTTTAAAATCTGTGTAACTTGATTTTCCTTGTCAATGCACTTCTTATTTTAATTTTCTCCTTGGTCTAAGATTGACAGCTGTATAACCTGCTTACTTTATATTCTTTTTCATGATTGACAGCTCTAAAACTCCATGCTCTTTGTTGAATTAGGTATGGGTTATCTACAAGGAATCAAGTTGGCTCACATCAGTAATCTGGGTCATACTTCTGGTTTGTTTTGGAAGGTATGTCTTGGTTTATCTGTTCTTCTCATATATTGTACGCCCAGCCCGGCCCTTTGCATGTCAAACGTGGGACATGTAACAGAGTACCCAACAAATTGGGGCTCCAAATTAAAGGCTTTGATGTATCTACTAAGGAATATTTGTTGCAATATTGTATTGTGTTTTTGGTAGTAGCCTAGTGGGTTAAAATGTTAAACCAAAATCTAATGTTTAGGTGGTCAAGGGTTCAATTCCTTATTGCTATCATTTTTTGTTTTTGTTTTTTTTTTTTTTTTTTTTTTTTTTTTTTTTTTTTTTTTTTAAAAATGTTTTTTCCTTTTTTCACCCTTCTTCCTCTAAAAGAGAACCTATTCCAAACAATCAAGTATAGAGTATTAGAATTCTACCTTTTTTTTTTATTTTATTTTTTTACTCAAGTTTCAATATTTGACATAAATATGTTAATATTGCTATTTTCATTTTTAAAAAATGAGAAATAGATCGAGGGTCTAATTAGTAGCATAGTTCTAATACGTCTATAAAAAAAAAAAGCAAAAGTTAAAAATGTAGTTACAAAATATTTTCATTATTTATTTATGGACCGATCCCTATTTTCTTGCCGTAGCACAGGGCCCCCGTTATTATTGGGACGGGCCTGTGTACACCTTCCATCCAACTTCAAACATCTTACCTTTTATTATAAATCCTTGCCACTTCAATTGTTTTGTACAGTTCCCATTTACAAAAGTTATTGTTTTGGTTAGTGAGGTTGTAGGGTTTCAATTGTTTTTTGGCAATAGATGATATGTTGAGAAGGCTAAAACACAAAAAAGACCCAAGAATTTACATAGAGAACCTAGTCCCTTATTTAATGTGGCTGGAAAAATTCATTACTCCCTTCATCCCTTATTTAAAGTCCACTTAGAAATCTGTCAAAAAAATATTTGGCTTTTATGTTAACTGTTAAGTTCGATTGCCCTTTTCTTTTCTTTTTCTTTTTAATTTAGTTTTAAGTCTTTTCGTGTAGTTGTCTCATACTCGTATTTCTCTTGTAAATCAGCTTTATTCTAGAGAAATAAATAAATAAATAAAAACTAATACTGTATGCTGTTGTGTTATTTTTTTTCCTTTTCAGTATTACTACTTGTACATACATTGTCATTCAATTATTCAAGCTCTCAGCTGAAGAATCTGCTCGTGATCCTATGTATCATCTTTTATTGCGACAGCAAGACAAGTGAGCTAATTCTTATTTTCTTATAAAGAAAATAGTATTATTACTTTTTTTTTTCCCTTTACTTTGCGGGTTTCATTTTCCTTTCATTGCCAGAATCCATAGAAATATCGAATATGTCAGGTTTTGATCCTGCAGCCACTAAAATTAACCTTGGCTCTGGGAACAATTTCGATAGTTCTTATAAGATATTGAATTTTATTCTGTGCTTGGCGAGTTGGCCAAAGTTATTTGCCCTATTTGAATTGATGTTAAGTGTTATTTTCAGGCAGCTAGTATTAAATTGAATATGGACATCAGGTATCAGTGTGGCTTCTTTCTATCTGCATCTCAATTCATTCATATCTTCTTGTATTTCTGTGTTAAATCTGTTCTTATTCTTCATCCTCTCCCTTTTCTCTGTTATTATACCCCCCCCTAAATTTTTCTTTTTCCATATTCAATAATCAATATTAGTCCCCACTTAAGATAGCTAACAGTCTAATCTTTGATAAAATTTCTGTGAAACCAGTTAAGGAGAGATTATACATTATGAAACAGGTGGAGTTGCAATCAATACTCCTACGTGAATTGAAGTTGTGGCTTTTTTTTTTTTTTTTTTTAATTTTTTTTTTTAATTTTTTATATATATATATATATATATATATATATATATATATATATATATTTATTTTTTTTCAGCTATTGGCTGAGATCAAGCAACTAACTTTCTATATACAGGTATCTTCCTCAACAGGAAAGATGCATTTAGTGGAAGCACACTTCATTTGATCGCTGCAAAAGTTATTTTCAGTGCTCTAGGCTTCCTTATGCTTGGAACCTTGGTTTACACTCTTATAACTAATGGTTCACCTTTCAAGAAGGAGCTTCTTATACCGTAAGTTTCTCTCATTCTGCCGATATATTCCCTAAATGGATTTCCCTAGTGATTGTTAACTTATATTTAATCTGAATAAGTAATATGACAATTTAACAGAAATAGTTAACTATTTTATGAGGTATCTTGACGTACTGTAACTTACCTCTGTGCTTTCTTCTCAGCTTTTGGGAATAGAGCAGTAACTTATCTCTGCTTTTCTGCTTACCATTCGACTACTACTCATTTTCTTTATTGTATCTAATATAAACTAATATCAGCTTAATGAGTCATTCATTTGAACCAAACTCATTGATCACTTTGGTATGAGAGGCATTGTTTTCTATGGACCCATGTTAAAATAATGCATCAGATGACAAAGGTTAAAGTGAGATACCTTGGAGTTACTAATTACTAGTGCAAATATTTTTGGCTGAGTTATTTCTTCAGTGGAAATATTTTGGCAATAGAATGGTATGTGTGGTAGAAGTTATTGTTCCTTTTGTTGAATATATTAAAGTTTTAAGTAATGTCATTTTTGTCTTGGAGTTCCCTCTTTCCTACGGGTTGGGTGTGGTGTGTGAGAGAGGTCGCAGGTTGGTCGTGGAGTCAGCTGCCCATCTTTCTCTTGACCATGGGTTGGGTGTGGAGTTTGCAGCCCATCTCACTTGTGAGCTCCCTTTTGTGCGCTGGAATCCCGTTTTGGTTGATAAATCTATTTTTCTTGAATTGTCTTCATATCTCCCTCTTTATGAACATTCATGATAATCATATTAATTAACATTCCTTTTGATGGAGGGTAGTAGGTTACTTCCTTTTGTATGGTTCATTTCTTTGTCGCTTTATGAATAATAGATTATGTGTAATTAATTATTGCAATTATGTTTAGAATGTATTCTTGTGTATATTTCTTACAAAAGAATTAAACTTTTTATATTCCTCTCAAATTAGTTGGCACATCAGAGTTTTCCATTATATAATCTGATTTTGAGACTAGAAATATGTACACAATTCAATCTCATTTCTACTATTATTCTCATTCTTCTCCTTTATAATATTTTAGGCATAAATTTGTGTGACTTAAACACTCACCCAAAATTGCTTTTGTGAGACTGTGAGAGTGTGTTGTGTGGACCTTAGGGAACAAATCGGTGAAAACTATTTGCACCCCAGTTGTACCGATTATCACTTTCAAATTAGTGGTTCTTAATTGTCACGACACAACATCTTCTCAAGTTTTGTTTCTTATGTAGCTTTGAAACTCTGTCAACACCTTGTCCGTAAAAGGATCTTTGTGTTAGAAGTGTTGAAGGAATGGAAGTAAATAGCTTATAGGTTAACTAATTTGTGATTGCCTTGTCTTTAAAGGGATCTTCGTGTTAGAAGTGTTGAAGGAATGGAAGTGAATAGCTCATTACTTTGGCAATGCCCAAATTGTCAACACCCCACCCTCAAAAGTTTTGCTGATAGCCTCTTTAATTTGTCCTAAGGGTAACTTTAAGGAATACCATGTAAAACCTGAAAGTTGTGTTGGTTATTTGGTTTTTCATATTTATAATAATATTTCTTATCGAAACATTTTTTATTTACTTTTTTGTAACCAATTGTTATTGTATTCTGAATGTAGAATTTTTATATATATATGCAGATGGATGGTAGCAACGCTCATTGATTTCTACATCAATGTTGCAGTTTTATCGGTACTGTTTCTTCATCTCCTCTGTAAATGTCAAATATTTAATCGGTTTTTGTTCTTCCCTTGTTTTATCTTAAATATTCCTTTTTAGATATAATAAAATTGTCCAATGATCTTGTGCTTCATGATGCTTCCTGTCATTAAGGGACTGATTTTATTAAACTGTTAGATTGATGCTATAAGTCAGTTGGGAATTTAACTGATAATTGCATATGAATGGAAATTATGCCATTTCTATTGAGAAAATACAAGTTAATATCCTATATACACAAAAGTTGTTAGTATAGGGGTATAAAAGTCATTTTCATTAGTTATTTATGGACAAGACTGTAAATTCAGCAACATTAGAGCTTCAAGCCTTCAACCATGGAGATCTGCTTCAACAATGGAGTTCAATGTCTGCTTCTTCACCACCACTACAATTGCCGCTTATCACAATGAACCACCGAAAGAATCATGATCTGAATAGTTTAATGGTCTTTACCTTCTTCAATTGTTTTCAAACCCCACCGAATCGAAGCTTTCTTTAAGCTCTAATAGATGCTCCATTGTTAAAGCCCAGGTACCCTCGACAATACCTACCATTTTGGGTTAACCATTCCCTTAATTTGTGTATTTTTTCTTAGGGTTTTCTTTAAATTTGGCGGCGAAGCCACCGTCGGGCGTCGTGTCGGCGTTCATGGAAGAAGGGGTTGTTGGTGGTGTTGATTGGAGGAAAAAGAAGCAAGTGTATTGTGCTTTGTGCCATTTTTTCTTGAAGAAATTTGTCTACTGTGCGTGAGTTTAAAGAAAGAAGATGAAAGAAATATGTTTTTTTTATTGTTGCTATTAACATAGTTTGTTAATATAGGATATTAACTGGGTCTGGCTCATTTCTATTACCCTAATTGAGTGGCTTGACACTTGCATAGGTCTTAAAAAGTTTCCCATCATCAGTGGCAATAGGTCTTGGTGCTCCTCTGTAGGAAGACTAGGAATTGAAATTAATAATATCCATGTCCTTTTCTTCCAAATGTTCTCTCATGTTGTCCCTGGTTATAAATAAAGCTGATGCCATTAGTCAATAGCATTTTTTTTATGCAGAAAAGTTACTGCCAACTCTGCTTCATGTGATTGCAGATTTGGGTTGGCTACAAGGAATCAAGCTGGTTAAATGCAGTCATCTGGATTACTTTGTTAATATGTTTTGGCAGGTAAATTCTCTTAAGCTTCTTGTTTCCTTACATCTTGTGGCTACTGTTACATTACCAAAATTGCCTCGCTGTTGTATTCTGTGGGTTTCTCTTGCAACCTTTAGCATTGCATATTCTTATGGATTAAGCTGATTTTTTTTTTTTTTTTAGCATTTTCTGTGAGACATGGTGATTCACATCATTACTCACTTCGATTTTAATCAGTAGCATAAATATTAGCAGATAGGCCTGTTCTGTTTTATACATAATAAATGCTGCAGAGAAACTTCTCCCAACAAGAGCTTACAAATTCTTATCTATAAATTGATATACACCATCTGATGTTGATATAGATAATCAAGAAAAAACAATCAATTATTCCTTATCTTGTATTGCTAAAGCTCCCTAGTTGTGTTGTATGGTTAATTGCTTGATTTCTCCCTGGTTTAGAAAATGTGTACATTGGTGAGAGCCTGCTATGTTTATTCACCTCTTTTGTGGCTCCTACCTTGAATATCTTTCTCCTTATATATGACAAGCCTATTCTTCTTTCTATGTAAAGTACTAACCTGCTAATTGGTTATTATGTTCTGCCCTGTGTTCCATGGACCATGCCCATATACATATTCCTGTTCTATTTTGGGGTGAGGGGTCTGTTGCATAAGATCATTCAATCTTTGTCACGCTAATTTTGTCACAACTAGAGGTACACTATTTTAAGATAAAGCAAGGGAAGAACTCAATCGATTTTTGTTCTTCCCTTGCTTTATCTTAAAACAATCTCCAACTCAAATCATAAATAATCTCTAACTCAAGTAAACACCCTCTTGCATTGTACCTCTAGTTGTAACTCTAGCTTCTTTGTCGTTAAACAAGTTGAGGGATCTTGATAACTTTATACTTAAACGTGAACATGTGCTATTTTTTATTTTAAGCAACTAATTTCATCTTCCTGCTTTTCAGCATTTCGACCTGTGGATATGTCGTGCGGCAATTTTTTCTGCTCTCTCCTTATGATCCCTTGTACCTTGTTCTGTTGAACCACCTTCATAGGCAAGTCTAATGTCTATTTTCCATATTTTCTTCCAATATATTCTATTTTCCATAGGCAAGTCTAATGTCTAGCTTTGTAACATCTGCTGTCTTTACACTATATTCTATTGATGCTGTTTAAATCATTCAAATGGTATGTGGGTGTGATGGTAGGACAAGCAAGCTGGAAACTTCCTCTGTCGTTCTATTCAATCTGAATTATGAAACAGACTATTTTTTATCAAAGATTGCAATTATACACTAGACGAATTTTCAATGTTCTGGACCTTTGCTAATTTGTTTTGTCAAATACTTTTTCTACTGGCATAACATGGAATCAATCATTAGAATTGAGTGGAATAGTGTTAGAACCTGGTTCATGGGAATACTTCGGTCTATTCTTGCAGCCCTATGATGATCAAAAGGGTCCTACTCTGGTACTCTACTGTCCCTTCATAATTTAAGCCCAATGATGTCAGGCTTCTATACGAGGCTGAGTAAAAAGATTGTCCATCCATCCCAAAATTTGCAAAGTTCATTTTACTCTTGCTTTCTTAGCAAATTTTATTGAAAATTTTCACTATTTGTTATCCAAATATATATTTTTATCACTCATATCATTGTTATTTACAACACTTCTGAATTCTGACATCTACATCTAGTAATGAAGTGTTTCATTTAGCAACCATGTTTGACAACAGGGTGTAGTGCTATCCTTCTGTTCATGTTCTTGGATACATGCTGCCATGCTGGCCCTTGTTAATGCTTTGGGTTTGAGATACCTTTGAGCTGTGATTAGTATTGCCAAATACTGAATAGAGAACACTGCAGAACAGTGACTTTTATATATATATATATATATATATATATATATATATATATACTGCTGCCTTATTGGCTTATTTTTTTTTTGGCTTATTGTCTGTACAAACAATCTGGATAACCTATCTGCCAATTTATGTTGAAAAATTTACTTATGCAAGAAACTTATAGAATCGATGGTTTTAGATGAAGGGGAAAAAAAAAACTGTTAGACACTAGTGAATAGCTGCTCATCATTTGAAGAGGTGTATATTATTTATGATTATCTGAGTTGGAGATTATTTCATCAGGCAGCCTGATATTATACTGCCTTCAATTCTTCTGCTGTGTTTTAGGCTTTTGCACAAGGAATAAGGGTTCTTGTATTTATCTGAGGTAGTTTTTTTCTTTCACACTAATCCCCAAAAGCAGATACTAATTTCAAACTCTTATTTACTTTGTTTTACACTGGTGGGAGATTGAAGTAATCATGGTTTTATTAGGACCAATGTTGGGGAAAGCTAAGAGCCTTTTCCAAGTAATGCACTCTATAACATCAACTATACAGAACAAATTGAAAAATGTTTAAAGTTCTAGAGAATATGGAGGTGATATAAGGTAAAACATAGGTGCATGCCCTGTCTATGATCTTTTTCAAATTGGGGATTTCTAAAAAACAAAACCTACATGACAAATTGACAACCGAAACAAGATGTTTTCTGGTGGATAGTATTATATAAGATAACTATGATCTGAATGATCTGTCTTGTATTGCTTGTTTTCATGTCCAGTTAAAAATCTGGCTACAGACATGGTTATTACCGTTTCATTGTATGAATTATCATATACACTGCACAAATTTGGTTAGCTTATTGTAAATTGGTAATTCCTGCAAACTTGATAATAAGTAGAGAAATACAAGGTAAATTAAGCTCTCTGCTTGGTTCAAGGTAAAGAGGGTTGAAGATTGTAAGAAAATTTAATACGCTACTGTCATTAGATTCTTATATGAAGATAATTGCTGCAAAAACCCAAAATGGGATTTCAATTCGATTAGAATCAAGAAACAGTTAATTTTTTAGGCATGCTCTGATGAAAATTGATCCCTTATGTTGCCTAACAAGACAAGATATACAGGAAATTATTGGAAATACAGCTAATTATGCCATATATCATGATAACTAGTATTTGAACAATATTATTGATACTCCTCTTGATGTATTGCTCACGTCTGTCTTTTTTCTCATGATTTCATCCTGTCAAATTTTCAGTGATGTTATTCATCTTCACATTGACCAACAATGAACATTAGTCCTTACTGTGTTGAAGTTATTTGTGGCAGGGCAGAAAGCAGATATGAGACGACAACGGTATGGTAAATCAAACTTACAGACAAGCTATTCTACCCACCTTAACTGCTACGGAGCACCAATATTCTGATGAAAGATTTTGAATTCTCAGATATTCAATTGTATTCCAACATTAGTGTGATACTCAAATTTTAAATACGTATAATATCTATTATCTCTATTATATGACTAAAGGGGAGGGTGGAGTGAAAAGTTGGTGTCCAAAATATAGACCGCCAACGGCCAACATACCCTCTTTCACTATATTTTTTATTTAAAAAAAAAATACTTAAAATGGTATATGTATTTAAAAAAAAATTATAAGTCAGTGATTGATAAATCTTGACATTATGAGAGAAATTTAACTATTATTATTTAATTGATGGATTTAGGAAGGAAAAAAATAGGCAATAAAAAAAGTACAAGAATATTGTCAAGTAAAAAAGAAAAGCTCAATTGAAAAAAAGTAAAGTATTGATTTCATGCAATAAAAAAAAAGGTTTAGTGTTTCTCATAATTACATTAGTAGGTTAGATCCTGTGTCATGCATGGTGATTTATAGTTATAAATTATTGGTTGAATTTAAGATAAACTTTTTATCTATGTACCGAGTTTTAAAAATATCATTGATACAAAATTAGGTAGGAATTGATGTGATTTTGTGCTGATTTAAATCATGCATTAGGCATGTAATGACTAATAATAATATTAGTGAAAATGTTTGATTTAAAAAATTTATAAAAAAAAATAGCAAAGTAAGCTTGAAATATTAGAAACTAGATTTAAGCTCGTGCGGTGCACGGTTCTCTATTAATAATAGATTTAGCATTTAATATTCAATTATAATAACAAATATTAACACAAAGCACTACTATTTTTTTTTTTTAATCTTATACAATTAAAATTCACACATATATAAACACTATATATTTTGTAAAATTTTCGTTTAAACAACAAAACAAACCAATTATTGAAGAAAAAATAGAAAGAAAATAAACTATATATGTGAAGCTAACTTTTTTCTAATTATGTACACGATTAAAATGATTGCTAATTGTGCTGATGAGTTGCATACTTAATCCCGCCCCTTGTAAAATTAACATTAATTTTGAGATGTTTAACCTATATACGTGTATTTATGTGAGACATTAGATGGGTTTATATATATATGATAGAAAAAATGCTGAATTTAAAGTGGTGATAAAGTTTTATCATTAGATATGATAAAATTTAATATGATTATTTTTGTTAATATAGTGTTTAATCTTTTAATTCAATGAATGATAATGAGCAGACAGATTTTTTTTTTTTTTTTTTTTTTTTGCAAGATAATTAAAAAGGATATTTATTAATTTAATACGAAGTATGTTTTTACATTTTTTTTTAGTTGACAGGTTAAAATGTCGTATCACCTAATCAAAAGTAATTCCTAAAACCACTAACTAAAATAGATAGGGAAGTAGGGTCGAATCCACAGGAAAACATCGTTCTTCTATTTTTAATTAATTATTATAATCTAAATTATCAAGAAACAAATAAGGTTTGTATGAATAAAACTAAGGGAATAACCAATAATAAAAAGCCTAGGGTCAAGGGTTCACCAATAATTAATACTGCGGGATAAAACATAACAATCAACAATTAATATTACAGAAATAACATGATCAAGAGGCTCTCGCAATTTATTAATCAACATAGATCTAACAGGTCTCGCAATTAATTATTAGATCTAAATTCCTATTGAAAATAGCCTTAATATCAAATTAACATCTGTTCGATTCATCAATTCAATATTGCTATACTTTTACAATCAAATCACATCTGCTCGATTCATAATCCAATTGTAAAGAATTAAAACAATCCAATCAGAAGTTATTATGCAATATCAATAATCAACCAAAACAATTTATCCCTTCATATTAATTATGGATCCCCCTAGAACCCTAGAAATCAACTACTCACACATAATTAAATCTAAACTAATCAAAGCATATATAAAAGGCATGATTGAAATCAAAGCACAAAAATAGCAAAGCAATTAAAATCAAAGCGATAAACAAAGCAATAAAAGATCAGAAACGAGAAAAATAATACCGAATGAAGGAAATATGAAATTGCACTAAAAGGGAAAAACTTGAGTTCAACAATAATCTCTCACTAAAATCTCTCTACAAGGTTAAGAATGAAAATTGTAATCTAAAACGTAGCTAATAAAGCTAACAAAAAGAGTTTAAATACTAAACCCCCAAATTAACTCAAAACGCATATCCTAAACACTACGGAAAAACTCGCGCCCAATCGGGCCTGCCTTTTTCTTCTCGCTGCCTTGCTGAGCATCCGCCCGATCGGGCTCGGTCTTTTCTTGGTCGAGTTTTCCTTTTCTTTTCTTCTTTTGGGGTTCAATCGCTTGTGGCCCAATTTCCTCTTCCTTGGTCCATTACTTGGACCAATTCCACAAACCAAGCCCTTAATCACCCAAATCCTCGGTCTTGGGCTACAAAAGACGGTCATGAATGTGATCATAAGCTCCAATGTCTCGTAGTGGCCAGAAAACCATTGAAATCACCAACAATCAGGGAAATTCCTATAAAACAAATGCCAACTCTACAAAACACTCGAAACCACATATTAGTACTAAAAATAGCTCCGCAGAGCTCAAATATGCATAAAAATGAACGTTGGACGGGGGATAAAATAGCATATAAAACACATATATCAGGTGTTTTTGTATATATATTTTTATATTTAATCTAAATTGAGTTTTTCTAAATGAACGTGGTTTTAGTTTAAAAAATAAAAATAAAATAACGTGGTTTTAGTTGAAAACAAAATAAGTTTAATATTATTTTTAAAGAATATTTATGAATATTTTTATCTAATCAAATAGAACTTTTTTTTACCTCTATCATTTATTTTTTAGTTCTTTAATATTAATTTAATGTATAATTTAAATCCTAATATCTAAAGATAATTTTTAGTTCTTTAAAAAAAATGATATTTTTAGTTTTTTAAATAATTTAAATCTTAATAAACCACTATTCGTTGTTTTATCTACGTGACAAAATTCTGAAATATCATTCGTCATTGCTTAGGCGGTGTGTGTATCTTTTAATTCTAAAATAAAATACAAATCTAATTTTTAATTGGTCGAAATAATACCTTTACTCATGAGGTGCACCGAATACTCCCAAAATAATGCCTACTTTATTTATATATATTAGTTTCCAAAAATTAGCAAAAAATAAAGTAAATAAAAATATTGTTCTAAGCCCGTTGGATTAACCCGAACCCGAAACTTTGGGCTAGTGTGAACATTTCTTGATCTGTGACCTGAAATAACTCGACCCGAAATGACCCGTGATCCCTTTCGATTGACAGTTCTACTTAAAGTAATTAATCATACTACATTGTGAAGTTTTAAACTACTACGTTTACTCCAAAAAAATTATGATATAAAAATAAATTTATATGATAATTTTATAATTGTTGTATATGTGGCGCGACATTTGGTGAAAAATTGAAAGGCCAAGTGTCGCTATCTCGTGATCTGGCTAAAATTATAATTTATTTGTACTAATGGAATATAGGTATTTTATCGGAGATAAAACTCTAAACCTTTACATTCCGCACTTTTATACATCCGGAAACGTTCTAACTTGATCGTCGGAGGCGGAACTCCACCCAACCGGAGTCTTCGTGGTTTTGCAGGTACAGACGGTCGACGCGCATTCTTGGAATTGTAACTCTCCCTGGGGACTCCAAAAACCCCGAAACATTTGGCGCCGTCTGTGGGGAGAGTATTTCCTAGGTGGCATCAGAATCTGTACCGCCTGTTGAGGGCAAACGGCCTATGACCGAAACTGAGGTCCACACGGACCAAGATAATGGTGACAACTTTGAGGTCGATACCTACGTGGCCCCAGACGGGTCATTCAGAACAAGACGCACCCGTTCCCAGGAAATAAGGGAACGGGGCAAAGACAAAGCTGGTCCTAGCAGCCCAACCGTTAAGCCGGCTGGGAGACCCCAGGAGGCGGAGGGTGCTACCCATGTAACTAGAGACGAACTCATGAAAGATCGTCCAAGAAGCCTTCTCCCTCCGGGAAGAAGCATGTGAAAGATCGTGTGCCTACTCCTCACCCTAAACCAAAAGGGGCAGACGGGCCCATGATCGATCTATCCAAACTTCGTTTCCCTGAATCAGGGCAAAGGAAGGCCATCCGGCAAGTTCAGCCGGATGGGTAAAAAAGGACTTACTTAGATGCTTGGATGTTCATCCAGGAGAAGAGAAGTCAACAATTGTCTGAGTCGGCCTCAACGTCGACTTACCTTGATAGTTTCCGGAATACTTCAATGAAGTATTCGGAAACAAATTGAGAGAGTCAGTCACGCGGCATGTCCGCACGTACTGGCCCTCATGTCATCCACCCGGTTCCGTATGTGTCCCAACAGCCATACCTGCCGTATGGATCACCATACATGAAGCCGGCCCTCTTTGGGGGTTAGGCGGCACAAAATGTCCAGCCCATGGACTGGCAGCTTGGGCTGCTAAACCTTGGGGAACAGCCGTCGGCGTTCTCCAAGCCCAACGATGGTTTGACAATCTGCCAGCCGGATGCATCAACAAGTTCAAGATGCTTGCATACCTGTTCGCGTCCAACTTCTCCATGAACATCCCTGCCAAAAAGACAAGTCTCGACTTGGGGGCTATTCAGTAGGGAGATAGAGAAGGGCTAAGGTCCTATGTCAGGCGGTTTAATCTGATAAGAATTCGGATTCAAGGAAGGTCTGACGAAGTTGCCTACACAGACTTCTTCAAGGGTCTGAAGGATGGGTCGAATTTTAAGTTCGACCTGGTCAGAAAGAGGGTTGTTACCCTCTAAGAGGCATTGATGGAAGCCGAAGCCTACATACAGGCAATAGAGCTCTGTGCCATCAAGCACCCGTTGGACCCTACAAAGTCTAACAAAAAGGAGAGCCGGTCTGCTTAGCCGGCTAAAAAAGAAGAGAGCAAGTAAAGAAAAGAAGTCTGGGTGGTGAACCATTCTGGTCAGCCGTCCCGGAAGAAAAAGAGAGAGTTGAAGCCGTACGTCCCCAAGTACGAGTTCAACAAGGACTGCTCCTCCATCCTCATGGAGATCAAAGACCGGTTGACCATTGAAAAACCGACTACCATGAAAAGTCCCATCAAAAGCCAGGACAAGAGCAAGTACTGTCAGTTCCATGAGTATATAGGCCATGACACCAATGGTTGCTATAGCCTCAGGCGGCTACTGGACCGTCTGGCTGATGAGGGGGCTTTGAAGTCCTATATGCTGAAGTCCAAGGGTAACCCCAAAAGAAACAATGGACAACCGTCCAAGAAGCCGGCTATAAGCTCTGACATTGATGAAGAGCAAATCTTTACCATAGCAGGCAGCTTCGTGGGAAGGGGCCTTACCATCCGGGATACCAAGGACAACATCAGGAAGTCGGTCAACTCAGTGGATGAGGGCCAGGCGTCGAAAGACACCTTCCCTGAGGTCCTCATCTCTGAGAAGGATCGGGGCAAGGTCAAGCGGCCTCATGATGACCCTATAGTCATCGAATGCAAGGTTACCAACCAACGAGTGGACCAGATCCTTGTTGATACCGGGAGCTCGTCTAACCTTATAAGCTATCAGTGCTTAGAGAAGCTCAAGTACAAGCTTAGCAGCATGCACAAGGCCTCTCACCCCTTAGTTGGCTTTGGGGGAGGGGTAGTGCATCCGGTGGGGAGGATTGACCTACCCATCCGGCTAGGAGAAAAGAGGAGGGACATCACATGGTCGTCAAGTTCTTAGTGGTCGAGGAATTGACCGCCTATAATCTGATTTTGAGTCGTCCAACCCTCAACGAGTCCAAGGCAGTCATCATCCCATCCTTCATGCTGATCAGATTTTAGAGGGATGATGGGTCAGTGGGTTCCCTGAATGGGGATAAGAAGACGGCAAGAGAGTGTTATCTCTCAGACGTCAAGCCTACTGTGGCCGCAGCCGGCCAAGGCAAGGAGCCCATCGACCTTGATGACTTCAAGGAAGCCGCGCCTGCTCCTAAAACAGCCGGCAAAAAGAGGAAGGCAGACCACCTGGCGGCCGTCAGAAAAGAGAAGCAATAGCAATGAATGATCGGGGAGCGGTCAGATGATCTCCGTCCCCAGCCGGCTGGTGAAAATATTGACATTGTTCTAGATGACAGTTGCCCGGAACGAACAGTTAAAGTGGGGACGGTTGCTTTTGCCAAGTTGGGTGCAGATTTGCACCAACTGCTGAAGGAATTCAAAGACATTTTTGGCTTTGAAGTGGAAGAGATGACAGGCGTCAGCCCGGATCTTGCTGTCCACAAACTCGCCGCAGATCCAAAAAAGAAGTCGGTTAGGCGAAAGAAAAGGAACCATGGCGAGGAAAGATCTCAGGCGGCAGCCGCCGAGGTCAAGAAGCTGCTAGATGCCGGGTTCATTTGGAAATGCTACTACCTGGATTGGGTAGCAAACGTTGTCCTTGTTAAAAAGCCAAATGGCTCCTGGCGGATGTGTGTTGGTTACACAGATCTGAACAAGGCATGTCCAAAGGATAGCTATCCACTTTCAAAGATCGACAGTCTAGTCGACTCTACAGCCGGTCATGCCTTGATGAGCTTCATGGACGCCTACTCAGGCTTCCATCAGATACCCTTGTGGAAAAGAGATCAAGAGAAGACGACATTTGTCACTGATCAAGGGTTATTCTGTTATACGATGATTGCGTTTGGACTGAAAAATGCGCCTGCTACCTTCTAGCGGATGATTAATACGGTTTTCATTAATCAGATTGGGAAGAATGTAGAGGTGATGACATGATAGTCAAATCTAAGCTCCAGGTGGATCACTTTGCTGACCTCCAAGAAACCTTCACCACCCTCAGGCGGCATAAGGTCATGGTTAATCCCAAAATGTGTGTCTTTGGTGTTGAGTCTGGGAAGTTTCTCAGATTTTTGATTGATCAAAGAGGGATAGAGGCTAACCCGGAAAAGGTACAGGCGGTAATTGACATGAAGTCACCCCGTACTGTCAAGGAAGTCCAAAAACTTATCGGTTGTCTGGCGACATTGGGAAGATTCCTCAGCCGGTCAGGCGACAAGTGACTCTACTTCTTCCAGGCAATAAAAAAGAAGACTAGATTCGAATGGGGGGAAAATGCTGAGGCGGCATTCCAAAAATTAAAAGAGCACCCACACTCATTGCCACGGCTGGTCAACCCTCTAGCAGGAGAGGTTCTCTATATGTATTTGGCCGTCTCACATCATGCCCTCAGTGCCGTTCTCCTAGCTGAGAGAGACGACATAGAAATCCCAGTCTATTTCATTAGCCATGTTCTTCAAAATGCTGAGCTGCGGTACCCCTTGGTTGAAAAGTTTGGTCTCGCCCTGTTCATGGCAGTCAAGAAGTTGAAACCATACTTCTTGGCACATCCGGTGGTGGTCTACACAGACTAACCCCTCAGGCGGCTAATGACAACCTTGGAGTCATCCGGCAGAATGCTCAAGCGGGCTATTGAAATGCAAAGTCTGGAAATCACCTACGAACCAAGAAAGGCAGTGAAGGGTCAGGCGTTCGCCGACTTCGTTGTCAAAATGACAAGGCCGGCTCAGCCAGACAATGTTGATCGGGTCTGGAAGGTTTATGTAGACGGGAGCTCTACTATGAATGGCTGTGGTGCAGGCGTAATTTGCAAGTCTTCGAAAGGGGGCCAATATGAATATTCACTACGGTTCAAGTTCCAAGCCTCGAATAATGAGGCGGAGTATGAGGCCCTGCTAGCCGGTATCCGCATGTGTAAGGCTGCAGGGGCAAGGAGAGTTGATGCCTGCTCAGATTCTCAGTTGATCGTTAGCCAATACCATGGTGACTACGAGGCCACCCATCCGGCTATGATCAAATATCTGCAGGCGGTCAAAGACGAGGCTGGGACACTTGACGAATTTCATCTAAGTCAAGTGCCCAGATCAGAAAATAATCAGGCGGATGCACTGTCTAAGTTGGCATCATCTGCCTCTTGTGATGCGCCTAGGTCAGTCTTTTGGGAAGTTATGGAAAAAAGAAGCATTGAACATGATCCCATTGGAGTTCTTGAACGAAGCTCTACCTGGATGGATGCCATCCGGGCTTATTTGGCAGACGACACTTTGCCGGACACCCTTCCAGAAGTGGCTGCGTTGAAAAAGCGAGCCTCAAGTTTTGAGATCTACAAGGGGGAACTCTTCAGGAGGAGTTACCTCCAGCCGCTGCTGAAGTGTGTAACCCCTGAAAGGGGGAAATAGGTTTTAGAGGATCTGCACTCGGGCTTTTATGCATCACATATAGACAGCAGAACTCTAGCAAAAAGGGCCAGGAGGCAAGGCTACTTTTGGCCCACTGTTGAGGCAGACGCCATGGAAATGGTGAAGAAGTGCGAAAAGTGTCAAAGATTTGGCCGGCTCATACACCGACCGACCACTAATTTGACGGCTATCTACAGCCCGGTTCCATTTGCAAAATGGGGCATGGACATCCTGGGTCCATATACGCCTGCTACAAGCGGACGGAGGTATATCTTGGTGGCTGTAGATTACTTTCCCAAATGGGTTGAGGCAGAGGCGGTCAAGAGCATTAAGACAATGGATGTCATCTCTTTTATCTGGAGAAACATCATCACCCGGTTTGGGGTACCTATCACTACTACATTATTGACCAAATACAACGGCCTAATAAAGGCTAATACAACGGTATTTTAATTGCCATTGCAATAGAGTAGGCTATTGCCACAGATTTAACAATGATGTTCTTAGAGGTAGAGCTATTGCCACGGCTCTAAAAAACCGTTGCAATAGCCTAGATATTTTAACAAAAATGAGAGCTAATGCAACGGTATGTGTTGTATGATTAAAAATTTAGAAGCGCGCATTTTTTCCCTCTATTTTTTTCCCCAAATATTTTGAACCGTACAACACGTGTTACTTCCCTCAGCTATATTCACAATGCATTCTCACAATACCGATTCTCATAGTACCCATTTTCACAGCTGAAAGGAATGGTTTCCTTCCAACAAGTGTATTCTTCCGATAGAGGGTTCAGAATTATTACAGAGCAAATTCTTCAGTAAGGTCAAGTGATCGGAATGCCTAGGTGGAGGCCGCTTCCGATCAGTAATATCAAGGTACAATTGATATTACAGCTTAATCTTAACTGAACCCTTCGGGTCGAACCCAATCGAATCTCCGATCTGAGACGACGAATTAATCCGAAAGGATTTAATGAGTCGACATAGTTTTACGAATACAGACGTCGAAAATCGAGCCTAGGGCATCGAGACTGAACGTCGAAAAATCACAATCGACAAGTATGAGCGTAGCCATAGCTAGGCTAGGCTAGCTCAACGCAAGCCTAGACGCACCATGTGTGTGCTAGGCGCACCATGGTGTGCTAGGCACTATTGCAGCCTAGGCGCGCCCTGCAGCCCATCGCAAGCTAGCAACTTGCTAGAATGGGTGCCTAGGTGCGCATGGCAGCCATCGCAAGCCCCTCAAGCACCAGGCAACCCATCGCAAGCTAGCACCATGCTAGCGTGGGTGCCTGGGTGCATATGGCACCTATCGCTAGCAATGGGCGCACCAGCGCACCATCGCAAGCCCTAGTGTTGCGTACGTGCGTGCCTGGCATGGCAGCACCATCGTAGGCACAAGGCGCACCATGGCAAGCATTGGGTGCTGCGTGCGTGCGTGCCTGGCATGGCAGCACCATCGTAGGCACCAAATGCTGGCATGGGTGCCTGCCTGGCAATGGCACACCATGTGCGTGGTGGCTTGTGTGCTAGCCTTCGCATGGCAGCACCAAGCATCGCACCACATGCGAGGGCCTGGGCGCCAGCATGGTGCTAGGCCACGCACAGCAGCCCAGCATCACCACGCATCAAGACTGCCGCATGATGCGCGGGTAGTGCGAAGGAGGTTGCGAGGCGTGTGTGCGTATGGTGCGAGGCACAATGCGGCCAGCATGCGTGGCTCGCTAGCAGCACGCATGCTGGCTATGTTAGCGATGATGCGCGAGGTGAGTGCATGTGTGCGTGGGGCTGCTAGGGGCTAATGCCAGCACTAGGTGCTAGCAGCGCCTAGCGCCAGCACGTAGCACCAGCACATCCCAGCAGCAGCATGCATTAGCTGGTTGGCTGGGTGCTGGGCAGCAAGGCTACGCTAGCTGGCAGCCCCAACTGGCACGATAGCTGGCAGTCAGCTAGCACACCTTGACCTGGTTTTGGGCATGGTGTGTGGGGACCAATTCATGGCCTTGGGGATCAAGGCAATGGTCCCCCCTAAGCCTTGGTCCTCACTTGGCTTTTTCCATAACTATGCCAAGTGTCGATTTGTGATTGAATAGATTAATTATTTAATTTTGGAATTAAATAATTATCATTTTACCAACTCTCCCACATTGATGGGAGATTGGAAATCAAGCGATCATTTCCCTATAAATACCAAGCTTGGTATTGGGATTTGAAACAACCTTGAGTGGAATTAAAAAGGCAACTCTAAGAAAAGAGTAAACCTTTGATTCGTAAAACTCATAGTTATTTTGTTCGGGTCTTGACTAACCTTCAAGACTTAGGACGCTCGGGTCGGGTCGAGGGTACGATCCGTCGGAGATCTCGTCTTTTCGGAATTTTGAAGTAAGAGCTCTTTGGGAGCGAAGCACGCGTCAAAGGTATAATTCTTGTTCTTAATCTTGTTTGATTAAGTTTATTATGCTTGTTTAATTGCTTTAATTAAGGGGCGGGTCTTGGTGGGTTTCCTTCCGCGTAGTGTCGGGTCACTACGAAACCCTACATTGGTATCAGAGCCACGCTCTTTTTAATTTTTGCAATTATTGTTTAATTAAGGTGTTTTAAAAGAATTTAATTTTCTGGTTCATGTTCATCTAATTAGATTAGATGCTCGTTTTAATTAATTTTTAAAACTCGATTTTATTTTCGATTTGGCCGTCGAACCCAGATTTTGGCTCAAAAATAGTGATTTTTGGGTGGAATTGACATTCTGGAACTGGTTCAGGTCTTTTAGGGTTGTCCAGAAGCAAAATTCAAACCAGAAACCCAATTTTTCGGGGGTTTTTCGTTTTTCAACGAAAATTTTAATTCTTTTTAAGCCTTGATTAATGCAAGCATTACAAGGTTAGATTAAATGCACATTTGCATCACTAATCTACTAGTTTTAAAATATCTTGAGCATAATAAAGGAGTGTTTATTAGTGCTTAAGTTGATATACTAATTTATCACATAAACTTCTTTTTCACAAATTTTGCAAATAAATTGCAATAAAGTGTGATTAAGTTCCCAAATAATGTTAAAGTGTGATTTTGTATTTTAAGTTCCCAAATAATGTTAAATTTCTAATCTTTAAAGGTTTAAATGATTGGAACCCTAACCCTAAATTCCATGTTGAACAAAGTTCGGATTTTTCCATGTTTTGGTTGATTAAAATCCGTTAAGTTCAATTACTTGTGAGTAAAATTTGATTAATCTTCATATTGGAAGATGTAATATTGGTATTTTACACAAGTATGCAAGTTGGAAAATTTTTATCATTGGATGGTTAATTTATTTTTTCAACTCCCTTTTGTCAAATCCATTATTAATTTGCATATTGGCAAGATTAATTTTGGACATAACTCATTTTATTTTAAGCATAAAGTTTGACCTAATTTTGTTCAAAATTGAAATTTTGGATAAATTTAGGCTTGTGCACCAATAAAATAAATTTGTTTAAGTTAGACTTAATTTTATTTTATTTTATTTTCCCTCAAAAATTAATTCTAAAATGTAATTTAGAATTGATTATTGTCACACACAAATCGGAATTAAAATTCCGAGTAAAATGCATGCAAAACGATGCAAAACCGCAAGCGTCACCAAGGCTAGTCGGGCTGCTTAGCAGCCCACATGTAGGCTGCCTGTGGTGCGCATATGGCTGAGCATCGTTTGGTGCGTGGCTGTGTGGCGAGGAGAGGTCTGATGTGTGGTGCGTGTGCTGGCGCATGGGCCTTAGGCTGCTGGTGCGCTTGTGCTGATGCTGGGCAGCGAGGCAACAAGCCCCAGCCAGCCAGCCCACTGCTGCCTGCGCAGCTAGCATGCGTAGCATGCGTAGCATGCTGCTGGTGCTAGCTAGCAAGGCAGGCTGTGCTAGGCACATTTGCTAGCTGCCAGCACCACGCACCATGGCGTAGGGCCATGGGCTGCCTAGCAGCCATGGTGCGCCAAGCATCATAGGATGATGCCTTTTTTGCTTAGTACTTAAGCTATGATTTTGCGAATTTTTCCGTATTAATAATTTTAATTAATTATTTTAACGAGGCTAAAAACCTCGATTTTCGATTTTGCAAAATTTTGACAAATTATGGGTTATGCCGACTTAATTAATCGGATTAATTAAGTTTGGATGCGGAATTTAGTGGGAGCTTAATTAAGCGCGTAAGCATTTTGCGTTTAGAAATAATGGATTAAACCACTTTGACTAGTTTTAATTAGGCGCGTTAATTGGATTAACGACCTAAGTTAGTTACTAGTTTTGCGTGTTTAATTATGTATTTCGTAAAATTGCATGGGCCGTTCACAAATAGTGAACGGGTGAATGAAAGATTGCTTTCAAAACAGGTTCTTTGAAAAAGGCAACTAGTGGGGCCCGACTAGGATAGAAAATACGGTCTGCGTTCCGTTATGTATTTTTGTAAATCTAAATACGGTCTGCGAACCGTTAAGTATTTTTGTACTATTAGATTAATCTTAGTCGTTCTAGCTAGCTTCTTTTATTTCATTTTGGCCAAGATGTCTCAAGACGACGTTTCGACGAAGACGAGCCAAGATGAAGACCCATGGAAATTGAAGATTTCAAGGGGTCATGCTAGTTGCCAAATGCATCTATTTTATGCCTTATATATATTGTTATTATATATGATTGCTAGATGCATGTCTAGGATTTCTATTATGTTGCGAAGATTAGTTAAGTTCACTTAAATCAATCAACATAGAAACCCTAGGTCCCTTAATAATATTGAGCTAAAATTTGCCGTTCCAAGAACAACACTTACCGAACTAATGCGCGTATGTGATCGATTACGCCAAAGCGAGGCATCACTACTTCCCCTAGGAACGTAAGGTATACTAGGTATACAAGTTTTCTTGGTTAAGCTCAACGATATCAGTAAGGAGTTCTTAGATGTTGTGGCAAACGAGATAAAATGTCAAGTATGCATTAGATGCGACATTTTATCAAACCGAGAATAGCTTGGAGCTATTAGAAATTGGATTGCTTACCTTAAGATATTTAATGGTTAAGACAAGCCAAAGCATGCTTAACCATTTCTTGATCTTTGGGATCTCGGAATCATTTTATTCTCGCCCATAAGGGACATTCTTAAAAATGCGTGGATAAAATGCTCAATAAGTTTGAATATGTGCATGAACGCTTTAAATTTCAACTTATTGATATATGAATGGTTTTTTCACTTCAAATTCTTTCAATTGTAGAAATCATGTCTGCAAGTAACTCAAACAACAACCAATTCTCTTTGCGCTCAATTCTCGACAAGGAGAAGTTGAACGGGCCAAACTTTCTTGATTGGCAAAGAAATCTCCGCATTGTACTAATGCAGGAGCAAAAGGAATACGTCCTTGATGAGGAAATGCCCGACGCTCCCAATGAGGAGGTCACTCAGGCTGCCCTTAACCGATGGCAAAGTGCAAATCGGGATGTCAAATGCATCATGTTGGCCACAATGTCTCCGGATCTTCAAAAGACTTTCTTTGAAAAGGAGACAGCTTTTGAGATCATTTCTGAACTTCAGAATATGTTCCAAGAGCAGGCCCGAACTGAAAGGTTCGAAACCCACAGGCAGATCCTTGAGAGCAAGCTCAAGAAAGGAGAGCCAGTCAGCCCGCATGTTCACAAAATGATTGGATTATTTAAAAACATGGAAAGGCTTGATGTTGGGTATTCAACCGAATGGCAATTGACATCATTCTCCACTCCCTTCACAAAGGCTATGATCAGTTCAAGATGAACTATAACATGCATAGTATGGAGAAAACCCTCACCGAGCTTCATGGTATGTTGAAGCAAGCCGAGCAAACCCTCAAGGATGAGGGCAAGCATGATATGCTCATGGTGAGGAAGGGCAAGCCGTTCAAACGTGCGGGCAAAAAGAAGAGATTTAAAGGGAAAAAGAAGAAATTCCCGCCTAAGTCAAAATCTGCCAAGGGCAACAAGGACAAGAGGGCAGCTTCTTCTAAATCTGATTCCAAATGTTTCTACTGTAAGAAGAAGGGACATTGGAAACGGGACTGCCTCAAATTTAAGGAAGATAAGAAGAACGGCAACGATGCTTCTTCATCAGGTATTTTCGTTATAGACTTAAACTTCGCTAGAAAAACATCATGGGTATTAGATACCGGATGTGGCTCACACCTTTGTTCCAATGTTCAGGGACTAAGAATAAGTAGGAGGCTAGAGAAGGGAGAGGTCGAGCTTCGGGTCGACAATGGAGCAAGGATGTCTGTCGTCTCCGTTGGAACTCTCAGTTTGTCTTTGCCCACTGGGCTTGTTCTAGAACTTGAAAATTGTTATCATGTTCCTAGAGTTACCAAAAACATAATTTCAATATCGGCGTTGGACGCCAAAGGATTCGAATTTTGAATCAAAAACAATAGTTGTTTTATATATTTTGATAATGTTTTATATGGAAAGGCACATTCAGAAAATGGTCTTTATGTGCTTTCACTAGACAAATAGGTCTATAACATCGAGAATACTGCCAAAAGGGCTAAGACCATCGAGTCGAATCAAACCTACTTGTGGCATTGTCGTCTTGGCCATATTAACATCAAACGCATCAAGAAACTTCTTCAAGAAGGTGTTCTTGATTCATTCGACTTAGATTCGTTTGAAAATTGCGAAGGATGCTTATTAGGCAAGATGATAAAACAACCATTCTCCAAGTTAGGAGAAAGGGCAAGTGACTTATTAGGTCTAATACACACGGATGTATGTGGACCTATGAGCACACCCGCAAGGCAAGGTTACCGATATTTCATCATTTTCACCGACAATTATAGTAGATATGGCTATATCTACTTAATGTCGAATAAATCTGAATCCTTTGAGAAGTTCAAAGAATTTCAGAAAGAAGTTGAAAATCAACTTGGCAAGAAAATTAAAGCACTTCGATCGGATCGAGGTGGCGAATATTTGATCCATGAATTCGACGATCACTTGAAAGAAAATGGCATTCTTTCAGAGTTGACAACTCCCAGAACTCCTCAATGGAACGGAGTGTCCGAACGGAGGAATCGGACCTTGTTAGACATGGTTCGATCAATGATGGGTCTTAGTAACTCCCTATCTCGTTCTGGGGACACGCGCTACAAACAGCAGCACTAATACTGAATAGAGCTCCGTCAAAAGTTGTTGAAAAGACTCCATATGAATTATGGACTAAGAAACCTCCTAGGTTGTCTTTTCTCAAGATTTGGGGATGCGAAGCATATGTCAAGCGATTAATTTCGGACAAACTTCACCCCAAATCGGATAAGTGTTTCTTTGTGGGATATCCAAAAGAAACCAAAGGGTATTACTTCTACAATAAATCCGAGAACAAAGTGTTTGTTGCTCGTGATGGTGTCTTTTTGGAGAAGGATCACCTTTCCAAAATGACAAGTGGGAGGAAAATCGAACTCGATGAAGTTCAAGAGGACGAGAAACAATGTCAACCTGACAAAACTGACAATCTAGATACTTTGGAAGCATCTAAGAAGATTGGTCAGAATCAAACAAACAATGTAAATGTTCAACTGATTACCCTACATAGGTCGTAACGGCAAAGATCTCAACCGGACAGATACCTTGGTATCGTCTCAACCGATGATCAGGACATCCTAGTTATGGATGGTGATGAGCCGGCGACATACAAGCAAGCTATGACGAGCCCCAACTCTGCAAAATGGCAAGAGGCCATGAAATCCGAGATGGACTCCATGTCTGAAAATCAAGTCTGGGACTTGGTGAGTTTTCCCGAGGGTTATACACCCATTGGTTGCAAATGGATCTTCAAAGTGAAGACAGACAAGGATGGAAACGTATCAATATACAAAGCTAGACTGGTGGCAAAAGGTTATAGACAAGTCCACGGGATTGACTATGACGAAACTTTTTCACCAGTTGCAATGCTAAAATCCGTCCGGATCATCCTAGCGATTGCTGCATATTACGATTACGAAATATGGCAAATGGATGTCAAAACCGCCTTCCTTAATGGAATTTTGGAAGAAACTGTGTATATGACACAGCCAGAAGGTTTTGTCGATCCAGGCAACGCTAGAAAGGTTTGCAAGCTGAAGAAGTCCATTTATGGACTAAAGCAAGCCAGCAGGAGTTGGAATATGCGATTTGATGAAGCCATCAGCAAGTTTGGTTTTATCAAGAATCCAGATGAGTCTTGTGTATACAAGAAGGTCAGTGGGAATGATATTGCATTCCTAGTCCTGTATGTCGATGACATACTGCTCATTGGAAATAGCACAAAATTGTTGGAGTCCGTAAAGGGCTGGTTGGGAAAGTGCTTTTCAATGAAGGACTTAGGAGAGGCACAATACATATTGGGCATCAAGATCTACAGGGATAGATCTAAGAGGATGATTGGATTAAGCCAGAGTACTTACATTGATAAGGTACTGGCTCGATTCAACATGGAAAATGCCAAAAGAAGGCATTTACCCATGTCCCATGGCATAACTCTCAGCAAGAAACAGTGTCCGCAGACACCTGTTGAGCGAGAAAGAATGAATCAGATCCCATATGCTTCGTTAATCGGATCGATCATGTATGCCATGATATGTACAAGGCCAGATGTATCGTATGCCCTGAGTGCAACGAGTCGATACCAGTCGAACCCAGGAGAGGCGCATTGGACTGCGGCCAAGAACATCCTTAAGTACCTGAAAAGGAACAAGGATAAATTCCTGGTGTATGGAGGCCACAAATACACCGACGCTAGCTTCCAGACTGACAGAGACGACTTCAAGTCACAGTCAGGATTTGTATTCTGTCTGAATGGAGGAGCGTTCAGCTGGAAGAGTGCCAAGCAGAGCACCACTGCAGACTCTACAACTGAAGTCGAGTACTTGGCCGCTTCGGCAGCTGCCAAGGAAGCTGTTTGGATTCGCAAGTTCATCAATGAACTTGGTTTTGTACCCTCAATCAAGGGGCCGATAGACCTCTATTGTGATAATAATGGAGCTATCGCTCAGGCCAGGGAGCCGAGAGAACACCAGAAGGTCAAACACGTGCAAAGGCGATTTCACATGATAAGGGAATGGAAATCCGAAGGTGAAATCAGAATTTGTTAGATCGGCACGGATGATAATGTAGCCGATCCTTTGACTAAACCTTTGCCTCAAGTGAAGCACAACAAACACGTTGAGGCAATGGGAATCAAGCATGTTGGAGACTGGCTTTGAAATTCCCTGTACATGTGTTTTCATTAAATAGGATATTTAATGTATGACACTGTACTAAAACCATTCATTAATGGAGTAATTAATTTTGTGTAAAATTATCATTCACTCCATTGTTATTTAATTGTGGTTTAGAATTAAATAATGAGTCCATTCGATTTACGGAAATATTCAAAACAGGGTATCAAGACCATGTCTTGGATAAAGAAACACCTGTTAAGTGAACATTTAATATTAAATCGAAAAGTGTCCCTAATCGAGGTCAGCTAACAGATGGACGATTGATGACCGCCATAGATTAGTGTGTAGTATGATTTACAACACCGTTTCTTGTGCTGCGAGGACGTGACGGTCATAAATCATTTGCACAGGTACAGTTTGGAACTGTACTAGATAAGACCTATGAGAGTACTTTAAGAAAATTTAAATTTTATCATAAGTACATTTCTCATTATGACTATCGGAACTTATTTCCTCCGACCATGAGTACTGTGAAGTTTTCTTGTTTGAGTACTAGACTCTTTGATGTTTCCAAACATCTGCCGTAACTGGGGATCATAATGGGAACACTCGGGAGACTATGTCCTCTCAGTAAGAAGAACTTACAATACAAGACTGGGATTGTCCCCCTACTAACAATAGGGAAAATGTTTTGTTGTTTACAAGGCCGCTCGAAGAGTGAGACTGTGAAAATGCATGGCCATGCTCAGATGGATTTTACAAATCATCTGCTTATTGACAGTCGAACTCGGAGATCGAGAAACAATTCTGAACGTAATACGGATGACAAAGAATCTTACCTTATAGTTCATGAAGAAACATTAAGTGACATAGGAAATGAGCTATACACTATATGCACACTTGTCCGGAAGGACAAGTGGGAGATAGAAAGGAATGGTGTCCTTCCAACAAGTGTATTCTTCCGATAGAGGGTTCAGAATTATTACAGAGCTAATTCTTCAGTAAGGTCAAGTGATCAGAATGCCTAGGTGGAGGCCGCTTCCGATCAGTATTATCAAGGTACAATTGATATTACAGCTTAATCTTAACTGAACCCTTCGGGTCGAACCCAATCGAATCTCCGATCCGAGACGACGAATTAATCCGAAAGGATTTAATGAGTCGACAGAGTTTTACGAATACAGACGTCGAAAATCGAGCCTAGGGCGTCGAGACCGAACGTCAAAAAATCACAATCGACAAGTATGAGCGTAGCCATAGCTAGGCTAGGCTAGCTCAACGCAATCCTAGGCGCACCATGGTATGCTAGGCACTATTGTGGCCTAGGCGCGCCCTAGCAGCCCATCGCAAGCTAGCAACGTGCTAGCATGGGTGCCTGGGTGCGCATGGCAGCCATCGCAAGCCCCTCAAGCACCAGGCAACCCATCGCAAGCTAGCAGCATGCTAGCGTGGGTGCCTGGGTGCATATGGCACCTATCGCTAGCAATGGGCGCACCATCGCAGGCCCTGGTGCTGCGTACGTGCGTGCCTGGCATGGCAGCACCATCGCAAGCACTAGGCGCACCATGGCAAGCATTAGGTGCTGCGTGCGTGCGTGCCTGACATGGCAGCACCATCGCAGGCACCAAATGCTGGCATGGGTGCCTGCCTGGCAATGGCACACCATGTGCGTGGTGGCTTGTGTGCTAGCCTTCGCATGGCAGCACCAAGCATCGCACCACATGCGAGGGCCTGGGCGCCAGCATGGTGCTAGGCCACGCACAGCAGCCCAGCATCACCACGCATCAAGACTGCCGCATGATGCGCGGGTAGTGCGAAGGAGGCTGCGAGGCGTGTGTGTGTATGGTGCGAGGCACAATGCGGCCAGCATGCGTGGCTCGCTAGCAGCACGCATGCTGGCTGTGTTAGCGATGATGCGCGAGGTGAGTGCATGTGTGCGTGGGGCTGCTAGGGGCCAATGCCAGCACTAGGTGCTAGCAGCGCCCAGCGCCAGCACGTAGCACCAGCACAGCCCAGCAGCAGCATGCATTGGCTGGCTGGCTGGGTGCTGGGCAGCAAGGCTACGCTAGCTGGCAGCCCCAGCTGGCACGATAGCTGGCAGCCAGCTAGCACACCTTGACCCGGTTTTGGGCATGGTGTGTGGGGTCCAATTCATGGCCTTGGGGATCAAGGCAATGGTCCCCCCCAAGCCTTGGCCTCACTTGGCTTTCTCCATAATTATGCCAAGTGTCGATTTGTGATTGAATTGATTAATTATTTAATTTTGGAATTAAATAATTATCATTTTACCAACTCTCCCACATTGATGGGAGATTGGAAATCAAGCGATCATTTCCCTATAAATACCAAGCTTGGTATTGGGATTTGAAACAACCTTGAGTGGAATTAGAAAGGCAACTCTAAGAAAAGAGTAAACCTTTGATTCGTAAAACTCATAGTTATTTTGTTCGGGTCTTGACTAACCTTCAAGACTTAGGACGCTCGGGTCGGGTTGAGGGTACGATCCGTCAGAGATCTCGTCTTTTCGGGATTTTGAAGTAAGAGCTCTTTGGGAGCGAAGCACGCGTTAAAGGTATAATTCTTGTTCTTAATCTTGTTTGATTAAGTTTATTATGCTTGTTTAATTGCTTTAAATAAGGGGCGGGTCTTGGTGGGTTTCCTTTCGCGTAGGGTCGGGTCACTACGAAACCCTACATGGGATGACAGCATTGATCACGCCAATAACTATTTCGGCTGTTATGAGGCGGCTTTTAAAGCTAGCCTTCGGTTCCCTCTTTATAACGCCATCAGGGCTATATTGAGAGGCTATGATTTGGGCGTCTGGCAATTAACACCCAATTCTTGGGTGAACATTTTAGGATATATTGTCGCCCGCAAGATGCAGAACGTAACGCCTAGCTGTGAGGCTTTTGCACATATGCATTACCTTAGTCGTGCCCCAGGCGGCTGGCAGGCGTCGTATACTTTAACCACTCACCCGGAATATATGATGACGCTTGACAACCCGTCAAAATGGAGCAATTGGAAAAGCAAATTTTACTTAGTCTCCTCTCCTTCCCTCCGCCTGAACCGTCAGCTCCGACACTATAATAGGGATCCGACTCTTCTAGGGAAGAAGTGCGCCCTTCCTCGCGTCCCGGAGGAGGCATATACACAAATAATAGAGGCGGGGCTATTTGAGAAAACAACCATGCCCCTAGATGACGGGTCTGAGATTATTGTACCCAATAATTGGGTACCCCATCCAGACCGGCTTAGGGATGAGGCTTTCCTCTCCGCCTGCGGCCTTAGCACCTTTTTCAGCAGACATATGTAGAGAAGTTAATCGGCTTTATCCTGCCGTCTAAAATATTCTGAGTTGTATTTGACATTGATTTTCTTTTTGCAGAAAAAGGACTAGAAATGGTGCCGCCTGAGAAGACACCGGCCAAGTTTTCTTCCGAAATGATCAATTAAAAAAGAGAAGGGCCCAAATGGCGGCCAAGGACGATGGGGTAAGCTCCGGTTGAGTCCTTTTTACCGTCTGTATAGTTTTGATGTCAATTCAGATATTAACCGGTTGTGTTTAGTTTCTTTTTCAGGCGGGGAGCAAGAATGTTCCTCGCTCAATCGCAAAAATGTTAAAAAGACCGGCTGAGGAACCCTCCCAGGCTCCTTCCAAGGCAAGGAGGGTTCCGGCTCCCCCCTACTTCTGGAAGGCTGCCTGTATCTGACAGGCCGACCTCAGTAGGAAAGAGCATGAAGGACCTCGGCCTAAACACCGGGCCGGTTAACCTTAAGGCGAAGGAGCCTGAAACACCCTCGAGCCGGCAGCCTGCTACAGCAACCAGTTCCAATGCGGCTGGGGGTAGGGTGACCCCTCAGCCTGAAAATGAAGGTATGGCTTTCACATTTAATCCCCCCGGCCGCTTGGGCCTATACGAGTCAAGTCCCAAGCTACCCAATCAGGGGATTCCTCTGACAGTCGTCAGAATATAGGTGTCGCCTATGCTCGTTACTTAACAAATTACTTTATTGGTGCTGATGCCTCTTCCTGTTGGCCTGACCTATAACAATACGCAAAGAGGATGCTGAGGACCCTCACACGGTTTGAGAAGGAGGCAGTGCTGGATGTGCATCAGGTCAACATTCACCGCCTCAATTCCCTGTTTGCTGAGGTAATTTTCCGGTTGGGGTATTGAAGCCAAATTGGCTCTCCTTCGCCTGGCATATAGAATGCGTTTTTACCTTTTTGCCGGTTGTACAATAATTGAGAGACTTACTCTTTTCCGGCTGATGTTGCAGGTGATGCTGAGGGTAGACGGCCTCAAGGTTCCCTTGAGGAAGAAGCAGGAGGAGGTAAGGGACGCCAATAGGCGGCCGGCTGATCTCATTGATGTTACTCAGTACAACACATTAATGTATGAAATTAAAACTAAAAGCCGGGAGATGAAACAGGAGGAGCTTATCAAAGAGCTCACCGCGGCTGTGGAGACAACCAACAAGAAGGCGCCTGAGGATGCTGACAAGGAGAACTCCCAACTGAGGGAAGACATCTCCCGGTTGAAGAACGAGTTGGCCCAGACACAGGCCGACCACAAGGCTAAGCTGGCGGCCGAGCAGGACCGGCTGGTCGCTGAAAACGAGCAGGACTGCGAGGCTCGTATGAAGAAGGTTTGGTCCCTCGTCCACTCGGACTGCAAATGGGAGTTCTTTGAGCTGAGATACAAGTATGCCACCGAGGTGTACGATGCTCAAGCTCTCAGCCTTGAGAACCCGGCTCCCTTCGAGGAATGGACTGGCATTGAAGATCAGGAGGAGGAGCAGGCGGAAGAACAAGCACCAGTTGTTGCTAATCAAACCCAACCTCAGCAAACTCAGGATGCTCCTTCATCCGGCCAGGGTCAGACGTCTCCACCTCCCCAGCAACAGTGAACTTAATTCTTATTTCCGGCCTGCGTGCCGAGTATTTTATGTGTACTCTTTTTTCTCCCCGGACGTGGTTCCAACTGACAATACTTTTTTTTAATAGAATTTGTCGCCTGAGTCGCTTTTGCCTATATTTTCCTTTGATATATTTTGCTTTAATCTTTGCAATTTTCTATCTGTTTGCAAAGTAACTTAGCGCATGCGGTTTAACGGATGCATTGACTTATCCTTCCCCTGGACGGTTTTGCTTGGTAATTGCCTCACCCTAAGCAGGCAACCGTCCAATCAAGCATCCGAACGCATAGACAGATGGTCATTAGCCGCCTTTAGAGAAAATTCTCAAATTATTTTCTAAGTTGGAATAGCAGACGGTTTCGGCTAGGGACCAACCTAGATTACTCTATTAACCGACTGTGATTTAGCCCTTAGGGTAATCAGTCTTTATCAGTTGCATAATAGCAAGCGGCCACTGGCCGGGTGCAGGTGTCATAACCATGTTATGTTTTAGATGCTAAGGCTTTGGCCTTACTAAATTTTGATTTGGAACCGGCTGTAGTGCCTTTGGGCAAAGACCGGTTATATCTGACCAAGATTTCAGTTACCGTTTGTGTTGCTTTGAAGTAACGACCGGTTGTTGACGAGGGTTAAATCGGTCGCTACAATCTAACTCTCAATCAAACAATACTTATACGAACACCTTATAACCAAGTACAATGGCAAATAAAGGTTCGGTCCACGAGGAACGAGAGTAATTGCAAATCAATCTTAAAAACCTAAGCTAGTTCGAAATCAATGGAAAATGGTGTTCTAAAATACTACTAATAAGATGGGATAAACCAGATAAACTAAGACACTAAGGAAGACGGGAATTCACCAAACCATCGGTAACTACGCAACAAGGAATCACAGAGACAAACGGGATATGCAAAGACTATATGTCTGATCAATATCATGAGGTAGGAAGACAACGGGCAATATTAAGCTTGGATTTCTCATGCACTTAACATTACTCGATACATAATCAAACCACATTCAACAATGAAATACTCAATTCACAATCTCTTGTTCAAATCAAGGAAATCATGCAATCAAATTCAAGATTCTAGGTTAGCTACTCCTATTATAATGAATTAACATGCAATCGCATATAATCAATTTAATCACAATCCGTTTATCAAAATCAATCCTCAATTACATAGGTTACCTAGGCCGAGTTTCATCCCGAAACCCTAGCTAGGAGACTACTCACACATATTCATAATCAAAGCAATAATGAATTCCAAAAGCATAATTAATATAAACATGAGTTCTGATTAAGGAATAATAAAGCTTGATTAATAAACAAGAATGAATAATACCAATTGTATTGATGCGAATCAATGGAAAAGTTCAGAACTTTGATATCCGTCGTCAATGAATAATACAAAGAATCTTCGCAAATCTTGCTTCAAATCAATTCAAGAAAACTAAAATCTCTAGAAATATCTCTAAGAAAACTAATGAATCTCTAATACTAAGAACGTTCTCCAATAACTCTCTACAAAGGCTCTCAAAACTATCTCTAAAAAACTGTATGAGGAATCCTCTTAAAGTTGGGCCTTATATACGTCTTCTAATGCGGAGAAGTCAAGCGCGCAGTTAACCCTGGATCAGCACGGCCGTGCTGTATTTGGCACGGCCGTGCTGTATTTGGCACGGCTGTGCTAGCTTGTCAGTAAGTAAACCGGATTTCTTCTTCAAATTGGCACGGCCGTGCTATATATGGCACGGCCGTGCAGCTTCCTGGCACGGCCGTGCTAAAAATGACACGGCCGTGCTGAATATGCTCTAGCACGGGGCTCATACTGAAGCTGACACGGGCACGGGCAACATCTGGCACGGTCGTGCGGGTGCGTGGATACTGACACGGCCGTGCTATTGGCTTGCACGGCCGTGCTGCCTTGCCTGGGGTTGCTTGCTTATAGGCCAGCACGGGTGTGCCTATGGTAACACGGTCGTGCTGCCTGTGCTATGTAATCAATGCACGGCACTTGAACTTCCTTAACTCCTCGGACTTCGGTCAAGGCTAGCTCGGTTACGCATCAAGGGCTCGGGATCCGATTAAACTCGGTTGATATTACCTGAAAACACATCAAAAACAAACCGAAAACCCGTGAAGTACGTAATATGGGGAACGTAAGCATAACAAGGTAATAATCGGCCAAAGCGGCCCCAAATACATCCAAAATCATCCTAAAATATGCTCTAAAGCGCGCCCTAAAGTGCGCTTGTCAAAACCCCCCAAGCTACACTTTTGCTAGTCCTCGAGCAAAAACCAAGGGAAACACACACAAGATCAAATAAACTATACCATTGCGAACAAATCAAATTAAGCACGGAATGAAATCAATGGATCCTACTTAGAACAACCATGCACGGAAGGAAAACTCACTCAAACAAGCAACGAGACACACAATCCAAGATATCGTTGATCAAATGCGAACAAGACCTAAACCAAGCATAGAGAACAAAGAAATCATGCTTCCCTCTAAACCCGACCAAACCAGCCACGTCCTCCCCTTTTGCTTCAAATCACCACCCTAATTGGCCCCTCGTGATTCCTCGAAGGAAACGGAAGAAGTGATGTTTTGAGGAAATAACAAAGGTATCCCGACATCTCGATTACGCATAATCTTTCCATAGGGTTGAAAGGTATCTCCCTCCACCGTTTGAGAACCGAAAACCTCTAATGTCTAAGGGTCTTAAAGGGTTGTAATGTATTGGCAATGGGTAAGGTAGGTGAAAACAATTTAAAAAAAGTGGGGTTAATTCCTAAATGAAGCGCAAGAATCACAATTCTCAAAAACAATAGTTCAAAAGATGTAATTCATTTTCCACAATCTCATTGATTCACATTCTTACACATCCCAAATTATCCATATAATACACACTCAAATGACCTCTTTCAAACTTCAAAACTTTATTTATGTGTCCTTGCCTTTTTCACAATTCGGACGGCTTTTCTCTTCTTCTTTTTTTTCTTTTTAAATTCTTTTTTTTTTCTTCCTTTTTTTTCTTCCTTTTTTTTTTATTGATGGAAAAATGACTTTCACATTACATATTTACAATTAGGCTCACTTTCACACCTGCTCAAACCAACTATCAAACTTTATTTCTTGATTAGTAAACAATAAGCTCAACAAACCTATCTAGGTAAACGCTTCACAACTAAGGGTTGGTAAAACATTGGCCATCGGGTTTGTAACACGGTTAACCAAGAATGGAATTAAAGCTCAACATGGTTAGCAAGTAAGATGATGTAAAAAGAAAATCAATTTGTAACAAAACAAAAGGAACAAAATAAGAAAAATGAAAAAGGTGCCCTCTTCCTCCCTTAAAAGTGTCAAGTCGGTCTTGGGAGCTACAAGTCAACACAAAGATCGAAACATGCGTAATCAAGGATCCAAATATGCCACTCAAGAAGAATGATGAAGGCTAGAACAATAAAACCTCACGGGATTCAAAAACAAAGCAACTACCAATTAAGGGGATCAAATCCACAAATGGGAAGCGACTCCATCTTACCACAGCCCAAAGGCAAAGAGTTTCACATGACAAAAGTGTTCTAACCAACTACCTTCGCCTAGACTCATCTACATTGATCAACAATAGACTCAAACTGTGTATTCATCACTGGCTTAAGTGGAAATAGACATTCCATACACATTCATTCACATTTCGAATCCAACATGAACAATATTCCAAAATTTTGCAATTAGACAAGTTTATTATGATCCAAAAACATAGGAAAAGACTACGAGGCATATCATATAAGCTAAACCACACATCCTCATAGCAGAAGCTTTTCCTATCTAACACAAACATATGTACAACTAAGCCAACTGAATAAGTTTAAAGGCACATAACGAGGCATAAAAATCACATAAAATCCCAATCGACAAACAAGTGATCGAATGATATCAACATCAACGATCCCAGGTTCCTTAGAACCGATCAAACATCCTCGAACCATTCAACTTCTTCCTAAACTAAACTATCCTAAGCACACAAAAAAAAGGAAAAGATCTCACCAAATTTGCTTCCTGGGAGCTCCAATTAACGGCCATAGCATCGTTCTTCAAACTCATGCCGCGTCTCGGATGTTCCCAATCTGCAAAAAGGAAAGACATACTAGCAAACAAGTTAAGGTTAGTCTAGGAAAGCAGTAAATCTTTTTTTTTTTTTTAGAATGAATACAAGTAAGACCCCCCCCCCAAGCTAGAATCAAACATTGTCCTCAATGTTTATACATCAAGGACTTACAATAGTAAGGAGAGGGAGGTAACTAAAGGGAAAGGGAAAGGGATCACGAGCTAGGCCTGCCCGGGCCATAAGGGAAACAGGAGGCCATATCATCAACACTCCTCTTCAGGTCTCTGAAGGCGGAGGTCATGTCCTCGTTCGACCGGTGCAAATCCGCTACCTCGAGCTTCAAATCTTCCATTCCTTGGCGGAGCCAGGAGAAGTCTTGCGCCGGGATCTGCTGGGCCGCATCCGGGCCACCCTCCTCGTCATCATCATCATCATCAGCATCGTCACCTCCTTGGCCCCCGTGGGCCTGCTCATCCCCCTGGTGAGGCTGGGGACTGCGGTCTACATACTCCGTGCCTCCGTCCCCGTGCCAGGCAAAGTCGGGGTCGAAGATCCAGTTGTCTTTGTTGTAAACCACCGTCCTCTCCGGATCGGGCAAGTAGGCGTATGGCTTGCCTGCTACGAGCCACAAATAGCAATCCGGCTGGGATGTCCCTTCAAGCCACTACATGGCTCTCAAGGTGCGCATATCAAGCCTCGTAGTGCCTGGGATAGCCTGCAATTCAGAAAAATCAATCCCATTATATTGCGCAAGAATGGTGATCATGCCACCGATAGTAATATCACCCCTACCCCGGGCTACACCGTCGAGGTGGTCTAGTAACCACGCTCCCATGTCTAGACGCCCGTCCCCACGGGTGAGGTGCCAAATAAACTGTAACTCCCTAATGGAGACTACACCCGAACTATCTCCTCTAGCAAAGATAGTAGAGGAGAAGGTCCTGTGGGACAACCAAAAGGCGGGATTGACGATGGAAGTCGCCTTATCCCTACGGGGATCTCGATCCATTTTCCCCGTGATTTGCCGCCAAAACAACCCGGAGTTGTAGTGTTTTGAGTGGCCATCCTTAGGACCATATTTCAGGTCGGATGTCCACCCAAAGGCGGCATTAACTTGGGCCACCGACATTTGAATGGTGCCCGAGTTCATTAGTTGAAAGGACAAGTACCGGGGTGAGTTATTCTCATCCCGATGCACGTACAAAGAAGACAAAAATTCGAGGGTAAGCCTCTTGTAAGTGAGAGCATGCATGGTAAGGAAAGAATTGAAGTTGGTGTATGAAAATAATTGAACCATGTCACTTTCGATCCCTAAATCCCTAGCGGCTAAAGAATTGAAGACAAGGTTTGGCACGGCCGTGCCGAATTTGGCACGGTCGTGTTGGCTTGGCAGGCTTTTTGCGAAATTGAATTTCAGATGGCACGGCCGTGCTAGAATTAGCACGGCCGTGCCTATTACTTGACACGGTCGTGCTGAAAATGGCACGGCCTTGCTAGAATGTCAGTGGGCTTTTGAGGTTTGGCACGGCCGTGCAGATTTTAGCACGGCCGTGCTGGATTCTGGCACGGCCGTGCTGTCTGATGGCACGGCCGTGCTGTCTGCTGCAGTCTGCAGGTTTTCTTTTCCTTCAAGGCACGCATCACTCTCTTCATTCCGACTTTTAACCAATCTTCTACCTGCACAAAAACACACAAGAGCACACAAAACTCACACAAATTAGGAGCTAAACCAACTACAAAACAAAAGAAACTACTCTAGTAAAAGCAAGAAAATCGGGTTGCCTCCCGGAAGCGCTAAGTTTAACGTCGATAGCTTGACGTGGTCACATTCAACTCTTGTGACCGCATTCGAACACATCTATCACACCAACATGGGCTCCCTCATAGTATGTCTTCAACCTTTGCCCATTAACCACGAAGGATTGCAACCCACTAGAATCATAAAGCTCAACCGCACCGGAAGGGAAAACATCTTTGACAGTGAATGGACCCCTCCATCTTGACATCAACTTACCGGGGAAGAGCTTCATCCTAGAGTTATATAAGAGGACTTTGTCACCAACATTGAACACCTTCCGCTCTATCTTCCGGCCATGGAACTCCTTAGATCGGGACTTGTATAGGTTCGCACTATCATATGCGTCCATCCGAAACTCCTCCAATTCATGAAGGTCCAACATCCGTTGCTCTCCCGCGCTTGCTAGATCAAAATTTATCTTCTTGATAGCCCATTGAGCGCGGTGCTCTAGTTCGACCGGGAGGTGACATGCTTTCCCGTAGACCAAGCGGTATGGGGTGGTGCCTATTGGGGTCTTGAAAGCAGTCCGGTATGCCCAAAGTGCATCATCAAGCTTATCGGACCAATCTTTCCTATTCTTCGCCACTGTCTTCTCAAGGATGGACTTTATCTGTCGATTGGAGACTTCCGCTTGCCCACTAGATTGAGGGTGATAGGTTGTCCCGAACCTTTGATGTACTCCATTCTTTCGAAGCATCCTTTGAAAGGCCCCATGCACAAAGTGTGACCCGTTGTCACTTATAACCGCCCTAGGAACCCCGAACCTTGGAAATATAATCTTCTTGAAGAGTTTCACCACCACCTTGTGATCATTTGTAGGGGAGGCAATTTCTTCCACCCACTTAGACACGTAATCCACAGCCACAAGTATGTATTGGTTCCCACGGGAGGAAGGGAAGGGTCCCATGAAGTCAATGCCCCACACATCAAAGATCTCAAGTTCAAGTATGGGTTTTTGAGGCATTTCATTCTTCTTGGAAATGTTTCTACTCCGTTGGCAAGCATCGCAAGTCTTCACAAATGCCCACGCGTCCCTAAAGATATGGGGCCACCATAGCCCACATTGCAAAACTTTTTGGGCTGTCTTATTAGTCCCCATGTGACCTCCGCAAGGGTCGGAGTGGCACATTTTCAGCACACTATGAACTTCTTCCTCCGGAACGCACCTTCTTAGGAGACCATCTACACCTCTCTTGAACAAAATTGGATCATCCCATATGTAATGCCTTGCATCTCTCCTAATCTTCTTCCGTTGGTTCTTGGAGTAATCGGGGGGAAACTCCTCACAAGACAAGTAGTTTACCAAATCCGCAAACCATGGTAGAATCTTCTCCTTGAGGAGGTATAAAACATCATTCTTCAACTCATCACAAATGGGCAGCCCATCATCTTCTTGTTGCTCCCTCTCCATGCGCGAAAGGTGATCCGGAACCACATTCTCGGCTCCCTTCTTGTCCCGGATCTCCACATGAAATTGTTGTAAAGAGAGGACCCATCGGAGGAGGCGTGGTTTGGATTCCTTCTTCGAAATTAGGTACTTGATGGCAGCATGGTCGGTATAAACAATCGTTTTGGAACCAATGAGGTAGTCCCAAAATTTCTCAAATGCATGAACAATGGCTAGGAACTCTTTCTCTGTAGTGGTGTAGTTCCTTTGTGCTTCATTTAAGGTCTTGGACATGTAATAGATCACGTGAACCCTCTTCTCAACTCGTTGCCCAAGAACACCTCCAATAGCCGTATCACTAGCATCGCACATCAACTCAAAAGGTAGATCCCACCGTGGTCCTTGCACAATCGGTGCCGAAATCAAAGCTTTCTTAAGTGTGTTAAAATCTTGTAGGCACTCTTTGTCGAACTTGAAGTCGACTTCCTTTTGCAATAAGGCAGTCAAAGGCTTGGCTATAAGAGAGAAATCTTTTATGAATCGCCGGTAGAACCCCGCATGCCCTAGGAATTGTCTTACCCCTTTTGCATTGACCGGTGGTGGTAGCTTTGCTATAACTTCAACCTTTACTTTGTCCACCTCTATGCCTGCATTTGAGATCTTGTGACCGAGGACAATACCTTCTTCAACCATGAAGTGAAACTTCTCCCAGTTCAGGACTAAATTCACTCTCTCACACCGTTGTAGGCACTTCCCCAAGTTCACTAGGCAATCATCAAAGGAGGCTCCTCCAACAGAAAAATCGTCCATGAAAACCTCCATCTCGGCCTCCAACATGTCCCCAAAAATGCTCATCATACACCGTTGAAAGGTGCCCGGTGCATTGCAAAGTCCAAAAGGCATTCTCCTGTAGGCAAAAGTACCATATGGACAAGTAAAAGTCGTCTTCTCTTGGTCATCCGGGTTTATAGGTATTTGGAAAAACCCCGAATAACCGTCAAGAAAGCAATAATACTTGTGCCTAGTTAGTCTTTCGAGCATTTGATCAATAAAAGGGAGGGGAAAATGGTCCTTTTTGGTAGATGCGTTTAGACGTCTATAGTCTATGCACATCCGCCAACCGGTCACCGTTCTAGTTGAGATGAGCTCACCATTCTCATTCTCAACTACAGTCATTCCCCCCTTCTTAGGGACAACATGCACAGGGGAAACCCATCTAGAGCTTGAAATGGGGAAGATGATACCTGCATCAAGAAGTTTGGTGATCTCTTTCTTCACCACCTCCCCCATTTGAGGATTGAGTTTCCTCTGCCTCTCAATAGAAGGCCTCGCACCATCCTCGAGAGTTATGTGATGCATACATATAGCGGGGCTAATACCCTTGAGGTTATCAATGGTATAGCCTATGGCACTTTGATGCTCTCTCAATACATCACACAACTTCCGAGTTTGATCCGCATCTAAAGAAGAATTCACAATGACAGGATAAGTTGAATCAGGGCCAAGAAATTCGTACCTTAGATGTGATGGTAGAGGTTTCAATTCTACCTTAGGGGCCTCGTTTACCTCTTTTGTGGTGGCCTTAGCAAGTGCATACATGGGTGTAATTTCCTTGAAACCGTTATCACCATCATCTTCCTCTAGCATTTGCTCCTCTATGTACCTGCTCTCATCGGTATCACTTGGCTCAAGATCATGGTTAGTAGAAAGCAATAGTGTATGCATACTAGAGACAATCGAATCAATAGTGTCAATCATCATGCAGTTTTCGGAAGTAGAAAAAGGATATTGCATGCTTTTGTTCAGATCAAATTCAAGGACCTCCTCTCCTACCTTTAAAGAAATCTTGGCACTCTTCACATCAATGAGAGCACCAGAGGTAGCTAGGAAAGGTCGCCCAAGAATAATAGGTATATGATTATCTTCATCCATTTCCAAAACTACAAAATCCACAGGTATCACAAATTTCCCAACTCGTAGGGGAACATCTTCTACCTTACCCTTAGGAAATTTGATCGAACGATCAGCTAACTGTAGGGTAATGTTGGTAGGAAGAAGTTCTCCTACCCCTAATCTTTGATATACAGAATATGGCATAAGACTAACACTAGCCCCAAGATCACATAATGCATTATCAATTTTCATTTTATTAATAGCACAAGGGATTGAGAAATTACCTTGGTCTCCCAATTTGGGAGGCATCTTGTTCATGATGATTGCACTACAATTCGCGGTGAGGTTAACAGTTTCCACCCCATCACAATTCCTCCTGCCACTCAAAATATCTTTCAAAAACCTAGCATAGTTAGGCATTTGTTTTATAGCGTCGGTGAATGGTATGGAAAGGTGAATTTGCTTTAAAGTATCTAAAAACTTACCGAATTGAACATCCAACTTATGTCTCACAAACTTATGGGGGTAAGGAAGTTTTTGCAATAGATTGGGTTCTTTGACTTGTGTTACTTCCTTTTCATTTAAGACCTCTACAGTTTTATCATTCTCTCCGGACCTCTCCTCCTCACTCTCTATAACAGTATCAGTGGTAGGTGTAGTCACAGATTGACTCCTAGGGGGTACTACTTCATCGCTCCCCCTCAATGTCTTTCCACTCCTAGTGGTGATAGCATTTACAGAGTTTTTAGGGTCAATACCTTGAGGTGGGAGTTTTGACACTCCAACCCCATCCTTTATAGCACTAGCCAACTAAGAAATCTGGGTTTCAAGCATTTTATTATGTGTCATCACTTCATTAAACTTTTTGTCACTGGTGGCCATGAAAGTGTTGAACATTTTGGTCTGTGCTTCCATCATCTCCTCCAAACTAGTCCTTTGCGATGGTCCTTGAGCATTGTAGTTGTCATTAGAGGCTCGGGAGCCACGCGCATTAGACTGTTGGGGATTTTGATTTTGGAAGTTGTTCATGTTACCATTGTTATTCCAATTTCCCCTGTTATTGGCATTCATGTTCTGATTGTATTGCCCTTGATTACCTGCATTTTGTTGGTAATTATTTTGATTACCAAAATTACCATGTTGATTATAAGACCCTTGGGGATTTTGGTCCCTTTGGTTCCTGTTTCCCCACTGGTTTTGCTGTTGGTAGTCAGAATTATTACCCTGTTGATTATAATTGTTCCCTCTTTGATTAGGTGGTAAATATTTGTTATTGTCATTTCTAGGTCTATTATCATAAGACAAGGCATTGACTTGTTCATTATCACACTCATTACCATCATTATAGTTGGATTGAAATTGGGAATCTACGTTACAGGCAGAGGTATCATGGTCATAAGACCCACAGTTTTCACAGAATATACATCCAGCAGGCATATTATTAGAGTTAGAGTGCATACCTGCTTCCTTAGAATAGGATGGAAGATTTTGATGCGGTGGAGCGTTGAGCTTCTCTTTGATAATTGGCATTTCCTTACCTAGATTTACAATTTGCGATGTCAAATTCCCGATTGCATTAAGATGGTCTACCGAATAGACCGCTCCTCCACTCTTGCTCGTGGCCTCTCGCTCTCCATCTTGCCAATCCATATGGTGTCGTACCACATCTTCTATGATATCAATGACTTCTTCTTCGGTTTTGTTCATAATGGGGCCACCTGCTCCCGCATCCAAACTAATCTTCCCTTGAGGACTCAATCCTCCATAGAAAATCTGTAAAACTTGATATGTTGGGATTCCGTGGTGTGGGCACTCTCTTTGATACTCCTTGTACCTTTCCCATGCTTCGTAGATTGACTCCCCACTCCTTTGTCGAAATCCCTAGATCAAAGCTCTAGCATCGGTCGTCTTCTTTTGGGAATAAAATCTTCCCAAGAATGCTGTCGTGACATCATCCCAAGTGTGTAGAGAGTTCGGCTTCACCTCCTTCTCTAACCATTCGAGAGCTTTCCCAATAAGTGAAAAGGGGAAAAGCTTCAATCTCACGAACTCTTGATTCACCCCATTAGCCTTGATGGTATTGCAGTACTTCTCAAATTCGTTCAAATGAGACAAAGGGCTCTCATGCTTGGCACCACTAAACTGCCTTCTCTCGATGAGGGTGATCATAGCCGGCCGGATCTCGAAATCATTGGCCTCAATAGTGGGTGGAGCAATCCCACTTGAAGCTCTATACGCCCCAGGAGTTCCCAACTCCTTAAGGGGTCGTGGTGCTGGCCGATTGGGTTGGCGCGGTATGTCTTCCATTGGAACCTGTTGTGTGTTGTGTTCCTTTCCTTGAGAGTTTGATGACGTCAATCGAGATTTACAATTGCTCTTCAAAGTTCTTTCGATTTCTGGATCGAAGGGTATTAATTTTCTCTGTTTAGACCTGCGCATACACACTAACCAAACCAATTAAATAGCAGGGCTACAAGTGTAGCCAAAAGGGAAAAATCTTTTTGTGCTTTTTTATGATGAACTAGACTCAAGAAATCAAACAGCAATTAACAAACACCGTTCCCCGGCAACGGCGTCATTTTGACGAGGGTTAAATCGGTCGCTACAATCTAACTCTCAATCAAACAATACTTATACGAACACCCTATAACCAAGTACAATGGCAAATAAAGGTTCGGTCCACGAGGAACGAGAGTAATTGCAAATCAATCTTAAACCTAAGCTAGTTCGAAATCAATGGAAAATGGTGTTCTAAAATACTACTAATAAGATGGGATAAACCAGATAAACTAAGACACTAGGGAAGACGGGAATTCACCAAACCATCGGTAACTACGCAACAAGGAATCACAGAGACAAACGGGATATGCAAAGACTATATGTCTGATCAATATCATGAGGTAGGAAGACAACGGGCAATATTAAGCTTGGATTTCTCATGCACTTAACATTACTCGATACATAATCAAACCACATTCAACAATGAAATACTCAATTCACAATCTCTTGTTCAAATCAAGGAAATCATGCAATCAAATTTAAGATTCTAGGTTAGCTACTCCTATTATAATGAATTAACATGCAATCGCATATAATCAATTTAATCACAATCCGTTTATCAAAATCAATCCTCAATTACATAGGTTACCTAGGCCGGGTTTCATCCCGAAACCCTAGCTAGGAGACTACTCACACATATTCATAATCAAAGCAATAATGAATTCCAAAAGCATAATAAATATAAACATGAGTTCTGATTAAGGAATAATAAAGCTTGATTAATAAACAAGAATGAATAATACCAATTGTATTGATGCGAATCAATGGAAAAGTTCAGAACTTTGATATCCGTCGTCAATGAATAATACAAAGAATCTTCGCAAATCTTGCTTCAAATCAATTCAAGAAAACTAAAATCTCTAGAAATATCTCTAAGAAAACTAATGAATCTCTAATACTAAGAACGTTCTCCAATAACTCTCTACAAAGGCTCTCAAAACTATCTCTAAAAAACTGTATGAGGAATCCTCTTAAAGTTGGGCCTTATATACGTCTTCTAATGCGGAGAAGTCAAGCGCGCAGTTAACCCTGGATCAGCACGGCCGTGCTGTATTTGGCACGGCTGTGCTAGCTTGTCAGTAAGTAAACCGGATTTCTTCTTCAAATTGGCACGGCCGTGCTATATATGGCACGGCCGTGCAGCTTCCTGGCACGGCCGTGCTAAAAATGACACGGCCGTGCTGAATATGCTCTAGCACGGGGCTCATACTGAAGCTGACACGGGCACGGGCAACATCTGGCACGGCCGTGCGGGTGCGTGGATACTGACACGGCCGTGCTATTGGCTTGCACGGCCGTGCTGCCTTGCCTGGGGTTGCTTGCTTATAGGCCAGCACGGGTGTGCCTATGGTAACACGGTCGTGCTGCCTGTGCTATGTAATCAATGCACGGCACTTGAACTTCCTTAACTCCTCGGACTTCGGTCAAGGCTAGCTCGGTTACGCATCAAGGGCTCGGGATCCGATTAAACTCGGTTGATATTACCTGAAAACACATCAAAAACAAACCGAAAACCCGTGAAGCACGTAATATGGGGAACGTAAGCATAACAAGGTAATAATCGGCCAAAGCGGCCCCAAATACATCCAAAATCATCCTAAAATATGCTCTAAAGCGCGCCCTAAAGTGCGCTTGTCAGTTGTATCTAGGCTTTAATTGATTATTCAAACCGCAGTGAGTTATCTTTAACCAAGGCAGTTAGTTAAAGTCGCTTGAGTTATGATTTATAAAACAATGTACCACCTAAATGGGAGATGCTCTCTTAGACGAATTCACCCGAATAGGCGTCGCTGGTTGTCTGCTCATGTTGGATCAAGCGATTGTTTGAATGTCATCCGGCCATTGGCCTCAAAATAGCTGCTAAGTTTTGGACTTAGCCTGTTTCTACTCAAGTTAGAGTAGACGTCTGCTCGGTTGTGCATTACACAGACAGGACTGTGTACAAGAAACCATAAAAATAAAGCATCTTTTCATTGATATGCTGTATTTACAAAGATTTAAAAGTCTTTAGAAGTAGTACTTTTTCAAGTTGTCTACATTCCAAGTTCTGGCTAGCTGCCTGCCGTCTGGAGTTTCCAGGCGGTAGGTGCCGCCTCTAACTTCTTTAAAAATCCAATAGGGGCCTTCCCAATTAGGGGTCAGCTTTGCTTGCTCGTTGGCCCTACCGGTTGCCTCCATTTTGCGTAACACAAAGTCCCCCACTTTTAAGGGTAGTTTGTGCACTCTTTTGTTGTAGGCTCTCATCATTCTCAGACGGTAAATCTCATGACGCAAGGCGGCATTGCCCCCTGCGCTCCGGGAGTGAATCCAATGCTAGCCGCATGGCCTCCCAGTTAGCCTCTTCATCATAGAACATGATTCGAAGCGTTGGCTCATAATGATCAATAGGTAAGACGGCTTCAGTGCCATATGTCATGAGAAACGGGGTTTCACTGGTTGCCCCTTTTTCAGTTGTTCTAATGGCCCATAGGACATGAGGCAACTCATCTGCCCATAGGCAACCAGCCCTTTCAATTTTCTTTTTAATGCCGTCTGAGATGAGCTTGTTGAAGGCTTCAACTTGGCCGTTTGCTTGGGGACGGCCGACTGAGGCAAAACAATGTAAGATCCCTTGATCTCCCAACCAACTCTTAAGGGTAGGCATCTCAAACTGAGGGCCATTGTCAAAGACCATAGACATAGGTACCTTAAACTAGGTGATAATGTTCCTCCAAATGAAGGAGATCACATCCAGTTATGCCTCTTTCTTATGAAGGAGATCACATCCAGTTTTTCCCTTGACCGCCTCTGCCTCTACCCATTTGGTGAAGTAATCGACGGCAACTAGAATGTACCTCCGTCCACCTGTTGGAGGCGTATATGGACCCAGAATGTCCATGCCCCATTTGGCGAATGGCACTGGGCTGTAGATAGTCGTTAAATTAGTAGCCGGACGGTGGATGAGTTTGCCGAATTTTTTACATTTATCACACTTCTTCACCATTTCCATGGAATCTGCCTCAAGAGTGGGCCAAAAGTAGCCTTGTCACCTGCCCCTTTTTGCTAGAGTTCTTCCGCCTATATGTGATGCACAAAAGCCCGAGTGCAGATCCTCTAGAACTTCTTTCCCCTTTTCCGGGGTAACATATTTCAGCAACGGATGGAGGTAACCTTTCTTGAAGAGTTCTTCATTATGGATCTCAAAACTTGCAGCCCGTTACTTCAATGCAGTCGCTTCTAAATGCGCATCCAGCAAAGTGTCGTTTGCCAGATAGGACCAGATGCCATCCATCCAGGTCGAGCTTCGGTCAAGAATTCCAATGGGATCATGTTCAATACTTCTCTTCTCCATGACTTCCCAAAAGAGTAACCTAAGCGTATCACAGGAGGTGGATGATGCCAGTTTAGAGAGCGCATCCGCCTAATTGTTTTCTAACCTGGGCACTTGACTTAGATGAAATTCGTCAAGTGTTCCGGCCTCGATTTTGACCGCCTGCAGATATTTGATCATAGCCGGATGGGTGGCCTCGTAATCACCATGGTATTGGCTAATGATCAACTGAGAATCAGAGCAGGCGTCAACCTTTCTTGCTCCTGTCGCCTTACACATGCGGATACCGGCTAGCAGGGCCTCATATTCTGCCTCATTATTCGAGGCTTGAAACTTGAACCGTAGTGCATATTCATATTTTTCCCCTTCTGGAGACTGGCATATTATTCATGCACCACAGGCGTTCATAGTAGAGCTCCGTCTACATACACTTTCCAAACCTGATCAAGATTTTCCGGCTGAGCCGGCCTTGTCATTTCAACAATGAAGTCAGCAATTGCCTGACCCTTCACTTCCTTTCTAGGTTCAAAAGTGATTTCAAGGCTTTGCATTTCAATAGCCCATTTGAGCATCCTACCGGATGACTCCAAAGTTGTCATTGGCCACTTGAGGGGTTGATCTGTGTAAACCACCATCGGATGAGCCAAGAAGTAGGGTTTCAACTTCTTGATTGCCATGAAAAGGGCAAGGCCAAATTTTTCAACCAAGGGGTACCGCAGTTTAGTATTTCAAAGAACATGGCTAATGCAATAGACCGGGAGCTGAATGTCGTCTCTCTCAGCTAGGAGAACGGCACTGAGGGCATGATCTGAGATGGCCAAATACATGTAAAGAACCTCCCCGGCTAGGGGGCTAACCAGCCTTGGCAACGAGTGCAGGTGCTCTTTCAATTTCTGAAATGCCGCCTCAGCATTTTCCCCTCATTCAAATCTAGTCTTCTTCTTGATTGCTTGGAAGAAATAAAGGCACTTGTCGCCTGACCGGCTGAGGAATCTCCCCAATGCAGCTAGGCAACCGGTTAACTTTTAAACCTCTTTGACAGTGCGGGGTGACTGTATGTCAATTACCGCCTGCACCTTTTCTGAATTGGCCTCTATCCCCCTTTGATCAATCAAAAATCCGAGAAACTTCCCAGACACAACACCAAAGACACACTTCTTGGGATTAAGCATGACCTTGTCCCCCCTGAGGGTGGTGAATGTTCCCCAGAAGTCAGCAAGGTGATTTGGTTGTAGCTTAGATTTGACTATCATGTCATCAGTGTACGCCTCTACATTCCTCCCATTCTGATTAATGAAGAATGTATTAATCATTCTTTGAAAAGTAGCAGGGGCATTCTTCAGCCCAGCGGCATCACCGTATAACAGAACAACCCTTGATCAGTAACGAATGTCGTCTTCTCTTGATCTTTTTTCCATAAGGGTATCTGATGAAAGCCTGAGTAGGCGTCCATGAAACTCATCAAGGCATGACCGGCTGTAGAGTCGACCAAACTGTCGATATTTGGAAGTGGATAGCTATCCTTTGGACATGCCTTGTTCAGATCTGTGTAATCAACACACATGCGCCAGGTACCATTCGGCTTTTTCACAAGAACAATGTTTGCTACCCAATCGGGGTAGTGACATTGTTAAATGAACCCACATCCATTAGCTTCTTGACCTTGGCGGCAGCCGCCTGAGATCTCTCCTCGCCATGATTTCACTTCTTTTGCCTAACTGGCTTCGTTTTTTCGATCCACGGCGAGTTTGTGGACAGCAAGATCCGGGCTGACGCCTGGAATCTCTTTCACTTCAAAGGCAAAGATTTCTTTGAATTCTTTCAGTAGTTGGTGCAAGTCGGCACCCAACTTTGCAAAAGCAGCCGTCCCCACCTTAACAGTTCGCTCCGGACGTGCATCGTCCAGAGGAATGTTAATATGCTCACCAGCCGGCTAGGGACGGAGATCGTTTGACCGTTTCCCAATCAGTGATTGCTATTGCTTTTCTTTCTTGACGGCCACAAACTAGTTCGCCTTCCTTTTTTTGCCGACTGCTTTAGGAGCAGGCGCGGCTTCCTTTAAGTCATAAAGGTCAATGGGTTCTTCGCCTTGGCCGGCTGCGGCCATAGTAGGCTTGACGTCTGAGATATAGCACTCCCTTGCCGTCTTCTGATCCCCATTCAGGGAACCAACTGATCCATCATCCCTCTCAAATTTTAGTAGCATGAGAAATGGGATGATGACTGCCTTGGACTCGTTGAGGGTTGGACGGCCCAAAATCAGATTGTAGGCGGTCAATTCTTCAACCACTAAGAATTTGACGACCATGTGGCATCCTTCCCCCTTTTCTCCTAGCCGGATGGGTAGGTCAATCCTTCCCACCGGATGCACTACTCCATCCCCAAAACCGACTAAGGGGTGAGAGACTTTGTGCATGCTGCTAGGCTTGTACTTGAGCTTTGCCCAGCACCTGTAGCTGATAAGGTCAAACGAGCTTTCGGTATCAATAAGGATCCGGCCTACTCGTTGATTGGCGACCTTGCACTCGATGACTATGGGGTCATCATGTGGCCGCCTGACCTTGCCGCGGTCTTTCTCAGAGATGATGACCTCAAGAAAGGTGTCTTTCGACGCCTGACCCTTATCAACTGAGTTGACCTCCAGCCTTCTGATGTAGTCCTTGGTTCCCCGGATGGTAGGACCCCCTTCAGCAAAACCGCCTGCTATAGTATAGATCTGGTCTTCATTAGTGTTCGAGCTAATAGCAAGCTGGTTTAACTTTTTGGACGGTTGTCCACGATTTGTTTGAGGGTCACCTTGGACTTCAGAATGTAGGACTTCAGTACCCCTTTGTCAGACAGACGGTCCAACGACCGCCTGAGGCTATAGCAATCGTTGGTGTCATGGCCTATATCCTCATGGAAGTGACAATATTTGTCCTTGTCCCGACTTTTGATAGGACTTTTCATTGCAGCCGGTTTCTCAATAGTCACCCGGTCTTTGATCTCCATGAGGATGGAGTAACAATCCTTGTTGAACTCGTACTTGGGGACGTACGGTTTCAACTCTTTCTTTTTCTTCTGGGATGGCTGACCAGAATTGTCCGCCACCCAGACCTCATTCCTTTTCTTGCTGTCTTCTTTTTTAGCCGACTGAGCTGACCGACTCTCTTTTTTGTCGGACTTTTTAGGCTCCGACGGCTGCTTGATGGCTCAAAGCTCCGTCTCCTGTATATAGGCTTCGGCTTCCATTAAAGCTTCTTGGAGGGTAGCAACCCTCTTTCTGACCAGGTCGAACTTAAAGGTCGACCCGTCCTTCGAACCCTTGGATAAGTCTGTGTAGGAAACTTCGTCAGACAGCCCTTGAATCTGAATTCTCATTAGATTGAACCGCCTGACATAGAACCTTAGCCCCTCTCTATCTCCCTGCTGAATAGCTCCTAAGTCAAGACTTGTCTTTTTGGCGGGGATATTCATAGAGAAGTTGGACGCGAACAAGTATGTAAGCGTCTTGAAATTCTTGATGCATCCGGCTTGCAGATTGCCAAACCATCGTTGAGCTATACCCTTCAATGTCACCGGGAAGCATCGGCACCAGGCGGCGTCATCCAACCCCTGTAAATACATGAGGTTGGTGTATGTCATTAGGTGGTCTTCCGGATTGGTGGTACCGTCATAGGTACCAAGCAACACATTCTTAACCTTGGTCGGCTGAGCTGCCTCGGTTATCTCCCTAGAGAACGCCGATGGCTGTTCCCCAAGTTTTAGCAGCCGGAGCTGCCAGTGCATTGGCTGGAAAATCTGTGCCGCCTGACCCCCAAAGAGGGCCGGCTGCATGTACGTTGATCCATATGGCAAGTATGGCTGTTGGGGCACATACGGAGTGTAACACCCTAATAATTCTCTCTTAAAAACCTGTAAATACCTTTAACAATCTGCAAGAGAATTACTGACGTGCTAAATAAGTTAGTTTTTCCGCTGCTAAATTCTGAACTAACCTTAACGTTTGAACATGTGGCGGTAGCACGTCAGTAATTCTCTTGCAGATTGTTAAAGGTATTTACAGGTTTTTAAGAGAGAATTATTGGGGTGTTACAAAGTGGTATCAGAGCCAAGTTGTCTCCCCATGCTCCAATTCGGAACATCAATAAAAGAAAAACCCTATGCCTCCTTTCGGAAACATTAATAAACATCCAATGGCAGACGGGCACGACTCCGTGGCCATAGCTAGTATGAGATCTCATTTAACTCCTTATAGTTTTAAAAAGCATTTGTAAACAAGAGACTCATAGATCAGACGGCCCCTAGAAAGTACACGGCTAATACCCCATGTGCCCCAACCCCTGTTTGTCATTACTTTAGATGTGCACAAATCCAGAGTTTTATTCACATCTTGCACTTTACGTGATTTACAAGTTTAAACTTAGTGATGACTCAAATGCAAAACAATACAACCAATCATACATCCATCATTCAAACAATTCAAATTTCTAATTCAATTCTTGATTTATTAGTGACAAACAATATTTAGTATTGAATCCTTTAACTACCTCGGTGTATAAACACCTTAAGTGCATAAGGCACCTCAAATCCTCGACCTCGTCTTATAAGACTTTAATTCTCCCTTTACTCATTCCATTTCAATAAACATGAACGAGTATTAAAATAATTCATTCCACATATTCACGTACGTTTGCCTCTAAGCTCATCTTGCATGTTAATGCATAAATAATACTTACAAGATAAATTAATACGCATTCCTCATACATGAATCAAACCAATCATCACATTAATCATCAATCAAACTCACTACCAAACAATTTCGTCCAATCTACAAGTTTCCTAACATGATTCTAATTTTTTCCCAGTCCTTAAACATGCTCCTACAGTCAAGGTTTTCGTATCCTTGTACGTACCTTGAGTAAACGAGTTGGTTGGCCACTTTAGGAACTAGAAATCGCCTTCTACAAAGTCCTCTCCTAAACCAAACAATAATAATTCAATCAATATTCAAGCAATATAATTTACATTAATACTAACTTACTTTAAAACCCCTTAAGCCATTGAAATAATGCTTTTAAATTACTCACAATAGTCAAAGTTAATAATTTAATACTTCAACTATAAGTTTATATGTTAAAATCATGAAAATGTAGCTTATAACATAGAATTCCAGCAACTTTAAAGTAAGGATTATAATCTGGAAATTTAGTTTAAAATTATAAAACAACCTCATAAACATCTCTACTTGAAATAATCATTATATAGTAGGTTAGTATGTTAAAAACCTAAAAATCCATCATAAAACCATGATTTAAAACCTTTAAAATCAAGATTAAAAATCTGAAAATTTAATTTAATAGTAGAATGTATGAATACAACAATCTAAACTTGAAATATATAATTAGAATTCAAGTAGTTTCATAAAAACTCAATCAAACCTTCAAAATTCAATCAAACAACACTTTAAAACCTTCCTTTTTGCTAGAATTAAAAGCTTATATATTATTCTTAAAATTTCTTACATAAAAACATTAAAATACATACTTATTCATAAAATTACAGCAAGTTTAGAGCTTTATAAAAATCTGAAAATTTATTTTAAACATTAAACCTTCGTTAAAAATCAAAAACTGCCCGAAAACCATATTTAGAGGCTGAATTTGGCCACGAGAGGGTGGTGCTCACAACTAAAGATAGTGAGTTTTGATTAAAACGTCGTTTACACACGAAAAACACTATTTTTTTTGTAAAAATCGAACGAGCTAAAATCTAAACGTGATTAAAACGTGAATAAAAAAAATTAAGAACGGAGATCATAAGTTGATTACGGAAAACTGAAAAATTTGTTTTTATGCTTAATTAATCATTAGAAATTTAATAGGAACAAAAGCCCCAAATTAATTGATCATTAGAACCCTAAAATCCCAATTTAACTAAATTAAAACCCTAGGTTTAAAATTACAAAATCTGAAAATTAATACAACAATTATAATCTGAAATTTATTAGTTTAAAACATCAAAAACATGATTTTGATACTAAATAAACTAAATTCAAGCAATAAAAACCAAAACCCAAAAATCAATTGCATAAGCATTATGAAAATAATAAGAAATAAAGGAGGAAGAAAATAAGACTAACCTTTTTATGTGGGGAAAATTTGGGGATTCATGGGGTATTTATAGGAGAGAATTGTAGGGTAGAATTGGGTTTCATGAAAATAATGGGCCAATTAAATAAACAAATGGGCTAGGCTTTGTTTTTATGATAATGGATTATAGGATAAAGGTTCATAAAATAATTTAGCCTAAAATAATTTTTGACCCAAATTAATAATTTGAAAATTAAATTCTGAAAAAATACAAATAAATACTATAAATAAAATAAAATTTCACTCATGAAATATTTAAAAATACGGGGGATTACACGGAGCCGGCTGGATAATCTGAGGGCCAGTACGTGCAGACATGCCGCGTGACTAACTCTCTCGATTTGTTTCCGAATACCTCATCGAAGTATTCGGGAAACTGTCTGGGTAAGTCGACGTTGAAGCCGACTCAAATAATTGTTGACTTCTCTTCTGCTAGATTAACATCCGGACATCCGAACAAGTCTTTTTTTATCCATCCGGCTGAACTTGCCAGATGGCCTTCCTTTTCCCTGCTTCAGGGAAATAGAATTTTAATAAATCAATCATGGGCCCATCCGTCCCCTTTGGTTTAGGGTAAGGAGTAGGCACACGATCCTTCACATGCTTCTTCCCTGAAGGAGAAGGCTTCTTAGCCGACTAACCCTTGTTGGTGCCAGTCGTCTTCTTGTTTATCAGGTCATTGATCTCCCCTTTGAAACTTGTCATGAATTTCATGAGTTCGTCTCTTGTAATGGGGGAAACACCCTCCACCGCCTGGGCTTATCCAGCCAGCTTGACGGTTGGGCTACTAGGACCAGCTTTGTCTTCGTCCCATTCCCTTGTTTCCTTGGAATGGGTGCGTCGTGACCCATCTGGGCCACATAGGTGTCGACATCGAAGTCGTCACCACTGTCTTGGTCCGTATAGACCTCTACTCTGGCCAAAGGCCGTTTCTCATTAGCAGGCGGTACAGACTGCTATGAAGCCATCTTAGAAGTACTCTCCCCACAGACGGCGCCAAATGTTTTGGGGTTTTTGGAGTCCCTCGGGAAAGTTAAAATTCCAAGAATGGATGCCGACCGTCTGTACCTTCAAAACCACGGAAACTCCTATTGAGTGGAGTTCCGCCTCCGACGATCAAGTTAGTATGTGTACGGACGGAGTTAAAGGTGCGGAATGTAAAGAGTATCTGCAATTAATATTGCTCTGGTTTGTTTGAATATTTCTGAATCTGCAATAAATGGGGATCTCTCCCTATTTATAGGGTTTGAGGATCAACTCCCCTTTCATGACTTGGACTGCCACGTGACTTAAGAGGATTAGTTCTTTCAGAACCTCTCTGAGGCTAACACGTGTCAGCATGCTATTGGTCCATGTGGACAAGGGTATTTTTACCCTAAACAACATGTTTTGGTGAATTGATTATGTTTGAATGGAATTATGGATGCAAGCATGTTGAATTATATTGGATTAATTGTTTGTATGGAATGTTGATACAAGCATATTTTTATTGGATTGGCTTATTAACCACATTGGATTATTGAAGGATTGGAATTGAATGGTTTAAGTGGAATGAATTTACTAATCAATCCATGAGGTTATTATTATTTTATTTATTACTCAAGCATGACTTGTTAGTATGTTGAGTAAAGGTGGATTAAGCCGAAATGGCAAGATGGGTTGACTATGTTCAAAAATTTTAGATATCATGGAAGATTAATGGAATTAAAAGGTCAATTTGTGGTGTGATCATCGTTTTCCTAAATAAGATTAAAAGTGAATTATATGTATGATTATTATGTATGGTTTACTTGAATAAGTCGGTTATTAAGTAAACTTTCAATCACGTAAAGTGAAACATGGATGAGCAATAAAACTCTGGAAAGCGTGCACTACTTCTAGAGTATTGACAATTATGGGTTGGGGTACACGGTGGTAGCCCGTGGCTTTCCGAGGCTTGTTTGATCAACATGTCCACTTTTCTTTTGGTATTTACATTTTTATTTTATAATGAAAGTTAGATGGGATCCTAGACTAACTTTGTGAGAATGGAGTCGCGCTCATTCTTGCATCGCGTTATATTTTTATTTTAAATGGTCATTTGGGACCAAAATGATTTAGTGGGTAGATTCCGACGGACACAAAGTTTGGTTTTTCGCTGCGATACCACTACAAGAAAAAGGGTAGATTCCAACGGACACAAAATTTCGTGGGAAATCCTATATATTCCGGCGGATTTTTATTCCGTCAGAATATTCCGACGGAATTTCTACGGAATAAAAATCCGTCGGAATATATGGGCATTCCGACGGAATATTCTGTCGAAAAATTTATATTCTGACGGAAAAAAATCCGTCGGAAGTTTCCGACGGAATATTCCGTCGAAACGTTAAATTTCCGACTGAATAAAAATCCGTCGGAAATTAATTAAATAATAAAAAAAAACCTCTTTAAAACATAAAAAAAACCCTAAAAACCCACACTCCTTTCTCTCTCCCCACCTCCCTTCTCTTTCTCTCTCCTCTCTTCTTTCCTCTTCCCCTCTTTCTCCTTCCTTTCCTCCCTTCTCCTTCCTCGGCGCACACATCCTTCCTCTTCCCTTCTTTCTCCTTCCTCTCCTCTTCCCTGTTTCTCTTTCCTCTTCCCCTCTTTCTTTTTTTTTGTTTCGTTTTCTTTGCCAACTCAAGGTTATTTCAAGATATTCAATGGCAACTTATGAAAATCAAGGTTTTCATGTCAAATTCGACCATGAAAACTCTAGATCTAGAGTTTTCATGGTCGAATTTGACCTTATAAACCCAATTTTGACTTTTTTTTGGTCAAATTAAGGTATGTTTCTCTTTTTTTTCTTCTAAATTTTGATTTTAATTAATTTGTTGAATTTTCTGGATTTTTTGAAATATATGGTGTTGGTGAATTATGGATTTTTTTTATGTTTTGTTTTCGGTGGTTGTTTCGGGTGGTGAGGTGGGTTTCGATGGTGGTGAGGTGGGTTTTGGTGGTGGTGAGGTGGGTTTCGGTGGTTAGGAGGGTTGCGATATGGTTGTATACGGTAGTGGGTTTGGGTGTGGGTTGGTGGTGGTGTGTGAAGGTGGGATAGGTGGTGGTGTACGGTGGTGGGCTAGTGGGTTTGGGTGTGGGTGGTTTCGGTGGTGTTGCGTGGTTGGGGCTGGCAGGGGTGGTGCGTGAGGGTGGTAGGGGTGGTGCGTGAGGGTGGTTAGGGGGCAGGGGCAGGGGACAGGAAGTAGGGGGTAGGGTGCAGGGGCAGGGGCTGGTAGGGGTGGTGCGTGAGGGTGGTTAGGGGGCAGGGGGCAAGGCTGTGGGGTGGGGCTGCTCTGTTTTTTTTTTTTATTTATTAACTTTTCCGACGGAATTTTCCATCTGAATATATCATTTCCGATGGAAAATTCCGTCGGAAACCTACCCACCTCCGACGGAAATTTCCGTCGGAAATTTGCGACGGAATTTCAAATAAAGTCAAAAACAGCACCGACATAATTAGATCCGTCGGAATAACGCCTTCCGACGGAATTTCCGTCGGAAAAGGTCGAATTTCCGACAAAGGCTGTTATGACAGACTAACTCCGACAGAATTCCGTTAGAAAGCCTGATTCCGACGGAATTTTTCCGTCGGAATCCAACTGTTTTCTTGTAGTGTACTTTGATTAAGCCTTAACATTTTAACACGTGGCAGTAACATGCCAATGGTTCTCCTCTATTTTATTTAGATTAAGCGGTTTGGAAAAGGGAGTATTATTGGGGTGTTACATTAGGGGGGATGAACTAGAACTCCTAACCTCCTATTTGTACCTCGAGTGTGGGAAGCTTAACATCCCGTTAAAGATGGCCCAACATTTTCACCGTAGTGCTAAGGATTTTGAAACACCGAGGGCGGGAACCTCTATTTACTTTGGTGGGTTAGTAACCTACATTGCGGTTAAATTGTTGGGGTTTGAGCCTGATGACCATAGGAGGGTGCGTGGATGGGAGTACATTGATGGACCTAACCTACTTAGGAGGGCTTAATTGGTTTCAACCTACCTATGGTGTAAGTCGGCCTAATGAGTTATGGTGGATAGTCCATAGAGAACCGAGTAGGAGAGACTGAGCTTTTAAATTGCCCAACCCCGCTATGACTAAGTTTGATAGGGGTAAGACATCTTACACTTATGTCATTGGCAATGAAGGAGAAGCTCAAGAAGCTCCTCAACCTCCACCACAATTCCAACCTCAACCTCCACCCCAATTTGAACCCCAACCCCAACCTTACATGCAAGACATCCCCTCCTCCTCTCATGACTATAACATTGATCCTAATGCACCATATGACTTTTCGGCTCTTAGGGGGATAGGATCGATAGAGGGCAAGGAAGGGTAGAGGGAATGGTTCAATCCCTTGTTAGAAGGGTGGGGTCAATTGATAGAAGGGTTGGGTATGTTGAGCGAAACCTAGGGAGGGGTTTATATCCCATGTATGATGACTATGCACGCCGAGGTGCTATTCCCCCCGAAGCTATGCTTCCCGATTAGTTTCAACCTCCCCAAGGAGGGTACACCGCCCCTAGTGTTTATAATTCTTATGTAGACTACTCTTCTTTCCATGGTTATGGGGCCGATGTTCCTTTTGGAGGGTTAGGTGGGAATGTGGATCCTAAATATTTTGCAGGTAGTTCGGGTCATGGAGGTGCTGGTTCTAGCCATGGAGGTGGTGGTGGCTATGCTAGGATGGATGCAGATGGTGATGATGATGAGTAGCTACACGTAGCTACACTCCCAAGTTCAATGAGGGCATTGCTTGATTTGGCTTGAGGGGAGATGGTTTTGTATATACGGTATTCTCTCTCTCTTCTCTATTTTATTGCTTTCTTAGGATTAGATTTATTGCTTTAAAAAAAATGCAAAAATACGTTCCAATGAAAAGATAAATCATGCTTCCCTGTGCCCCTTGATGAAAATTGTTTGGAAAATTTGTTTTGACTCTTGGTTATTGATGATGAACATTGTAGATTAGTTGGTCATGATTTGATGTTTGATTTCCTTGAAGTCTTAACATGCGTCAATTTTGCCCAACTACTTGTGAATATAGTGCTTGACTAGTTGATTTGGTGAGGAATGTATGTTAGTTCCTGGTATATCAATGAAGTTAAGTATTGGTCTTTAACTATGAGTAATGTTTGTATGATTCAATATTATGCACAATGAGGAGGACGAAGGCGTTTTTTTTTAGGTGGCCTTCAGACGATATTAGATACATTTGTTCCCTTCTTGATACCCATGTTGTTGCTTGTGCCCTTTTATTGTTTATCTAGCCACATTACAAGCCTATTTTTCCCCATTGGTTACTAGTCCCAAGCTTGGCTTGGGGGAGCTATTGGTTAGTGAGGTGAGGGAGTTGTAGTGTGCACATAATTTGCACAATGTGGGTGAATAAGAGGAGTAATTTGTTCTTTTGATGTTGTGATTGGAAAAAATGAGAAAATTGTTGTTCAAAGTGAAAAAATTCCAATGTGAGATGAAAAGAAAATAAAAAGAGCAAAAAAAAATAAATTGTTTCAATGTTCAAGTGTTCTAATTGAAGTTGCTAAAGAAAAATAAAAGAGAGGAAAAAAAAAAGGTTTTAAAAAAAAAAGGGAAAGGAAAAAAAGAAAAAAAAAAAGTTCAAAGTTTGTTTGTTCACTCAAGTTCTACATTATTATATTTGTATGAGTGAAATTGTAAGTGTTAGAGAATTTGTGAAGAAATTGGTTTGATTGTTTGGTGAACTTTTGTAGTGTTGAGTTATGTTGGAGGTGATTGGTCATTATTTACTATGACCTTGGTATTAATAGGATTTGGCTCCCTAAAGCCATGACTTTTCTCTCACATTTTCCCAAATTTATCCTACCCTTTACCTAAGCCTTACGTTACAAGCTTTGAATACCTTCCGACCTTTGTACATAAAGTTGTGTGAATGTGAAAGTAGTTGTTTACCAATGCTAAAAATGATTTGATATATTCCAAGTCGACTACTAGGTTGAGTGTATGTCTTTTGGAGGGCATTGTTCGCATATAAAGGGGTTGGGATGGAGAGCGATCGAGTACATCTTTTACTCGCCACATAAATAAGAGTTGAGTGTTTGAGCACTAGTCTTGAATTCTATATGCTCTTGTGGTTTGCTCTACTTGACAATTGTTAGGGAGGATTAGTAATTGGATGGATTTGAGTGATTGATTATGATGCATGTTTGTTAGATTTGCCTTGAGTTGTATCGTGGTTTTAAAATGGATATGGGGTGAAGTTTAGATATGTTTGATTCATTTCTTTGCTAAGGGACAAGCAAAGGTTTGGCTTGAGGGAGTTTGATATATGTGTTTTATATACTATTTTATTCCCCGTCCCACGGTCATTTTTATGCATATTTGAGCTCTTCAGGGCTATTTTTAGTACTAATGTGTGGTTTTCGAGTGTGTTGTAGAGTTGGCATTTGTTTTGTAGGAATTTCCCTGAATTGTTGGTGATTTCTATGGTTTTCCGACCACTACGAGATATTGAAGCTATGATCACATTCATGACCGTCGTTTGTAGCCCAAGACCGATTATTTCGATACTAAGGGCTTGGTTCGTGGAATTGGTCCAAGTAATGGACCAAGGAAGAAGTAAATTTGGGCCACAAGTGTTTGGAGCCCAAAGGAAAAGAAGAAAGAAGACTCGGCCTAAGAAAAAAGACCGAGCCCGATCGGGTGGATGCTCAGTAAGGCAGAGAGAGAAAAAAAGGCGAGCCCGATCGGGCGGCCCTTAGCCTAATCGGGCGCGTGTTTTTCTGGAGGCTTTAGGATTCATGTTTTGAGTTATTTTTGGGTTTAGTATTTAAACTCTTTCGTAAGCTTTAGTATTTAAACTCTTTTGTAAGCTTTATTAGCTACGTTTTTTAGATTACAAATTTCATTCTTAAGCTTTTAGAGAGATTTTAGTAAGAGATTATTGTTGAACTCAACTTTTCCCCTTTTAGTGCAATCTTATCTCCTTCATTCGGTATTATTTTTCTCGTTTCTTTTATTGCTTTGATTTTAATTGCTTTGCTATTTTTGTGCTTTGATTTCAATCATGCCTTTTATATATGCTTTGATTAGTTTAGATTTAATTATGTGTGAGTAGTTAATTTCTAGGGTTCTAGGGGGATCCATAATTAATATGAATGGATAAATTGTTTTGGTTGATTATTGATATTGCATAATAACTTCTTATTGGATGTTGGTTGATTATTGATATTGCATAATAACTTCTTATTGGATTGTTTTAATTCAATACAATTGGATTATGAATCAAGCAGATGTGATTTAATTGTAAAAGTATAGCAATATTGAATTGAAGAATCGAGCGGATGTTAATTTGATATTAAAGGCTATTTTCAATAGGAACTTAGGTCTAGTAAATTGCAACAGCCTGTTAGATCTATGTTGATTAATAAATTGCAAGAGCCTATTAATCATGTTATGTTTGTAATATTAATTGTTGATTGTTATGTTTTATCCCGAAATATTAATTATTGGTGAACCTGTGACCCTAGGCCTTTTATTATTGATTTCTCCCTTAGATTAATTCATTCAAACCTATTTGTCTCTTGATAATTTAGATTATTTTTATTGATTAGGAATAGAAAAACGTTGTTTCCCTATGGACTCGACCCTACTTCCCTATATATTATTAGTTAGTGGTCTTAGGAATTACTTTTGATTAGGTGATACGACTAGAGCCTGTGAGCTACCAACAAGCACGCACAAGGCTAGCGGCATGCTAGGCCCTTGCGGTGCTGCTGGTGCTTATGGCACACACTTGCGCCATGGCTCTTGCCCCACTCTCGCGGTATGGCAAGATCTTGTACTAGGCTTCTGGCCCTAGTACGATATGTTGTTTGACTTATTTATTGTCATCGTTGATTCCTTGAATTAATTCGACGTTTGACGCTCGGCTTCGACGCTCTAAGCTCAGAATCCGACGTTGGAGTACGTATCCTCTTGTTTGACGTATTAAGGCCTTTGGCTTAATTCGTCGCCTTAGTTTGGTTGCATGCTTGGGTGTGACCCGTCGGGTTCAGTTAAAAGGAAAGCTGTGAGATTAATATAATTAATCTCACTGATCGGAGATGGCCTTTAGCCCGAATTTCCGATCACTCGACTTTACTAAATAACTAACTCCATAATTGATTATGAACCCTCTATCGGAATAATACACTTATACCAAGGACACCATTCCTTTCAATTAGTGCAGGCTAAAGTTGTGTGGTATGGGCTGAAGCTTTCTATTGAAAGGGAAAGCACTAAGGTTGTGGTAGTAAGTGATAGGATCTTGGTTGTTCAGGCATTGCAGGATGCATCAAGAGGGCAAAGCTCATATATATATGTTATATATTTTTTTTCCTTATTCTCTGATTGACTCTGTTCATAGTCTTTAATCCCGTAAGAAAATTAGGGTGTTATATGTTTCTATGACTTGCCACTGGTCTAAAGTACTTAGTTATGTGTTTCTATGACTTGCAATGGAATAAATATTTGAAGTTACCTAATTTTAAGAGTAAATAAAACCAAAAAGGTTTCTAAATAGGCAAAATGCCTTCTAACTTGTCCATTTCCATGTTTTAATGTATATGAATAAAGTAACACTCAAACCATGCCTTAAGTACTTCGTTATGAGTTTCTAATTTCTATGTCCTTAAAATACCATTAATTTATCAAGTAACATAGATTTGGGACTATATATGACCAAAACGGTTCCATAATGAATAATATGACTCTTACTTTTCCCAATTTTCATGTTTTTAAATAAATGCATAAAAAGAACACTCATATCTGACAAGAGCACATTAGGGCGCGCTTTAAGGCATATATATGGGTGATTTTGGATGTATTTAGGCCCGTTTTGGTCGTTTATTGCCTTGTTACACTCGTTTCCTTCATATTACGTGCTTCACGGGTTTCGGTCTGTTTTTGGTGTGTTAACAGGTATATTTGACCAAGTTATGTCGAGTCCCGAACCATTGGTGCGTAATCAGGCTATTATCGATCCTAGTCCACCAAGCTAAGGCTTTGCTGCGGTTCTCAAGGCCTTGAAAGGCAAGTTAAGTAGCAGGCAAGGCAGAACAGTTCACAAATATGACACCTGTTCACTATTTTGCTCACAACTTTCGGTATACAAATGATAATGGAGTGATTTCAATTGCATTAAAAAGTAGACTTGAAGAGCTTTCCAACGATATATTGCACGCCTCAAACGGAGCTCTGGATAAGAAGTTGTGATTGTTTTAAGAAGACCAAAGTGCTTGCAACCTTCCTGCCTATGCTGCACGGCCGTGCCACTTTTAGCACGGCCGTGCCAGGAATTAGCACGGCCGTGCCAAGCCAATTTCCATGCCCGTGCCAGTGCCAGATTCAGCACGGCCGTGCCAGATTCAGCACGGCCGTGCCAGGCATTAGCACGGCCGTGCCAAATTTAGCACGGCCGTGCCATAATTGAAGATATTGCGGATCAGCTACTGCCATGCTTGCACGACCGTGCCACTTCCAGCACGTCCGTGCCGATTCACAAAGGGCAGCCTGCGATTTACTTTCCGATTTAAAACATATATATATATAGCCCGATTGTAAGGGTTAAGAGATAGTTTTTTAGAGATAGTTTTGAGAGCCTTTGTAGAGAGTTATTGGAGAACGTTCTTAGTATTAGAGATTCATTAGTTTTCTTAGAGATATTTCTAGAGATTTTAGTTTTCTTGGATTGATTTGAAGCAAGATTTGCGAAGATTCTTTGTATTATTCATTGACGACGGATATCAAAGTTCTGAACTTTTCCATTGATTCGCATCAATACAATTGGTATTATTCATTCTTGTTTATTAATCAAGCTTTATTATTCCTTAATCAGAATTCATGTTTATATCTATTATGCTTTTGGAATTCATTATTGCTTTGATTATGAATATGTGTGAGTAGTCTCCTAGCTAGGGTTTCGGGATGAAACCCGGCCTAGGTAATCTATGTAATTGAGGATTGATTTTGATAAACGGATTGTGATTAAATTGATTATATGCGATTGCATGTTAATTCATTATAATAGGAGTAGCTAACCTAGAATCTTGAATTTGATTGCATGATATTCTTGATTTGAACAAGAGATTGTGAATTGAGTATTTCATTATTGAATGTGGTTTGATTATGTATCGAGTAATGTTAAGTGCATGAGAAATCCAAGCTTAGTATTGCCCGTTGTCTTCCTATCACATGATATTGATCAGACTTATAATCTTTGCATATCCCGTTTGTCTCTGTGATTCCTTGTTGCTTAGTTACCAATGGTTAGGCGGATTCCCGTTCTCCCTAGTGTCTTAGTTTATTGATTTATTCCATCTTATTAGTAGTATTTTAGAACACCATTTTCCATTGATTTCGAACTAGCTTAGGTTTAAGATTGATTTGCAATTACTCTCGTTCCTCGTGGACCGAACCTTTATTTGCCATTGTACTTGGTTATAGGGTGTTCGTATAAGTATTGTTTGATTGAGAGTTAGATTGTAGCGACCGATTTAACCCTCGTCAATATCATGTCTAAATTACTTAGTTATGAGTATCTAGGAACAATAATACCATTAATGTACCAAGTTACTTAGTTTTGGAACTAAACATGACCATAATGGTCCCAAAATGAGCAAAATGACTTCTAACATGCCCATTTTCTATGTGTTTAAGTGAATGAGTAAAATAACACTCTTATCATGTCTAAATTACTTAGTTATAAGTGTCTATGCCTTTGAATACCATTAATATGCCAATTTACTTAGTTTATAGACTTATTGAGACCAAAGTAGACTAAAATTAGCAAAATGACTTCGAATTCGCCTGAATTCCACGTTTTAATGTGAATGAGTAAAATAACACTCAAATCATGTCTAAAGTACTTAGTTATGTGATTCTATGACTTGCAATCTCATAAATATTCAAAGTTACCTAATTTATAGAGTACATATAAGACTAAAAAGGTTCCAAAATGGGCAAAATGACTTGTAACTTTCCCATTTTCCATGTTTTAATGTATATGAATAAAGTACACCTAAACCATGCCTTAAGTACTTATTTATGAGTTTCTATACCATAAATTTCTATGCCTTTATTTTTTTGTTATGTTATAATATACCTCTCTTATAATTTGTCTTATTTTAGGTTTCAAGACGGCAAGAAAAGGGTCATTCACTATTTCAAAGATCGACCAAATTCGAGACAAGTTAGCCCAGTTTTTTACCGATGCTTGTTGTTGTACTTCATGCGTCGTTTCTAGTTTAGTTTGGAATTTAGATTAGAAATATACTTGATGAATGTTTTGTTAATTATACTTTGTAACACACATTTTGTAGCTATATATAGGATATTTTGGATTTTAACACCTTACAAAAGGCTGAAAATGTTTTTTAACACCCCCCAAAAAAAAACTTTTATTTTAACACCTCCCAAAAATATAAAAGTTGGAAGTTAACACCAGTTAACGATTTCCGTCACGGAAATTTAACGTGGGTCCCACAAATTGGCTTGAACTTCAATTTTCACCCAGCAAAACACGAAACTTCTTTCTTCATTGAATTCGCAGCAACCTTCTGCATTGAATTCTTTCTGAACCTTCATTGATTTCGCTTTTGAACCAAAGGAGATCTTGGCTGAGAAGTGGAGTGTAGGGTGGTGTCAACGTTGGAGAAGATAAGCTCAGGAGGGTTTCTTCATCATCTTCTTCAACTACAAAAGTGCGAAAGCCGCTTGAAATTCACAGAAAATAAGGTAAAATTGCTCTCCTTTGATAGCAATTTCGTCAATTACTGGTGCTTCATTGCTGTAAACCTTGCAATAATTGGGTAATTAGGGTAAATTTTGGGACCACAGTAGGAAAGCCTTGATAAATCAATTTCTGTAACTGACTATGCGACTTAGGTTAATTGGATTTCGTAATTGAAAGTAGAGATTAATTAAGGTGGTTTATTGTTAATTAAACTAGCAAGTGTGGTTTGTTGATTAATTTATGTTACTGAGCACCTACATTGGCTTGTATATGTTTATTTTCAATTTTTTTATGTGTTTGTTTGTGTGGCTGTGATGGATTTGTTTATTCGTATTGTGCATGTATAGTTACATGGCTTTTAATATGTTTTATATGTTTTTCACTGGTGGGTAGATAATGGGTGACAAGGATAGTTTGGTTGACATCTGCCTTAGAGTGGGAGGTGCTTTTGTCCCTAAAAGAGTAACCAAAAACAGGCAGCTGCTGTGTTGGTGTGGTGGTTGGTGTTACTGGAAGAGGAAGGTTCAAGTATCTAAGTTGGATGTGCATTTGATTAGAACAGCTGCAATTCATGGTTTTGTTAATGGTGATATGGATGTGCCTATGCATTACAGCTGTTGGTATAGGCAGAAGGGGAAAACCTTTAACACTGGGAAAAGGGAACTAGTTAACAGTGAAGAGGTTAAGGGCCTTTTGGAGACAGTAAATGAAGAGGGGTATGTTGAGGTTTTTGTAACAACAGAAGCTCCTAGTCAGCCCATACAAGAGGCCCAACCCAATCCTGCAAAGACAAAAAAAAAAGGATAAGAAGGTAGAAAGTTCAAATACATCGACTATTAGGAGGAGCCCTAGGTTTAAGAAGACAGAAACTGAACAAAGGGAGGAGAGTCCACCTAGGAAAGCCTCAGCTAATGCTAAAGTGTTGAGGTTTGATGAAGAAAAGGATGATGGATGTGAAGGATCTGGTTATTCAAGTTCAGATTTGAGTGATGAGGGACAAGATTGGGAACCTGGTGAAGAAGAATTTGATGAAGGGGATGAGGAATGGTATATTGAAGGGTCAAAGGAGATCTTGGCCAAAGTGAACAAGAGCCTTAGGAAAGGTTTGGAGAGTGCAGTAGATGACAGGGTTGGCAAAGATAAGAGAGTAGAGTTGAGAAATGATTTGGATGTTGGAAAACCGAAGGTGAATCCAGAAAGTGATGCTGATTCAGATGATTCAAGGAGTTTGTGTGGATCTGATGAGGAACAGGACTATGCTCCTTGGTTTAATGCTGATGTGGACTTTGACAACCCAATCAAGTTGAAGTTAAATCAGAAATTCAGTAATGCTTCAGTCTTGAGGAGGGCCTTAAGACTTCATGCCATTCAAAACAGGTATGAGTTCTACTACTTGCATAATGACAGTAAAAGGATTACAGTTCAGTGTAGATATAGATGTGGCTGTGAGTTCAATAGCTACACTTGTAGAATGCCTGCTTGTACATGTGTGGGGGGGGTAAAGTGTCAGTTCAAGGTGTTTGCATCAAAACTTGTTAAGCAGCAAACTTGGCAAATCAAAACCTTGAATTTAGACCATTCCTGCTTCAGAGTAAAGAAGAACAAGATGCTTACTGCTGAATACATAGCAGAGAGGTATTTAGAAGAGTTTAGGAGTAACCCTGGTTGGAGAATTAAGGAGATTAGGGCTAGGATTTTGAATGATTTAGGAGTTGATGTGAGTTACTATAAGGCATGGCTAGCTAGGTGTAGGGCAAAACTACTGATATTTGGTTCAGCTAGGGAGCAGTATGCTAGGGTGTGGGATTATGGGAAAGCTGTGATGAAGTACAACCCTGGTTCAGGGTGCAATGTTGTTGTTGATGGTATTGACAGGCCAGAGCCACCATTGTTCATGAGGATGTTCATCTGTTTAAGGCCATTGAGAGATGGATTTGCAAAGGGTTGTAGGCCTTTAATAGGGTTGGATGGTTGTCACCTCAAGGGTGCCTTTCCTGGGCAAATTCTGGTGGCAGTTGCTAAGGATGGGAATAACAACTTGTTTCCTCTAGCTTGGGCCACAGTGGAGATTGAAAAACCAGGAAACTTGGGGTTGGTTCTTGGAATCCCTTATGTCAATGTTCACACATGATCAAGGAGCTGGGCTGACCATCATGTCTGACAGGCAAAAGGTAATGCTTCTGTTTCCCTCTTAACTATTTAGGTTCAATTTCTAAGTTTTCATGTGTATGTATGTGATTGACTGATGATTATACTTTTGTCTGCATTTGGTAGGGTTTGATTAAAGCAATGGCTGATGTTATTCCCAAAGCTGAGCAAAGGTTTTGTGTGAGGCATATTTGGGCTAACTTCAAGCTCAACTTCACTGGATCAACCTTTAAGGAGCTGTTTTGGAGAGCAGCTAGGGCCACCACCATTGTAAGTTTATTGATTGTTGAAGCTAGCCTATGCTTTTATATGACTGTTGGTGTGTTTTTATATTGGTTAGCTTGTATATGCTTGGTGTGATTTCTGGTATGCTTTTATATGTCAGTTTGAGCATGAAATTGCCATGGAGTCTATCAAATTCCTCGATGAAGAGGCATATGAGTATTTAATCAACATTCCTCCCCACCATTGGTCTAGACATGCATTCACACCAAACTGCAAGTCCAACATGTTGTTGAACAACATGTGTGAGACTTTCAATGCAGTCATTAGGCCTGCCAGAGATAAACCTATCCTCACCCAAATGGAATGGATGAGGAGGTATATTATGAACAGGAATAATGAAAAGTGGGAGGATTCAAAAACAATTACACACAACTTAGTGCCATATGTGAGGCATGTTCTGGGGAGGATAGACTTTGTGGCTAGGTCCTGTGTGGTGCAGCCATCCAGAGGGAATACATTTGAGGTGCAGCTGAAGGATGACCAGGTGTTGGTTGATTTGGACAAGGAGACCTGCACATGTTACCATTGGGAACTCACTGGCATTCCATGTGTTCATGCTTATGCCTGCATATTGGATATGAGGGGTGACATAGAGGCTGTTGTTGACCCATACGCATGGACACATACAGGTCTGCTTATGAACCAGCTGTCCAACCAATGCCTGGCCCAAAGCACTGGGAGACAGTCAGAATGAGGGAACCACTACCCCCTTCTGTTAAGGTGCAACCTGGGAGACCAAAGAGCAAAAAAAGGAAGCTTGAGCCAGGAGAATGTTCTTCTTCAGGTGGTCAGGCAAGTACCAAGAGGAAGAAGCAATGCAGCAACTGTGGGGGATATAGGCATTATGCCAAGACTTGCAAAGTACCTGCTGCACCAGCTACAGAGCTGATAAAGTCAGCAGGCAGACCCCCACTGAACACTCCTTGGATGGTGGAGGAGAGGAAGAAGAAAGAGATTAGGGCTGCTAAAAAGGTAACACAAGCATTACACCAACTCCCCCTTTGTTTTATATATGTATGTGTCTTTTCCATTGACTTTTTATTTTTATATGCATGTCATAGAGTGCAATTGGGGCTGGACCAAACAGCATAGGAAACAAAAAGTTTCCTCAAGAGCAAGAAGGTTGTCTGCCATTCAGCAAGCGCCCACAGCCACAGTCTTCCTCAGCTAAGCATTCCTCAGCTCAGCCATCCTCTAGTCAGCCATCCTCAGCTCAGCCTTCCTCAAGTCAGCCTGCCTCAAGCCAACCAAAAAGAAAGACAAGGTCTTCCTCAAGTCAGCCTACAACAGCCACAGGTGTTGTAACAAGGGCCAGGCTGCAATCCCTCAACAACCTTACTCAGTGATGTACTCATGCTGGATATCAAACATTATGTCTGTTGAACAATTTCAAACTTTTATTATGTACTCATGACTGGTTATGTAACTTGCTAGTTTTTTAGTGGCTTCCCTTAACAAATTTGAACAATTAGATATTGAATTGTAATGGTTGCATGGCTTTGATTGCCATTGAAACATGTTGAAGTAAGGTTCTTTTGTCAACCTGTACTTGAACTATCTTAGTGTTTCACATATTTCCCATGTTTTAATGTTTCACATGTTTAAATAGGTTGATTAAAAGACAAGGCATAAATAGGAACTTAGACAAGGCATAAATAGGTTGATTAAAAGACATATTTATAACACTTCAAGTCATTACAAGAAATTATAACTACTTAATACAGCTTACTATTACACACCCCTAGCCATTAGGAAAATTACACCCATTGACAAACCTATACAAATGGCCATGCCCACCCAACCAAAACAGCTGATTGAAGACACCTTCCCTTCATTGCACTCCCTGTTCATTCTCTTCCTGTCAGCGTTCAAGGCCTTGCATCTCATCTTCAAATTATCAACTTCATTAAGTAGGCACCTCCTTTGGCCACTGATTTCATCAACTTCCCTTTTCAATTCATTAACTTCACCCTTTAGCAGCTTCTTATCCAACAACAGGTTGTTGATAACCCCTGTTTGCCAATCTGTTCCATCAGGTTGATCAACCCATTCGAAAGCTTTGCAACCCCTTGTTTCTGTTATTGGGTCATAAAACTTACATGATATGAACTTCCTGCCTGGATTCTCCCTTGTCCAGCTAGTGAGCTTGGCCATTGGCACACCACACTTACATTTTCTGGCCTCAGGAGGGGAAGAGCTAACAAACGACATAATCTGCATCAATTTTAGATCGACAGTCACATTCGTCAGATTTGTACACTGACGAATTAACATTGACAGCAACAAAATTCATTTTTAATTTCATAATACGAAAAGCCCCAAATTCAATTTCTGACGAACCCTAATTTCGCAATTGGGCATTTAGATGCGTACATAACATAATCCAACCATTAATCTGAGTACGAAACAATTGCAAATAATAATTGAAGAGAATTTAAACCATAATTACCAAACAACCGAACAATTGACCGCACTCACCTGTTTCAGCAGCTTCAATCTGTTCCTCTTCTCAAAAATCGTGGAAGAATCGTGAAAGAATTGTTTCAAGTATCGTGCAACAATGCAATGCGCTGCTGCTATTCAATAAGAACAACAATTTCGTTCATTGGGGGAGAATCGTGCAAGAATGGTTCTTATATATCGTGCAAGAATCGTGGAAGAATGGTTCTTATATACAGATCTTTTAAAAATATATCCGTTGGGGTGGGCCCCACTAACAGTTCTGTTAACGGAAGATGGATTTTGGTGTTAACTTCCAACTTTTATATTTTTGGGAGGTGTTAAAATAAAAGTTTTTTTTTGGGGGGTGTTAAAAAACATTTTCAGCCTTTTGTAAGGTGTTAAAATCCAAAATATCCCTATATATATATAGGTTGCAGGTTGCTAATTTTTGTAAAAAAATAAATAAATAAACAAATATGTAAGGAAAACGCAAAGATTATACTTAAGAAACCGTAGCAAAAGTTATAAAACGCTACGGTTTGCTAAAAAAAACTGTAACAGAAAATTAAAAAATCGCTACGGTTTTAAACCGTAGCAAATTGTTTACCTTATTTGCTATGCTCACTACTTTTACGGTTCAAAACCATAGCAAATACCCCGAAAAAAAAAACCGTAGCAAATGTCCACTTTTCTATTAGTGTATATTGGACATTATTGACACATCAAATTATTGATATTGATAAATTAATCATTAATTTGTAGGAAAATTTGTCAAGAATAAAACGACCTTTGAGCATTCTTCCAAAAATAAAACGACCTTTTGATTATTCTAAAATAAAACAATCTTTGACAGACATTTACTCAAAATAGAATGTAACCTATTGATAACTTATTTAACAGGTTAATTGGACATGTGTTGCAATGTGAATGGTAGCTTCTTTTTTTTTTTTTTTTTTTTTACATTGTTCTTTTACAAAGAATTGATTTTAATTAAAAAATAAAAAACAAGCCACCACCCCATCAACCCCTGCCCTTCACTGACCACCCACCACCACCATCAATGCCCTACCTTTCCCCACCTCTCGGAAACCACCAAAAATCCCATCTCCCTTACCCTTAAACCACTAGATAACCCACCCATCCTACCTCCCTTTCCCCAAAACCACCAGAAAACTGACCCACTACCTCACTCGTCCTTCAAAAATCACCGCACCCACCACTCCATCCCCACACCTGCACCACACATGTCGATGAACACCACCTCCAGCACACCTCGCCATTCCCACAAGAATCGCCGTTGCTCTTGACGAGGTCAAGGTGGGAGTTCGAAGGAAAGAGTTGGTCGGCGGGGGGCTACATTTGTGAAGGGGTCGCCGTAGTGGTGGTTATCGATTTCCAACGCAAAGGAAGCTAGGAGGGGAAGGTGGTTGTGGTAGCTTGTGGACGAAGTATGGAGTGGATGAGCAGGTGAGGTGGCGAGGTTCACTGGTTCTGATCAATCAAATGACTGATGGGGAGGGGGAGGGGGAGGAGGAAGGGAGGGGAGAGAAAAAATTTTGTTTTTTAATAAATTTGTTTTTATTTTATTAAAAATCCATATTTTTAAATGGAAAATTTGTCCAAAAGAACCTTTTAAACGCCTCATTTTGCAAGAAAAAACCTTTTAAACAGTTCTTTGTTTAAAAAAACCACCACGATCACTTTTTTTTTTAATGAAACCTGGGCTCTCTTTTCCAGCATTGACTCCCAATTCCAGGCGTTGACCCATGAGTTATCCTACTTGCAGCCTACTTTTGGATAAAACAAAAAAGAAAATAGAAAATAAAGGGAAATAAAACAAAAACCCACTAATTCCCAAACAATCAAATCCACGAATTCCCCCCTCTTCTTCATTCACTTTGCTGCTCTGATTTCATCATCATCCACGCATCATCATCATCGACGGCCATAATCTCCAATTCAAACACCATCATCTCCGATCTCACTCGTGATTTGAGTAAGTTAATCGCAGCCGTCCAATTTCTTTTAATTCCGTGCAATTGGACCCGATAAAACGGAGCGGCCGCTCATACCCATTGGAGCGGACACTCTTTGCTTCTGCCTGAAATTGATGAAATTGGATGATTGAGAAGCGCCCGCGTCGTAATGAAGGGTGACCGCTCTAATGGGTCATCGATTTGGGGCTGAATTGGTGCTTGTTGCTACGATTGGCGGGGCTGCCGAATTCGATTGGTGGTGCTGCTGGCAGTGTTGCTGCTGTGTGCGGCGGCTGGTGGTGGGTCGGTGCTAGGAGAGGTGTGAATGGTGGGCTGCGGTGTCAATTGCGACTTCTGTTGTAGGGATAATGAAGGTGGTGGCATGGAGAGTGTTGGGTGGGGAATTGAGGTGTGGGTTGCGATTTGGGCGTTAATGGCAGGAGGGTTTGGTTCGGTGGGTGTGAGTGGTGAAACAGTGGTATTGTGGGGTGAGGGATGCTGCTTACCATTTCGAGTATAGAGCTGATGATTTTACACTTACATCAATTTATGATCATAGTATTAATGGCGACCTGAGAGAAACCCAATTTGATGTGATAGTGTTGCAGAGCATTCGTGGAGGAAAGGGTAGAGAGAATAAAGAAGAAATTCTTTGGAGGGAAATTAAGAGTGAAAAAATAAAAAGGGGAGTGCAATTATCAAAATAAGTGGCAGCAAGTAGGAAAACTCATGGGTCAACGCCTGAAATTGGAAGTCAATGCCGGAAAAGAGAGCCCAGATTTCATTAAATAAAAAAAGTGATCGTGGTGGTTTTTTTAAACAAAAAATCGTTTTAAAGGTTTTTTCTTGCAAAATGAGGCATTTAAAAGGGTGTTTTTTTTTACAAATTTTCCTTTTTAAAAAGGAGAAAGGTAAAACAAAAACAAAAAATTCTAACCAATTACAATGTAACATTTGTCCGATTTAAACCTATTAAATAGGTTACCGATTTTTTTATTCTATTTTGAGCAGATGCTTATGAAAGGTTATTTTATTTTGGAATAATCGAAAGGTCGTTTTATTTTTGGAAAACTGGCCAAAAGTCGTTTTATTCTCGGCAAATTTTCCAAATTATTATCACTTTTCTCATATTAAATAATTCAATGTTAAATAACTTATTATTTCTTCATCTTTAAAATATTTGTAACAGATATTTGTTTTACAAAATTAAGTGGGGTCAACTGACCCCATTGCCTTGAACATAAATCCGCCCCTGTTTTCTTGTCACTTCTTGGTTGGAATTCCGATACGCCATCAAATATGGTAGCAAGGATTCAAATATTAGGGTTCATGTGTCCACTCCTGCCGAGCATGTGTCGTGCATCCAAGCCTATCCTCAACCTCGTCGCTCGATTAGGTTTCTCAAGAGGGATGTGATTGAAGATGACACTAACAAGAGGAGTAATATTTTGACTGAGGAAGAAAGGGTTACCACCGTGGAAGAAGAGAAAGATCAGACGTTTTGTAGCTAGGAGATACAAGGCTATTTAGGAGCAGAAGAAGAAGCAGGGAGATGAAGAGAATTGAATTTTGGGTGTTATGTTTGAAGGGGTTTGTATTTACAATTAACTTGTGATTAAAGAAACTAGAGTTAATTATAGAATGTTTAGAGAAACCAAAGTTTTATTGTAATTGGAGAAATCATATTAATTGAGGAATTGTAAACTCAGTGTTATAAGACGAACGATCAATTGAATCAATTGTCAGATGATCTCTTGTTCTTGATCATGTCCTTCTTAACAATGAAGGAAGCAGCAAGAACTAGTGTTCTTTCTCATAAATGAGATAACATGTGGCGATGTTTCCCTGTCTTGATCTTTGAAGATTATCTTGCAATGAAGAGGATGTTGGGAGATGAGAAACCTATTCCCGAAGAAGGATTAAACTTTTTGAGGTGGGTGAATCAAGTTTTGGAAGCTAATCTTGGTCAGAGTATAGATGAACTAAAGGTGATTTTTAATTTGGACAAATATTATCAATCTGATGTGGATAGTGGGTGGTTTTTGCATGGACTAAACAAGTTAAAAGACTTGAATTAAACTCCACACCACTTTATGGAATGTGCAATGATTCACCTCCTAATAAATGGCAAAAGTGTATTGCTCAACAACATATAGTCGTCTTTAAGTCTTGCCTCCGTTCTCTATGTCTCAATATGTCAACATAACTTCAAATATATTGATTGCATTTTGCGTTCTTGCATGGTCCTTGAGAATCTGTGCATAGATACATCACGATCTTTGAGACATGTTATTGCTTTTGACTCACCTTTGCAATTAATAAACTTAGAGTTATCTAACTATCGTTTTAACACCCTGGCCCCAACAAATTAGAGTGGAGCCTATTCTCACAAAATGCGCATCAAGGGCCAACAACTTTCCTCACAAACCAACACGCTTAACTGAGAAGTATCTTAGTATATGGGCGCCATAAAAGGAAGATGTATCGTGTTGGTATGAGTAGTATATTAATTCCCTTTAAAGCAATCATGAGGGGTATTACAGTCGATGCTAGAGAACCATTGATATTTTGGCCCCAAAGCTCTTGTAATTTATATATTATGGCAACCCTATAGAAATGCGTATTCAAAATGCTTCTTTGCTTTTGAAGGTGTCAATTGGTGAATCATTATTGGCAGGAGACATTGTGGCATATGCTACTAAGTCCCTTTCAAAGTACTTTTCACAATTAGAGTATCTGAGGTGGCAAATGCAACTATATGAAGATGATATACCATGCGATGAGGTATTCCATGAAATTTGTTTGAATGCTTTGTCCAATGCATGTGCTTGGCTTGCTGTCTTGTTAATGTATCTTTTTAATGCAGTATAATTTAGGGATCAATAACTCACCCGCTATGATAAACCTAAAGCATCTAGAACTCGATGTCTTTGCGTCGTGTGAACAAAGCCTCCTTGGATGGGTAGACTTAATTGAGGCATCTCCTCTACTACAGAGACTAACTGTAAAGGTAGGCACCCCTCTTTTCAGTCTCAGATGAAGTGCTCCGGGGAAGCTATATAATGCTTTAGGGGTAGAAAAGTATGGAGTTGTTCATATTGTACATTTATAGATCCGACCTTGTTTTATTGAGCATTAGTCTTTAAAAAAGGAATGGTTTGACGATGAATTTCTTAAATCTGCTATGTAACAACTATTTTTATTGAGTAAGCCCCATATGAACCTATACATGCTGCATATCATCAAATTTCTGGATCCAGTGATTCCTTGTAATGGTGTGCTGAATTTTTTTACTTGTTGCGGTTTTAAGTGTTTGATGGAATGCCTTTTAGGAAGATAGCGAGACGTAATGGGCGCTCCCTCAGAAGCTTGCAAACACTAGAGTTTTGTGGCAAATATCAGACTTCCAATTGACCTTAAGTTATTGTGGAGATCATGCCTTTGGCGCCTTCACTACCAAGTGACGTTAGAGTGTGCAATCAAGTTGCAAACCTTGAGAGAATAGTGCCCCAAGGTGTAAAGTTAACTTTAAAGGTGTTAGATGAATATTTTCATTCTTGTAAGTAAGTCTTAACCAGAGGTGGAGGATCGAAGCATATTTCTAATCCAGTCATTTGTTGAAGATGGTTAATCATTTATTACCAAATAAAAAACATTTTACTGTATTCTTTTCTTTTATGGTGGTAAGGTTTGTAATTTGTAAGCTTATTCTCACTAACATACATTTTGGTAGTAGTGGTTATCATCATTTTATGTTTTAATTAACTTTAGGTTTTATTTTTTCCAATGTGATTAAGGGTATGTTTGGTTCACCTTATTTTCACTTTTTTGCCGGTCTAATAAGATCGGATAAGTTTAGTTCCCAAGTTCAATTACAACTAAAATAAGTTTTAATAAGGTCTAATAAGTTCAGTGAAGTTTAGTTATAAAACACACCTTAAATACAAGTTCGAATTATAATCGAAATCAACATCATCAGTATTATACATACTATCGACGAAGTAAACTTCTCACCAAAACAAAATCTTACATCAAATGCAAAATTCAGCACTCAAAACAAATTCAATCTATTAAATCAATGTAAATAACAGGAAACACTGCAAATATTTCAACAATTACAAACTATATATTGATGCGAACCATACACAGGCGAAACTTACCTTTGAAACCGTAGCTCGCAAACTACCTCCACGGTTGGCTGCCTAAACGCTACACCCTCTTCTTTCTCCCTAAATTTCTTAGGATTTGCATAATTCCATTTACTTCAGCTCGAATCAAAGGAAACACAGTTCCATTTACCCTCTTCTTGCTTCGTAAATGAAATTTGTTCACATGGTCAACTTAAAACGGAGTAACAAAAGGCAAGTGTTAACTAACATTCACTCTGTTAACTTGGACACAGGGAAAATTACAGTTTTACCCCTACAAAAGTAACTGAAATGACTTTGCAACCTCGTATAAATGAAGCGAGTTAACATGTAATAACTCTGATCCTTTATTACTTTTTAGACGCAACAAAAGGGTATTTTCTCCGAGATTGGACTACCCACATTGCTCATTGCTTCGAACCAAAGCCTACTATATCTCTCTTTCTGCCCATTTTCTGGGTTGATCAAACACCCACTAAACAAAGAAGTGAAACAAAATATGGAAGCTGCAATGGGGTTGATGCGAAGGATTCATCCTAAGCACACTGATACCGCTCTCTCTGCTCTTCTTTCTCTCATGCCTGAGCATTCCTCTGATCTCCTCTCTCAAGTCGATCAACCTCTCCAGGTTTTGACCCCTGTTTCTGGAAATTCATCCACTTTTCTTTCAATTTCATGGATTTTTTTTTGCTTTTTATGGATTGGAAGATGTATTTTGTTGGGTTTTATTTGATCTTGCTTGATTTTGACTTTCTGGGTTGTGGGTGTTTATCTTTGTTTAGGGTTTTAATATTGTGTTTTGGGATTTGCTTTGTCTATTGATTTATGCAGAATTATGATTGTGGATTTATCTATTGTTGAATGTATTTAGAATGTTGTATTGATTGGGTTTGGATATGAACAGTTTAGTAAGAAGTTAATGCGAGAATTGGTCATTGACTTGCTGTTGATTTTATGGGTGAATTTGTAACAAAATTGAAATGATGTGCTGGTTTAATAAGAAACTTGTATGGGTGTGACATATATAATCACAAAGGGTTACATTTGTTGCCTCGAATCGGATCTTTAGCCAACTGGGAGGGCAGCGGGAAAGCTACTCCAAGTAAATTGACTAGCCTACGCTAAAGAACCTAATTTGCAATCTTGGGCTGCTTTATGTAACACCATCGTACATTGCGACCCCTTCACTTCAACCAAGCCGTAGAGGATTATTTTTTGAGTGTACTATCGATCGATGTAATTGAGCATAACTTAGAGATATGAATCAGTGGGGTTTTCTATATGCTTTTAACTGTTCTGTAATCAATGTATTGAGTTTATTGCGACTATTCTTGCCCTTTGGATTTGTTCAGGGTTTGCTTGTGGTTTCTAATTTCTATATACAAGTACTTGATAGATTGAAAGTCAATGCTATTGGATGCTAATTCTGAGTAGTGTGTTTGATCATGAATTAACTTAAAACTTTTAATAATTACGGAGTATATACTTCCTGATTGTTAATTCCACTTCTAGATGTTTGAGTTCGCTTTTCCAAGCATCATTTTGGAGTTATCCTGGACCACCCCCAAAAACAAACGGGATCCTTAAAGCTTTGGTTCTTCTTTAACTGCTTTAGCCTACAAAAGTTATTTGCTTATGTTAAACAAGTGGGAAAAAAAAATTAATGAGGAATCTCCTAGTTGTGGTTGGAAATGAATCAGAACTTTCTTATGCGCCATTAGAGAATATTGCTATTCATGGCAGTCCTTTTCTCATAATAGAGTGTAAGAAGCTTGCATGTTAATATACCAACAGTTCAAAGAAAAGATAATTAATCTGTTAGAATTATGGATGATATTAGCCAGAAATTATACGTTCTACTTTGATTTGGATGATTTTTTTTTTTTTTTTTTTTTTTCGTCTGGTAAACTGAGTAATTTTCATTTTGTATAAATTCTCTTTCGGAGGCTTTTATTTGAGTATCTTGCTAACTTTTAGCTATTTTATTTTATCACATCGTCTTTTGCGCAATACTGTCATATATGTTATGGGTATCCAGGATGTCAGATTAAGTAGATTATTTTCTGGTTTGCGGAAGCAGGTTTTATGTGATCAAGAAAATGGAAAGGAGTTCATATTGTGCGAATATAACAGAGATGCTGATTCCTACAGGTGAAAAAGTTAACTGACATACGTTATTTTCTTACTCTTTTATATTATCAATACATTTTTAATTTCTTAAACATGTTTTACGATTCACTTGTCTTACTTTCTGCCTTCTTTCACGTATGTTGTCTGAGCCAAGAGTTGACCATTCAGATTATAAGTCAAATTTATAGAGTTTGTTTAGGGGCTTTTCGTGATGCTTTCTAGTGTAGTGTAGATTTTTCCATTGCAGCGTAATCCATGTTCATATATACATGTCTTCTGAATGTAGAAGGTATTACTCGTTTTTTATTTTATTTTTATTTTTATCTTTAACATTAATTCAAGTATTGCATCAGTGATTTGTGCTTAGCTCATTGACAATTCTGATATACAATAGCACAAAGTACAAAGCTAATCTTTGTTACGTGTTCAACATGCCTCTCTGGTTAGTGAGCCCATTGACAAACTGGAATTTTACTCCATTGGCTCCTCATAGTTGCAATACTGGCATTTTTTAAGATACCATGGTGAATCTGTACATAGCTCTTAGCCTGTTGACTTGATGCTTGTCCTAGTGAATGTTGTCACTTCTAACTGTTTTTCTGTAGCACTGTTTCAAAGCTGTAATTCAATTTTGTTTCCCCTTTTTTCATTATAGGTCGCCATGGACAAATAAGTACCAGCCACCATTGGAGGATGGCCTTTATCCTTCTGTAGAGCTGAGGAACCTCGAAGTTGAAGCCAATGATGTTTTTGCTGTATATTGTGACCAGTGAGGTTCTTTACTTGCCTCGTACTTGGTTTTCTAGTTCAGTGGCAATGCTAATTACTGTCAGTATTCTTTCTGTATTTTTTTGTCCTTTTGTTCAAGGCCCCTTCCATTTATTTCTTCTTTCTTCGCTGATTTTTAGAAGGTTTGAGGGAAATAAATTATCTTTTATTGCTAGGTATTATGAAGGTGGAATTTCATCTGTTTATATGTGGGAAGATGATAATGAAGGATTTGTCGCATGCTTCTTGATAAAGAAAGGTGATTCTATACCTTTTTTCCTGGGTGAATCTTCCCTAAACTGAAATGAGGAAAAAAAAAAAGAAAAATATATATATATATATATATATATATATATATATATATATATATATATATATATGTATATATTGGATAACTCAACATTCAGTTATTGCTTGTGCGCTTTTTTTTTTTTTTTTTTTTTTTTTTATTGGGGGGTGGGGTGGGGGGGGTGGTGGGGTGTTGTAAAGTTGACAAATCAAAATTTATGAGGATAATGCATACTAGTCTTTAATATTTGACTGCCCTGTGGACTCATTCTGTGTATTAGATGGTTCAAAGTCTGGTCATGGGCGAAGAGGTTATTTGCATGAAGGACAGTGGGATGCCATCCATGTTATTGAGGTAAGTCTACTGATCTTCTACTTGTGAACTACAATTCTATGCAACCTCATTTTATTTTACCATTTTCCTTTTCCCAAAGATGGTTCCCCATGTCATTTACTCATCAAGCACCAAATTATTTCAATGATAATATAGGTGGGACCTGAGGATGAAGGAACTGCCAGGTACTGTTTAACCAGTACTGTCATGCTATCTTTGACTACAAATAGTGACTCCTGCGGGACATTCAGCTTATCTGGATCTATTAGAAGACAGGTAATGTACTTGTTCTGCAAACGGAAACTGTGACCATTATAATCTCAACTTTACACTGTGTTGCCCCTTTGATATGGTCATGTTAAGCTGTTTGACTGGTTATTATCATACAGTGATCACTGGGGCAAATACCAGAATACTTCATAATTTTCACTTACATCCTTTTTCTAGGTTTGTACTTCAGTTTTCTTTTCATGGTGTAGATGAGTATGCAACTGTCAGTGGCCGAAGGTCATCTTTGTAACATGGGAAAAATGATTGAAGAATTGGAAGGCAAGCTTCGAAACTCACTGGATCAGGTACTATGCATGACTGAAAATTTGATGCTTTTGATAGTTTATGGGACATGCCAGTTCAATGCACCCACTCCACACCTAGACGTGTTGCTCTATGTTTATGTTTGAAGTGGGCAGCTTTATACCTGTGCATATACTCTCACATTCTTCTATAGGATATCTAGAAAAAATTGTTACATTTGCTTAACAGTAATGGTTTATATGATTACATTTTCTGCTATGCCATCCTTAAATTATTCAGAATATGATGGGAAGGGGAAAATAATACAGTAAACATTATTATGGTCACCGTAAATATTAGGGTTGGGTTGGGAGACTTGGAACAATGTGATGACTAATCTGGGAAGGAGGAAGTATACTTAAGAATGTTTTACTGAGCTAGTATGTTATGCTGCTGAATCTGAATAGGTTTACTTTGGGAAGACAAGAGAGATGGTTTGCACTTTGCGGCCACCTGCTGAATTGGCAACGATAAAACTGCCTGATAGCTGATTTGTATGTCTTTGAATCATGATCTAAAAGTATGATATTGTGGATTATTAGTGTATTATCATCATTTATTTGAATCTCTGGTTATGTGTTATAGAATTTGGTTGAATTGGAATTCAATATCCTCTGGTAGACTTTTCCATTTTGTTGGCTCTCGCTTAATTTTTGAAATTGTTTTGGGTTCTATGCTTTACTTGTGGAGCTTCAGCTTGCAATTTGTATTACTTTTTTTTTTTAAAAGAAAAAATTATTTTATTTGCGTGCAATGCATTTATGGTTGATTTCTTGACTAAGCCAGATAAAAGATTGAAATTAGTTTCTGGATGTTTTTGTCATTAATCAAACATAGATTGAATATAAGATAAATACATTACAATACTTTGAAAGATGTAGAAAGGTTGCTCTCAAAATACGAAAATTCTACTATGGTTCAGAAAATAGGCACAATTGTTATTGACTGAAAGTTTGCAGAAATTTCAAAAACTAGAAAAATTTTGAGTTTCCACAATTTATGTTTTATTGTGCAATATCTTAATGCTCTGTTTGGATTCTATGATTTCATTTCAAATTTTGGAATTGGGCCAATTCCATTGTTTGGAGAGCCAAGAATTTGAAATGATAGAACTTGTTCAAATTCTAAGGTAATCAGAAATAGCTTATAAATGATTAATTGGAAATGACAAATAATAACCAGTCATTTGAAATTCCATGAGGTCCCTACTCTCATACATTGATTGTTTCTTCTTCTAAAAGACAGTATTTGCAATTTGTGATCTTTCTCTCTCCTCAATCTCTCATTCTACGCTACTAATCTCTTTCCTCCATAACCACCATCATATCTCCACCACCGCGATGACATTAGTTTTCACAACCACCACCACAACATCAATGTCTACTGCCGTCGCATTCAAGCCACCAATCTTCCACCATCACTGACGCACTTCTAATTGGAGGAATTTGAGGGATGCAGATTGATACCTCAAAGTAGATGTACATACAAAATCTCAATTGGATTTGATACTATGTTTAAAAAAAAAAAATTAAATAAAGGAAAAAAAAATTGTTTTGGGATTCTAAAGTTAGGGTTCATCACTTTTCCCAAAAAATTGATCGAAATGTTCATACTTTGTTATATTGAGGAAACATGATTGTGTTTGAGATTTAAATTTGAGATGTGTTTAATTTTTACTCTCTTAAGAAATTTTGTTAAACGATTTAAGTTGTAGAATTGAACTTCCATAATTTTTCCAAACAACATAGAAAAATAAAATTTCATGAATTTAAACTTCTACGGTGTTCCAAACAGTATATTTGGAATTGAATAGTAGTATTTCAATTCCCAGATTTGAAATGAAATGTTGATTCCCAAACTCTGCCTTCCTTAAATTGATGTATTTGAAGAACTTGGAGGATATGAATGTGCCTAGGTATGAGCTTAGAGTAAGACAAAGAAATCAAAATATTTGAATATGGAGAGAGAAAGTGCAAAAGAAAAAAGAAAAAAAAAAAAAAAAAAGAAAGAAGGTAAGATGTATTGATGTGACAATTTAGGCCCCGTTCACTTCACCTTAATTTTGATGAACTGAAATTATTTTTACTAATTAAAACTGAATTTTACTGAACTTATTATTACTGAAATTATTTTTACTGAACTGAACTTATTTTACTGAACTGAAGTTATTTTTACTAAAATGAACTTATTTTTACTGATTTAGATTTTATTTTTACTGATTTAATATATATATATATATATATATATATATATATATATATATATATATTAGGTAAAATAATCTATTTTTGTAATTTATATAGTTGGTATATATAACGATAATATATTATGCCAACCATTTAAATTTACATAATATCGTATATAAAAATGGTTGGCCTATATATTATGGGAATATGTATTTGATATACTTGTATATGATATTAGGTTTAGGGATACTGCCTTTAATTTCATTGCCTAACTTTACAACCAAACATACCAAAACAATTAAACTAATAATAATAAGAATAAAATCATAACTTTATTATAATCATATTATTACAAGGATTGCTTCTTATTGCATATGACTATTTAAGTTTATTATTCAACGTCCATATGATGATCTTCTTCCTCGATGTCCCTAACTGATTGCCAAATATGTTATGCTATAATAGTAAAATAATAATAATAATAATAATAATACGTCAAAAGAAATAAAATGAAATTATTTTATTCATATTATGGAAAGACCAAAGTTTTTATTAAAATAAACACTCATTTATCTCATCATAATAATCTCCACCACATTAGTTTTTATTACTTATGACAAGTCCTAGTCATTTATTTCATCATCTAATTGGGGAGTATAATAGTCTCCAGGAAAAGCTATACCCCTTGACTTCACCCAAAGCAATTTCTGATGATTAGTAGTAAGTGCGATGTAATTGATTAGGTATGCTATTACGATGAATTTTGTTACCCTTTTATAAAATATAGTACTTGTATTTACCAAATATCACCGACTACAATATTATCAATAAAACATAATATTTTATACTTGACAAAAAAAAAGATATTATATTTTATAACTATACAATATGTGATAAAAGTATAGACAAAAGTGATGCATAAAAAAAATATATGTGAAGTATTAAAAAATCTTGTACGACAATATTTTGCAATATATGGAAAAAATATTTTACATAAAAAAAAGCCTAGTAAAAAAAAGCATCAAAGTACATGAACTTAAATTAATTTTGCTGAAATTATTATTGCTGAGCTTAAATTATTTTTACTGAACTGAAATTATTTTTGCTGAACTGAAATTATTTTTACTGAACTTATTTTTACTGAACTTAAATATTTTTACTGATTAAAACTGATTTTTACTGAACTGAAATTATTTTTACTTAATATTATTTTTTTAAGGTGAAGAGAACAGGGCCTTAGTCTATTAATTAATATGGTAGGCTTTTTTAAAATTTTGAATTACGTTAACTTGTGAAAAAATTGTGATAAATTACCTTACCAAACAGTTCTTGTGAAACTACTACCTCCGTTTTTTTTATGTGCAACTTTTGGCATTTTAGTCTGCTTACAATTATGTGCAACTTTCTATTTTCTTTCTATTTTTAGTAAACAAAAATCCTAAAAATTACAAATTACCATTACTTAAAAATTTAGATTTTCTTAATATTACCCTTATCTTATTTTAATCACAATAACTTTTTTGTCTAATATAAAATCATTAACCTAATTTTACCCACCCATTTACTCATCTACCCACCACCCATTCACCCTCTTCATCTCTGCTTCACCCTTTTCATCTTTTCATCTTTTTCACCTTCACCCCCTTCATCACCCTCCTCCCTCAAGGGTCACGACCACCGCCCCTCCCACCACCATTCTCTCTCCTCCTTCACAACCACTTTCCATCCCACCGGCGTTCTGCTCCCTATGACCACGGCTTTCTGCAACCACTGGCTTTCTCTCTTCATCTTTTTTTTCGTTTTTTTTGGTGATTTATGTTCGAATTTTCTGGGTATTTTTTCGATTTTCTGAGTTTCGAATTTCTGGGTTTTGATTTCGATTTCCTGAGTTTTGATTTTCTAGGTTTTGATTTTGTATTTCTGGGTTTTGATTTTGATTTTGATTTTCTGGGTTTTGATTAAGGGGGTGGGTTAGGATTAAGGGGTGGTGGGTGGGTTAGGATTAAAGGGTTTTCTACGGTGGTGGGTGGGTCTGGGTACATCGGTGGTGGGGTGGTCTGAGTTAGGGTTGGGTCTTGGTGGCGTGGGTGGTGGGGTGGTCTGGGTTAGAGGTGGGTCTTGGTGGCGTGGGTGGTGGGGTGGTTTGGGTTAGAGGTGTGTTTGGGTGGTGGGGTGGTCTGGGTTAGAGGTGGGTTTGGGTTGTGGGGTGATCTGGGGGTGGGTCTGGGTGGTGGGGTGGTCTGGGTTGGAGGTGGTTAGGGCTGGTGGTGGAGGGGAATGTTAGATTTCTAGGTTTTTTGGTTAGGGAGGGGGCTGCCGGAAAAAGGAGGGAAAGACGTGAGGGTGGTGGTGGTTTCGTGGGGTTGGTTGTGGTGATGGTTTCGTGGGGTTGGTTGTGGTGGTGGTTTCGTGGGGGTGGTAGTGGTGGTGGTGAAGTCGGCGGTGGTGTTGGTGAAGGCGCCAGCGGTGGTGGCTGGTCTTGGTGGTGGCAGTGGGTGGTTTGATTAATTATCCAAACATTAAGTATTCACCTTAATTACATACTCCTATAATATATTAATCACCATTATATTTTCTTAATCTTTGCCCTTCAATCTTTTGTCTTGTGAACCGCAACTTGTGCCAAAGTTACGCATAAAAAAAACGGAGGTAGTATATTATAAATAGGATTGAGCAAAATTATCTGAAAATTTGATTTGTATCTGATCCAAAAATTATGGATATTCAATCAGAAATCAATTTCGGATTAGATATCCGATCCGAAAAAATCAGATATCGGATATTGAATATCCAATATTTCGGATACAGATATCTGCTCAGATATCCGAAAAAATCACGTACATAAGAATTTTTTTGCAAAGTACTTTTTACTGAAGACTTACTTTATTATATTTTATTTTTATTTCTTTAATAATATTTTCCCCAATACTTAAACCAACAAACTCTAACTCATTTCCTCAAAACACCGCCCCTCTCTCTCTCTTCTCTCTCCTCTCAAATCTCAAAGGGCAAAACTTTCATCCTCTCAGATCTCCCTTAATTCATCCCCACTGGCATCGACGACTTGCCCGCCTGACTTCCCTCCGCCGATCCTCGCGCAACCACCAGCGGCATCCTTCCACCCTCCTCACGCAACCATCATCAACATCCGCAACAACAACGACGTCGCTCCCTCGAGCTTTAATTCCTGCCCGCAACAGTGCAACACCATTATTGATCCCCCTTTCACTCTTTCAGATCTAAAATCCCATCCCCTTTCAGATTTTGTTGTTGTGGATGATGAATTTGTAGCAGAGGAGAGAGAATTACTTTGAAATTTCTTTGTTTTACCATTTGTGACAGTGAGTTTAATAAATTTCTTTGTTTGTACTTTAGAATTGGATTTTTAAAATTTCTAGTCTATTTATCTTCTCCTTGAACAAATTGTTGCATTGAGTTAATTTTTTTGTTTAGAGAATTGTTGCAGTGAATTAATATGCCATTAAATTAGTATTTAAACAACATTAAACAGTCGGATAATAGATATCCGAACTATCCGATCCGAACTTTTCGGATATCCGAAAATTTTCGGATCGGATTCGGATATCAAATATAGAAATTTTCGGATACGAATATCCGATCTGTGCTCACCCCTAATTATAAATATAATGTATGGAAAAATTACTACTTCAAAATGAAAGAAGGGATAAAGAAGAAAGCAAAAGACAGAACGAAAGGTAGAAAAGAAGAGAAGGGACAGATTTGGGAACCAAACAAAGGAAGGATGGGAGGGGGGTGGGTGGTCAACTTTGAAGGTTTAAGTCAACGAGTAGAATTCGAGTATACATTCCACGTTTCTCCGTATGAGGTTATACGAGTATAATGTGCTTTACAATGTAGTTTATGAAAAATTTCCCTATCTATCAATTATTTTTTCATACATATTGATATTAAAAACTAAGCTTGGCTAAAAAAAAAAAAATTAGTTTTTTTTTTTTTTTTGTCAAAAAAAAAACAGTCTAGCATTCTAGTTGTTGAAAGAGACGGTGAGCACTGAGATTAGGAGCTTAGGAAGGTTTGATTTATCATGTAAATTATTATTTATTTATTTTTTTTTTGTTTTTTTTTGGTGGTGGTGTTAAGAGAGCTACAAAAGCTGGTGAAGAGAATTGATATTGAATTCTTAAAATCAAAAGAGAAGTTTTAACAAATTAAGTTGTCCCTCACTTTCATCATGTAATATTTATAGTTGTGAAAAGAAAAAAATTTCATTATAATTTTAGGAGAAAAGCATTAGGAAATTCATTGATTTGAAATGTGTCAAGAACTTTTAATATTTTCGTTTAACTAAAATACCTCAAGACTTAAAAGAGAGAAAAGGTGGAATTTTATAAGGTAAATTCTCGTCTTGAGTGAATCCAATGTAATCTTAAAATCAAATGAAGGGCTTTAACCTATCTATCACCAAATCTTAAATCCATTGTGATATTTGCGGAAAACCTGATGAGGATCAGCAACATTTGTTCTGATTTTGCAAATGTGCGATGGATGCAGGGAGGGATAAAATACTACAAACCCACTTAAATGCTAACACAAGTAGGGAAGGATTGGATATCTGAATCCGAAAATTCTTAAATTTGATATCCGATATCCGATCCGAAATTTTCGGATATCCAAATATTTCAGATCGGATAGTTCAGATATCCACTAACAGAAATTGATTTTTTTTATTTTTTTTTTTTTTTTTTTAACCATTTGACATTAATTTACTAATTGAAAGAAAAACATCTTTAAAAAAATAAAAATTGAACAGAATTCGTATTGTCTTAGGACATCAAAATTCATAAACAATCAACTTAGAAAGATTACATCAACAATTTATCATACATAATATATATTACTTTGTATTTACTATTAAAAGCTAATTTGAACAGAATAAAGTTATAAAACCATACTTTTATTCAAGAGAATTAAACCCCAAATCATGCAATTACCATATACTTGTATATACTCATGGCAATTTGTACAGCAATACCAAATTGAAGTATTAGTCCTCCATTTTTTTTCAATCTGACCAAATTCCAGTGAGGCGGAGCCGCAAACTTGCAAAGGTTGAGAACGATAGGCCGTAGAGTTGCGGGTTGAGTGAGAACAACTAGTGAAGTGTTAATTGTAAGGACAAAGCAGCGATGATTGAGTGAGAAACTGATAAGCCTGTCAATGGAGGAGATCTGAGAAAATGAGAGACTAAAATTTAGAGGAGAGAGAAAGTTAGAGGTTGATGATAGAGAAGAGGAGAGAGAAAGAGAGGCGGGTTGGGGGGGTTGTCGGAAGTTTGTATGTGAATTGCTAAACGTCGCTCCCAATTTACCAGGCGTCGCTCTCATTTTGACATGAAATGACCATTTTTCCCTTTTCATAACTTGGGCTATATAAGGGTCTAGCACTTAGTTAAAAAGATTCCCGAGCTTTTTAATATTAATCCCGACACCTTACATTCACCACTTGCTTAAAAAAATTGCCGAGGCCCACCAACAAAAACCCGATTTATTTAAAAAAAATTTATTAAACTTTAACGACGGGTTTAGGACGATGGACAACGACAACGATCGTACACCGGAAGCATCGTCGGGGGATTCGGTAAGTCGCCGAACTTTTTTTTTATTTGAAATTGGGACATCCGCCTAAAATTGTTGGATCCTCCATGGTGGATCCGCCTGAAATTTTCGGATCCACCATGGAAGATCCAACAATTTTAGACAAATGTACATGGAGGATCCAACAATTCCATGTGGATGTCGATATTTTTTTTTTTATTTTGTTTTTTTGTTTGTATTTTATTGATAATTAATCAAATTATTTTTGTTTTTTATAAACCAACTAATTCAATTTATTAATGTAATCTTTGTATGATTATTATATTTTTTATTGTGATTATTATTATTTTTGTGATAATTTAAGTAATTAGTATTAGTATTAGTTTTTCTTTTTAAAGCATTAGTATTATTAGTTAATATTTGTTATTTTTGTCATATTAGTTAATGTTAATGTTAGTTAATATTATTTAATGTTGTGATATTAGTTAATGTTAGTGCTAGTTGATGTTATGATATTAGTTAATGAGATAATATTAGTTAATGTTGTGATATTATTGTTGTTGTTGTGTCGTTATTATTGTAATTAGTAATATTGGAGAATTTTGTGTGTTTTCTTTTATTTTTACAGAATTTGGAGTTTGAAGACGGCGGTGACGGTGTGAATTATAGTGTGAATTTTGTCACAGACACGTTTTTTCCAACGTTTGATGATGATGTTAAATGGGCGGATGCTGCTTCCATAAATTTTGGTTTTATTTTGGTTAAATCGTCTTACAACAAAACTAGAGATGGTAGGCCGTATCGATATTTGAGATGTGATCGGAGACGAAAGAGCAAGCCGAGAGATTTGGAGAACGCAATTTGAAAGGACACAAAAACCAAAGCTAATGGTTGTCCTTTCTACATCAAGATATATTATGAGTTCATCACAGACAGTTGGAAGATCCGGGCAAAAAATGATGCAACTAGGACCCATAACCATCCAATGATTGTGTATCAGGAGGGTCATCGTAAAATTAGTGGCTTGAGCCCGGATGCAAAGAAGGTTGTGCGTGACATGACAAAGTCCAAGGTTGCACCGCGTAACATCATGGCAACTATTGCAAAATAATTTCCTGATGATCATCCAAACATCAGACACATTTACAATTGCCGGAATAACTTGAGAACGGAGATGTCTGAAGGCAGAGGAGTTGTTCAGCAATTTCTTCAATTGGCGAGACAAAGTTAGTATATTTACTAGGTCATGGCCGATGACCTCGGCGTTCTACAACATGCATTTATAGTGAACCCAATCACGGTAAACATACTACGCACGTACCCACATGTGATTGGTATGGATTCGACATACAAGACCAACTGATAAAGGATGCCGTTTTTTGAGATAGTAGGTGTGACACCGACAAATCAGAATTTCCTCATCGATTATGTGTTCATGTGCAACGAGTGCACGACAAGCTATCGGTGGGTGTTGTAGAGATTAAGGGAGTTGATTGGGTATGATAAAGAACCGTCCGTATTTTTGACAGACCGTGAGCTTGGCCTCTGTGCGGCATTGAGAGAAGTGTTTCCAGGGACGTCGCATTTACTTTGTCGATGGCACATTAACAAAGATGTGGAGGCTAGGGTGACTGACATGTTCAAAAACAAGAGGATCGGTGCTAGTTTTAAAAACGGCAAATGGAAACGTATCATGGATGCTGCAACCGAGGCGGATTATAATGCTGCTGTAGATACAATGAAAGCTCGGTGGGCAAGTTATCCGGCAGTGATTAGTTACGATGAGAGAACATGGCTTTGTCATAAAACCAAATTTGTGACATTTTGGACGAACCAAGCTCTTCACTTTGGTAACACGAGTACTTGCAGAGTTGAGAGCCAACATTCGGTCGTGAAGACGTGGTTTGAATCATCGACAGGTTCGTTGTTATAATGTTGTAGTTGTTGTATTTACTTCGTCTTTGTTATTTTAATTATAAATCATAACGTTTTTTTTATAATTTGAATCAACGGCAGGTTCTTTGGATACCGTATGGGCCCGAGTACATTGTCATATTGGTAATCAAATCATTGCAATTCGTAATGGTTTGGAGGCATCAAGGTCGAAGATTGGTGAGAAGTACACACAATTGCCACTGTCACGTATAAACGGCAAGGTGTCTCAGCATTGTTTGAAAGTTCTCGATGATGAGACGAGAAGGATGAGGGAGTTGAGTTACTAGGTGTATGAGCGTTGTGGATGTGCAATGCGTGTGACCCACGGTTTGCTATGTGCTTGCCAGATACATGATTCACTAGTTGCACAGTCAGGCTTGTATATAAGGCAAATTCATCCATTCTGGAAAACCTTGGTTATTGGTGATGGTGTTGATGTACCTATGTTCATTAACGACTCGACCGAGGAAGCTGTAAATTTTCGTTCCCTGGTTGATGAAGTCATTGGTAGTGATCCTGCTGTACTTTGAAATATATCTTGCATCACTGAGGAGGAGTTGCATCCGGATCATTCAAACCTTGAAGAACCACAAGTAAACCACAACGTTCGAGGTTGACGAAGGAACAATGATACAAGACGTAATCCTTGTTATTTCGAACATGTCAACCGTCGAAACACTCAACGTGGTACACAAAAAACAGGAGCGACCTCAGGTAAGTTAGTATATTTGCACTTGTGAAGTACACGGCTATTGTGATTTACACGTATTTCATCTTGTAGCGTACTAATAACTAAACATTAATTTTGTGGAGAAGATCCATGTGACATCCGCCAATGCAGGTATTTGTACTTGCTTCCAGGACCGATGTTGCCTTACATCATGTCATAGAAGGATGTCATTGGTGATGGTAACTGTGGCTTTCGTTGTGTGGCTGACTTCTTCTTCGGTGATCAAGCGCAATGGTTTGATGCTCGGGAAACAATAGCAAACGAGGTCGCCGCTCATCCAATGTTGTACGAAAGGATTTACGGGATTGGAAGGGTTTGGATGAATTTAGAACGTATTTGATGGGATGGTAGGGCGGTGGATTCACGGCATTGGATGGTTGCAATTTAGGATTTATTTCCTATTGCTACTTGGTTCAACGCAAGGGTACGGGAGCCAGTTAACTTCAAGGTCAGTCAGCTGATCCAATCTAGCACGAAAAGCGAGGAGGCGCTCCATGCTCTTGTTAGAGCACCCCGGTCCAACATCCCACGCAGACGCACGAGGAATACTAAGCTCCCTCGTAAGGTACCCTGCTAAGGCCGAAAACACGGAAAGTACTCGTAGATCCACGCTTGCGGAAGTGTGAGACAACCAGCGATCGTAGCATCTTTTGTGATGTCGTACCCAACTGCCGATACAGATAGGCTAGAGTAGCTGACCCCAAGAGTGCTCATTAATCGGGAGATCATCAACAACAAGCTCGATGAGAAATGAAGGATGAGTGCAGTTACCACTCATGTCCAAAAACAATGATCCGCCTAGTACTAACCATAAAAGGCACTATAATGGACACTGAAGGGCCTCTGCGCCTCTAAATTCGAATCCAAAATCCTCTCGGTCAGCACCCCACTACCCTACCAAATGGTTTTAGTACCGCACTTCTCATTCAACTCTTCCGCAGTCATATCCATGGTAACCGAGCACACGTGTCATATGACGTTCGTTCTAGGAGTAGTGGAAACCATGGAACCATCAACACGAAGCCCAAGAATATGGTACACATCGTGCAGCATGATCGTCATCTCCCCAAATGGCATATGAAACGTGTTCGTATCTGGCTGCCATCTCTCAACAAAAGCAGAAATCAACGGCCAGTCAAAACGCCTAAACATGATCCCGGGTAAGTGAGACAGACCACTACCATCAATCAATTCCAGGTGCTCCTATGCAAGACGACCTCGCCAGTTAACCAATTCAGAACACAACTGTGTCCTGCTCAAACAGCGCAAAACATTAAGCTCCTGCCCGCCCATGTATATGATGCCACATGACCACTAAAACTAGGGATAACAGTACCATCCTTAGTGTTTAGGGTAAAAATACCCCCTGTCCACGTGAACCAATTCGTGTGCTGACACGTCAGCATCAAAGGGTGTCAGCATCAAAGGGTTCTGAGAGAACCAATCCTCTGGTGACAAGTGGCACTCCAACCTATGAAAGGGGAACTGATCCCCTCTCACTATAAATAGAGGAAAATCCTCATTTAATGCACATTCATAAATACACACACAAAACTCGAGCAATATTAATTGCAGAATTCTCTCGAAATCCGAGAGAAAAACATTTACATTCCGCACTTTTATACATCCGGACACGTTCTAACTTGGTCGTCGGAGGCGGAACGCCACTCAACCGAAGTTTCCGTGGTTTTGCAGGTACAGACGGTCGACGCGCATTCTTGGAATTGTAACTCTCCCGAGGGACTCCAAAAACCCCGAATAACTGAAAATTGGGAGATGAGTTGCCTCATGTCCTATGGTCCATCAGAATAACTGAAAAGAGGCAACCGGTGAAACCCTGTTTCTCATGACATACGGCACTGAAGCCGTCCTGCCTATTGAACATTATGAGCCAACACTTCGAATCATGCTCTATGATGAAGTGGCTAATTGGGAGGCCATGCGATTAGCATTGGATTCACTCCTGGAGTGCAGGGGCAATGCCGCCTTGCGTCATGAGGTATATCGTCTGAGAATGACGAGAGCCTACAACAGAAGAGTGCACAAGCGGCCCTTAAAGGTGGGGAACGTTGTGTTATGAAAAATGGAGGCAACCAATAAGGCCAATGAACAAGGAAAGTTAACCCCTAATTGGGAAGGCCCCTACCAGATTTTTGAAGAATTTAGAGGCGTCACCTACTGCCTGGAAACTCCAGACGGCAGGCAGCTAGCCAAAACTTGGAATGTAGATAACTTGAAAAAGTACTACTTCTAAAGACTTGTAAATCTTTGTAAATAGAGTATATTAATGAAAGAATGCTTTATTTTCATTGTTTTTTGTACAAAGTCCCGTCTATGCAATGCACAACCGGGCAAACGTCTGATCTAAACTGAGTAAATATAAGGTAAGTATCAAACTTGCAGCTATTTATAAGAACAATGGCCGGATAGTTTTCAAACCGCTTGCTCCAACATGAACAGGCAACCGGCAACGCCCATTTGGGTGAATTCGTCGAAGAGAGCATCTCCCATTTGGGTGGTACATTGTTCTATAAATCATAACTCAAGCGGCTTTAACCATTGTCTAGGTTAAAGATAACTCACGGCCGTTTGAATAATCAATTGAAACCTAGATACAATCGGTCGTTGCTTCAAAGCAACACAAACGGTAACGGATATCTTGGTCAAATATAACCGGTCTTCGCCCAAAGGCACTACAGCCGGTTACAAACCCAAATTAAGTAAGGTCAAAACTTTAGCAATTAATTTATAACCAGGTTATGATGCCTACATCCGGCCAATGGCCACCGTCATCCTAACAAACGGCGATGGCAGATACCTAAGGGGTAACTCGCAGTCGATTAAATGAATAATCTAGGTTAGCCCTAGCCGGCACCGTCTGCTAATCCAACTTGGAATAATTCTACTTTTAATATGGTAAATGACCGTCTGTCTATCCGTCCGGATGCTTGATTAGACGGCTGCCTGCTTATGGTTGGGCAATTCCAAGAAAACAACCATTCAGGGGCAGGTATAGCCAATGCATCCGGCATATCGCATGTGCTGAGTCATTTGGCAAATATTGAAAGATTTGTACGAGCATTGACGGGCGTTAGAACGGTCGCACATTCCACACTCAATCAAATAAATTTATAAATCCTAAAACTAACCCCTAAACAAGTCTAGTGGTAAGTTCGGAGTCGAACCACAAGGAACGGTAATGCTAGATTGTTCTTAATCTAATGCCTAAGCTATGCCGAAGTCGATTTACGGATAAAGGACACTACAACTACACTAAAACACATATAAAGAACAAGGTATGATAAAGTCTACTAGGGGAAAAGATCCACTTTGAACAATTAACAAGTTAATGGGAATCGATTTGATAATCAATCATGCAAAGAAAGAATTAAAATGGGAATTAATTACCATCAAGAGCAATCTCTCAAATTCCTAGCCTAGATCCCTCATTGACTAGGTGCATAGAAGAAATTTACCCAAAATGCAATCAAATATATAAATTCTAATTCACAATCCCTTGTCAAACTAGAACTAACATGCAATTAAGTTTGCTATCTTGGGAGATCAATCCAATCTAAAACAAACAACATGCCATCATCAATTCAATCAATTTAATCACACAATTATCATCAAATTTATCTCAAATAACTCAATTAACCATAACAAAGCTTCACTCAACACCTAGTAGAAGGAAATCTACTCAAACATGATTAACAAAGCAATTAATAAAGCATAAAGAGAGAAGAGAGTAAGAAATGCTCATTGATATAAAATGGAGATCTTCAAATCATCAAATTCCTCCTTTGATTATCCAAAATCCATGAAAACCATTGTGCTCCTCACTTTCTCTCTCCAAAATTTGAGAGTTTCTCTCTCTAAAAACCTAAAACTAACCTAAAAACTATTCTAAAACTGAAAAATCTTTTTTTTTTAATGAGCAAAAAAATCTATTTATACCCCTTACAAAATTGCTTAGGAAGCTCCGCAAAAAGTCAGCTGAAACGGGAAAAGGTCCGACCGAACTCTGTGTAGGTTCGGTCGGACTCAGGGTAGGTTCGGTCGAACCTCCCCGATCCTTGTTTGGTCGAACTTTCCTGGTTCGACCCCTCCTGTAAACATGCTGAAAACTTGGTTGAAACTGCCTTGGAGGTTCGGTCGAACTTTTCAAAAGTTTGACCACACCCTGGTTCGACCGAACCTCTTAGAGGTTCGGCCACACCTCCTCTTGAACTTCCTCTTCTTGCTTCCTCTTCTTCCCTTTTGCTCCTCTTGTCTTTGTCCATGCCTCCATACTTGGCCAAGGGTCCTCCTACCGTGCTTAGGACCGTCATGGAACCTGCAAAAGATAGCAAAGATCACGAGAGCATGGGGATGATAAAATTATGCATAAAGATTATCAAAACAAGCGCAAATAAGCATACTTTTCATCCATAAAAGAAAAGGAAGCCATAAGAGGAGAAAAGAGGTAGAAAACCTAAGAAAAACAAGAGAAAAGACACCAATACACTACCCCTAAGGGTAACATAAATGTCACTCATCAAACACCCCCAAGCTTAACTTTTGCTCATCCTCGAGCAAAACAAAACAAACACAACGGAAAACGATGTATATTTTTTTTTTTTAAAAAAAAAACAATAAAATAAAATAAAACTAGAAGAGAAAGAATATACACTAACTCACTTTCGTAGGAATCACGAATGCATTTAGCGCATGCATCAAGCACTTTAAACCCCATAGATCGCTCTAGAGGACGAGTAAGCTCTCGTAAGGGTGTCCTAAGAGTTTAACCCATAACTCTTGACAAAAATCAAGGCAAGGCAACAAATAAATAAAATAAAATAAATCGAAGTAAGAGAAAAGTTACAAGCGTTCTAGAGTGGACTTTTATGATGGAACAAACACTAATGAATGTCAATCTTTCTAAAATAATAAAGGTATGCACGTTCTAAGATGTCCAAGGTTGATTGAAACATAACATATGCTAAGCATAGAGAACTAAAGGAAACACATTCCACCTTTTGTTTCAACCAATCAAACCACGTTCTCTCTACTAGTTTCAAATCCACTTTCAAGTTAGATTCTCATGATTCCACGAAGAAATCGGAAAATAAATAAGAAATTAAAAATATTGAGAAGGTTACCCGACATCTTGGCTATGCAAACTCGCTCTATAGGCTTGATTCCTATTTCCCGCCATCATTGAATGACTTAACCCTCTAGGATCAAAAGGACTTTCAAGGTATTAACATATAAGCTAGGAGAGTAAAGGTGTGGAGAACTCTTGAAATTGGTGGTAAACCTATGTGAAGCACGGGTGGAACTTCTTCCACAAGATCCAAACGATTCCAAAACAAAAGTGCCAAGTATGCTTATTAAATAACTTTCCCCCAAGCTTATTTAACACAAAATAACAAAAACAGGGAGAACAACAATAACAAAACCCCCCCTTTTTTTTTTGTGTGCTTTACATTCTTCTTTACTTTTTTTTTTTCAATAATTCCTTTTTCCAAGCTTTTTTTTTTTTTTTTTTTTAAATGTCCTTGCCTCTTTTAACTTTGGACGGCTTTTTCTCAAAATGTATTTGGTTTTATGCAAAAAATTATATACAACACATACTTGCTTTGCAAATGAACTTATAATTCTAAACTTGCACCATAAACAATAAAACAAGCTCCAAAACAAAATTGCTTCACAAACTAAAGGTAGGATTTAAAGTGAAACTAAGGCTGGAAGGCTTGTATTAAGGTTAGAGAAAAGAATGTATATGGCTCAAATGGGCTAGTAATAGGGGCAATTGCAAACCAAATCCAAAATTGAAAATTAATCCTATAAAAAGAGAAATGTCTTTGCCATCCCCTAAAGTGGCTCAGTCGCGATCTTGGGAGCTAAAAGTCAAGTTCTAGATATGAGAATGCAATAGCCAAGGATCCAAATATGCCGCTCAACAAAGTATGATGAAGGCTAGAACAATTATACATCACTAGGGATAGCAATAACTAACTCTTGATTTCATATCCACTATAGAGAGCAACTCCATCTTACCACAAGCAAGTGAACTAGAGCTTCATGGTCCCAAAGTTCTTAGCCAACTACCTTAGCATACCATATCCTAGAGTCAACCTAACACATTCTCAAACCGTGCACACCTCTAAAATTTAGGAAGAAAGACATTCAAGAATACAAGTCCAAAAATATTATGTCCAAAGCAAGAACAAAAGAAAACACATTGCAAATTTGCCTTGATAGAAACAAAATCTTTTTGGAATTTTCAAAATAAAGAAAATGGAAATGCATATACAAATGTGCATGGCATATATGAATCAAAATTCTACCAAACATGATAGAATACCCTCCCCCAAGCTTGAATGAGGCAACATGCTCAAACTTTAAACCAAAGAATCCATGGGAGAAGAAAAGAAAGAAAGTCATCCAACCAACCAACATATGTCCAACAAGTCACAAATCATTAGAGGAATAGCAAGGAAGGATATTACCGGATTTTAGGTGGGTGTATATACCCGCAAATGACCCAATTAAAATTTTCAAAGCCACTCTTCTCAAGAATTGAATCTTGTTTTCCATATGATAGCAATTGTGGTGCCAAACTTCCTTGATTCTTGATCCAAATCAATGCACCAAAGTATATCAAGTTATGTACCTAGAAAAAGGCACACAAACATTTCCATGAGAGAAAATCTATTCTAAAAAGAAAAGAAAATGAAAGCAATAAAACACGGGTTACTTCCCGAGAAAGGCTTGCTTAAGGTCCAAGCTTGACCGCTCTAGTAAATAATATTGCAACGATCGCAAGAGCTTGTCAAATGCACTACTACACATCTCATAAGATAACAAGTAAGCAAATGATATAAGAAGGGCATGCACCAAGATTAGTGCACGCAAAAGAAGGTGAAGAGGGAGTTTCCAAGAAGAAGAAGAATCAAAAGAAAATTCAAGAAAATAAGAAGAAGAATAGAAAGGCAAACTCTCTTCACAAAAATCTTTTTGGGTGGCAAAATCACCCTTTTCCTCAATTGAAGACGAATGAGGGACATAAAAATCTTCATAGGCAAGGGGGTCCCCAATAGGCTCATTAACAAAGGAAGGAAGGGATATAGGAGTGTAGGGGATATGGTTGAAATTCCTTGAAAAAGGGACATGAGAGAAGGGGATAGGAGCAATGGTCTTACAAATGGTCTCTTCTTCACCACCATTCCTCAAATCACCAATTTGAGCATGAAAATCAATCATAGAATCCTCAAAAGAAGAACACTCATGATCATGATCTCCCTCAAACATCCAACTTCCAAGAGGAACTACATAATCCCCTTCACTACAATCATGAACAACAACTCCCTCAACTTCCTTAAAGCCTAAAATCTCAAAGCCATGCATGAATGGATGCAAATTCATTTCAAAATGGTCTCTCTCCCATGAAGCATTCTTAATGAACTCACTCAAAAGGCTATGGGTTTTCATTTGACACTCAATAAACACATTAGACATAACCTTAAATGAATCAAAATACTCATGGATAAAAGGATCACAATCATGCACTTGAGACTCATCAAGATGGGAAAAAGGGTTAGGATTTTCAAAATCAACACTCTCTTCATTCTCAACTCCTTCACCATCACTCATATGCTCACCAATGGGATCCTCACACTCTCTTGGTTGCTCAAAATCATCATCATCATCCTCAACACACACATTAAATTGGGATTTTTCACAAACAAGCATCAAGGGTGACAATTGGCTTTCTAACTCTTCTTTTCTTCTCCTTCCCTCCTCAAGACGCTCCTCATTCTTTTTCATTATCTCTAATTGACCTCTCATAGAATTAAGAATCATTTCCTTACTAGGCCCAAGCTCATTATCAAGCTCAATGCACCTAATTTGAGATTTAAAAGTAGCAATAAGGGATTCAAAAGGTGTTGAAGGTTGAGGCTCAACAAGAGAAGAAGAAGTACAACCAAGATTGGAAAAATCAACATTAAGATCATGAGCATATACATCACATTGGGGAGTGGGGGCACAATCAAACACATGAGATTCATCATTAAGGGAACGAAGCTCATCACAAGAAGGCATGGTAAATAATGAAGAATATTGAAACACACCATTAGCATCAACTTGAGCATGTACCTCATCATCATGAACAAAAGAGGAAATAGAGTTGAAATCATGTGTTTTAGGCTCACTTAAAGGATCATGTAACAAATCATGGGAATTCATGCTAATATTAGAAGTACCAACACATTGCATATCAGTAATAGAATCATGATTACCCTTATTATAGACATCCCAAGCAAACCAAACATAAAAATCCCAAGCATCATCAATTGATAATGCTCTAAATTCACCATTATGCATGCATTCAACTTCATCCCTAGTTTGCTCATTCAAACCAAAATAACAAATCTCACAAGCCTCCCAAAGACTACAACAATCAAAATCCAAATATCTCTCAAGTCTATTGAAATATTCACAAAAAGGCTCATTGTCATATTGAGGAAACGAGTTACTTGCCATTTTTTTTTTACAAAAATAAGCAAAAATTAAAAAAAATAAAATAAAAAGAAAAGTATACACAAAGACACTCAAGCAATCAAAAACAATCAAGCATTGACACCGTTCCCCGGCAACGACGCCATTTTGACGGGCGTTAGAACGGTCGCACATTCCACACTCAATCAAATAAATTTATAAATCCTAAAACTAACCCCTAAACAAGTCTAGTGGTAAGTTCGGAGTCGAACCACAAGGAACGGTAATGCTAGATTGTTCTTAATCTAATGCCTAAGCTATGCCGAAGTCGATTTACGGATAAAGGACACTAAAACTACACTAAAACACATATAAAGAACAAGGTATGATAAAGTCTACTAGGGGAAAAGATCCACTTTGAACAATTAACAAGTTAATGGGAATCGATTTGATAATCAATCATGCAAAGAAAGAATTAAAATGGGAATTAATTACCATCAAGAGCAATCTCTCAAATTCCTAGCCTAGATCCCTCATTGACTAGGTGCATAGAAGAAATTTACCCAAAATGCAATCAAATATATAAATTCTAATTCACAATCCCTTGTCAAACTAGAACTAACATGCAATTAAGTTTGTTATCTTGGGAGATCAATCCAATCTAAAACAAACAACATGCCATCATCAATTCAATCAATTTAATCACACAATTATCATCAAATTTATCTCAAATAACTCAATTAACCATAACAAAGCTTCACTCAACACCTAGTAGAAGGAAATCTACTCAAACATGATTAACAAAGCAATTAATAAAGCATAAAGAGAGAAGAGAGTAAGAAATGCTCATTGATATAAAATGGAGATCTTCAAATCATCAAATTCCTCCTTTGATTATCCAAAATCCATGAAAACCATTGTGCTCCTCACTTTCTCTCTCCAAAATTTGAGAGTTTCTCTCTCTAAAAACCTAAAACTAACCTAAAAATTATTCTAAAACTGAAAAATCTTTTTTTTTAATGAGCAAAAAAATCTATTTATACCCCTTACAAAATTGCCTAGGAAGCTCCGCAAAAAGTCAGCTGAAACGGGAAAAGGTCCGACCGAACTCTGTGTAGGTTCGGTCGGACTCAGGGTAGGTTCGGTCGAACCTCCCTGATCCTTGTTTGGTCGAACTTTCCTGGTTCGACCCCTCCTGTAAACATGCTGAAAACTTGGTTGAAACTGCCTTGGAGGTTCGGTCGAACTTTTCAAAAGTTTGACCACACCCTGGTTCGACCGAACCTCTTAGAGGTTCGGCCACACCTCCTCTTGAACTTCCTCTTCTTGCTTCCTCTTCTTCCCTTTTGCTCCTCTTGTCTTTGTCCATGCCTCCATACTTGGCCAAGGGGCCTCCTACCGTGCTTAGGACCGTCATGGAACCTGCAAAAGATAGCAAAGATCACGAGAGCATGGGGATGATAAAATTATGCATAAAGATTATCAAAACAAGCGCAAATAAGCATACTTTTCATCCATAAAAGAAAAGGAAGCCATAAGAGGAGAAAAGAGGTAGAAAACCTAAGAAAAACAAGAGAAAAGACACCAATACACTACCCCTAAGGGTAAAATAAATGTCACTCATCAAGCATACGTGAAAGTGCAAAAATTGAAGTAAATTATATCAAAGGCAAACCGACTCAGTCGGCAAATTCTATTAATTAAATATCATTGTCAACCAGAACTACGTCTGGGGAAAAGAAGTACATGAAATACTCGGTTCGCAGGCCGGAAATAAAAAAAGAAACAATCAAGTCACTGCTGTTGGCGAGGCTGAGACGTCTGGCCCTGGCCGGATGGAGGAGCGTCTTGAGTTTGCTGGGGTTGAGCTTCATTATCCTCACCCGACACTCGTTCTTCCGCCTGCTCCTCCTCTTCTTCCTCGACAATGCCAGCCCATTCCTCGAAGGGAGTCAGATTCTCAAGCCCAAGGGTTTGAGCGTCGTACACCTCGGTGGCGTACTTGTACCTCAAGTTGAAAAACTCCCATTCGGTGTCCGAGTGGATGAGGGTCCAGGCCATTTTCATGCGGTGCTCGTTCTCAGCAACTATCTGGTCCTGCTCGGCTTCCTGCTTGGCTTTGTGATCAGCCTGCGTCTGGGCCAGCTCATTCTTCAGCTAGGAGACGTCTTCCCTCAGTTTAGTGTTCTCCTTGTCGGCATCCCCCAGCGCTTTGACGTCCGCCTGGAGGTTTTTAACTTGCAGCTCAAAATCAGTTGCCTTCTTGTTGGCCGTCTCAGCAGCAGCCGTGAGCTCCTTGATTTTCTCCTCCTGTTTTATCTCCCGACTTTTAGTTTGTATTTCATACATTAGGGTGTTGTATTGAGTAACATCAATAAGGTCAGCCGCCCGCCTATTGGCGTCTCTTACCTACTCTTGCTTCTTCCTCAAGGGAGCCTTGAGGCCGTCTACCCTTATCATCACCTACAAAGTCAGCCGAAAAAGGGTTAGTCTCTCATTTATGGTACTACCGGCAAAAAAGTAAATTGTATAAAAGCACCCCAACCGGCCAATTACCTTAGCAAGCAGCTAGTTGATGCGGTCAATGTTGACCTGGTGCACACCCAGCACCGCCTTTTTTTTCGGACCGGGTGAGGGTCCTCAGCATCCTCTTAGCATACTGTTGGAGGTCAGGCCAACGAGAAGAGGCATCTGCATCAACATATTTATTTGTTAAGTATTGAGCATAGGCGGCACCAACATTCTGTCGAAGAATCCCCTAATTGGGTAGCTTGGGACTTGACTCGCATAGGCCCAAGCGGCCAGGGGGGATCAAAGGTGAGAGCCATACCTTCATTTTCAGGCTGAGGGGTCATCCCACCCGCAGCTTCATTGGAACCGGTCACTACAGGAAGCAGCCGGCTCGAGGGAGTTTCAGGCTCCCTCATCTCCACCTCAGCCGGTCCTGTTGTTAGGCCAAGGACTTTCAGGCTCTTGCCTGCTGATGTAGGCCTGTCAGGCACAGGCGGCCTTCCAGAAGAGGGAGGGGCAGCCGGTACCCTCCTGGATTTGGAAGCAGGCTGAGAGGGCTCCTCGTCCGGTCTCTTTAACATCTTCGTTAAAGAGCGAGGAACGTTCTTGCTCCCCGTCTGAAAAAGAAAACAAAATAGCCGGTTAATAGCAGAGTTGATTTCAAACAATACAAACGGTAAAAGAGCTCAGCTGGCACTTACCCCATCATCCTTGGCCGCCAGCTAGACCCTCTTCTTCTCCAACTGATCCTTCGGATCTGAGCAGCCGATTTAGCGGGTGTCTTCCTTGGAGGCACCATCTCTAATCCTTTCTTTGCAAAGAAGAAAATCAAAAAGTCAAATGTCATTCAAGAATGATACAGGCGACATAAAGTGCCGGTTATCAGTCAACATACGTCTGCTAAACATTGTGCTGAGGCCACAGGCGGAAAGGAACGCCTCGTCCTTTAGCTAGTCCGGATGAGGGACCTAGTTCTTGGGGACAATGACCTCAGTCCCATCATTCAAAGGTAGGGAGGTCTTCTTGAAGAGCCCTGTCTCCGTTATTTGCATCTAGGCCTCTTCCGGTACTCTAGGAAAGGCACGTTTCTTCCCAAGGAGAGCCGGGGGCATATTGTAGTGACGCAGCCGGTGGTTTAGACGCAGCGATGGTGAAGAAACCAAGTAAAACTTACTCTTCCAGCTACTCCACTTTGACGGCTTGTCAAGCGTCATCATGTATTCCTGATGCGTGGTCAATGGGTATACCACGCATTCCAGCCGCCTGGGCACGGCTGAGGTAATGCATATGTGCAAATGCCTCCCAGCTAGGCGTTATGTTCAGCATCTCGCAGGCGCCAATGTATCCTAATATGTTCACCCAAGAATTGGGTGTTAACTGCCAAACGCCAAGGTCGTAGCCCCTTAGAATGACTTTTATTGTATCATGGAGGGGGAACCGGAGGCCGGCTTTGAATGCCGCCTTATAGCAGCCGAAATAGTCGTCGGCATGATCAAGGTCGTCATCCCAGACGACGGTTGCCTCTACAGGCGGCACAACAATTTCCCACCCTACCACAACCGGGCGCTTCTGTAAAAATCCGGGTAAGGTGGCATTTAGGGTGACCACATCCCTGGCGGTCATGTGCGCCTTTGTTGGATTATTAATTGAGGGCCATTTATACGCCTCCTCATCCCCTTGGGGGGCATCCGGTTCCATGGTAGACTCCGAAGAGTCTGATTGTTGGACGGTTTCTTCACCGCCTATATCCTTAGACTCTTCAAACATCTCATCACTGGGCGTGCTAGGTACACCCGAATGGTCATAATGTACAATGTCAGCCGGAGCTTCGGCTGAGCCGTCTGATTAGTATTCAGGGTCTACAGTCGTCCGTCTCATCCGAGCCATTCTGTCCTGCACATGAACAGAGACGGTCGGATTCGCAGAAGAGTATGGGTGGTCCAAACACCCCCGGACGGCATCCCCAGTCCTAGACTAACCGTATCTAGTGACCGGCTGACAACTGTCCTAGGCCGTGCCGTGTGTGTGTTGGGTGAGTCCATTATTCTTTACAAGCTATACAATCGGAAAAACTCAAAAAAGTTGCAAGGAGTAGAGACGATACCTTGAAGATACTTTGAGTGGGGAAAGTTGGCTATCTGGATCAGCAGCCGAAAATCTTTTTGTTGCTTGCTAATTACCCAGATGGTAGCCCAGATGTACCCTCTTGAAGAGCAACTGAAAATTGGAGAAAAAGCCCAGACGGTTGCCCGGATGTACCCTCTTGAAGAGCAATTGAGGATTGTTGAACAACCCAGCCGTTCCTCAAAAGCTTTGCTTGAAGATACCCCCAGACGGTCGGCCGGTTGTGGGTGTATTAAAAACAATTGGAATCAATCAAAGGACCCCCAGGCGGTTTTAATGTGTTTTGGGTGATGAGCACTCATATGGAAGCTGGTTGAGTGAAGAAGAGAAAGATGGTTGTGCAAGAAATAGCAGCCGGTATCAGAGCTTTCTCTCTTTCTTAGGAAAATTTATCAAAAAATGGCAAAGTGTTAAAAATGAGGGGGGGGGGCATCTCTACCTATAGAAAACCCCAGAAAGAGACGAACCGTCACCTTCCCAATTCAAATTCAAAAAAAAAAAAAAAAGGAGAGAGAAAGAGAGAAAAGGAGATGAAACGTCACATTCTCATAGCATGACACCTGTCACAGGTGCTAGTCACACCTGTGAGGGGCAAATGTTTAGGGTAAGAACCCTATCCACGTGGACCAATCGTGTGCTGACACGTGTCGGCATCAGAGGGGTTCTGAAAGAACCAATCCTCTAGTGACACATGGCACTCCAACTTATGAAAGGGGAACTAATCCCCTCTCACTATAAACAGAGGAAAATCCTCATTTATTGCACATTCATAAATACACACACAAAACCCGAGCAATATTAATTGCAGAATTCTCTCGGAATCCGAGAGAAAAACCTTTACATTCCGCACTTTTATACATCCGGACACGTTCTAACTTGATCGTCGGAGGCAGAACTCCACCCAACCGGAGTTTCCGTGGTTTTGCAGGTACAGACGGTCGACGCGCATTCTTGGAATTGTAACTCTCCCGAGGGACTCCAAAAACCCCAAAACACTCAGGACCACCTGGCATCGGCTGCTGCACTAACCACGTCTCTGCTGAGCTGGTAGAAGGTTGACTCGCTTAACTACTACTAACAAATCTCCCATGCTGACCCCAATATACCGTATGATAATCCTGAGGGTCATACTCTTCATCTCGATCGGCATGACTTGCCCGCTCTTCGTCCTCATCGTCAGATGTAGGCATGTAAGCACTCCACCCGACGAGTACATGGGGAGGCTCCCTTGTGACAAATGCTCTCCCGACCAAATACCAGGAGACCCATATTGCTGCTCATGATGAAACGGTGCCCCTGTAATTACTGAACGACCTGACTCCCTCCTAACAGACGCATTCAAACGTCTTAATATTTCATGACGAGCACCCGAACCCTCAATCTACATTAAATAAATACAAAATCAAATATCAGTAATAATTACAAATATAACAATGATATAAAAGTTGAACAACTAATATTAAAAAAAAAAAATTTCGAAAAAAAAACAAATAATAATTACAATATTAACAATATTAATAACAATAATAATAATAATTATTATTATAAACCACAAATTTCACAACATACTACTAACAATATTACAAAACAACAACAACAACAATAATAATAACAACAACAATAATAATAATGATAATAATACTAATAACAATAACAACAATAATAATAATAACAACAATAATGATAATAATAGTAATATTGCTAATAATAATAACAATCCTAATACTAATAACATTACTAATAATAATAATATTAATCGGTTATTTAAAAAATATTAATCACGAAAAAAAAATCAATAAGCACGAAAAAAAAATTCTGAATGGGACAGTCGCCTGAAATTTCCAGATCCTCCTTGGGACATCCGGAAATTTCAGGCTGATGTCCCAAATTTCTGAAACTTTTTAATTTTTTTTTTCCGATTCAAACAACAAATTTCCGTAAATTACCTGTTCGCCGCTGGTCCGCCATCACCGGATTTCTTCTACCCTCCTTGGATTGGTTGTAGGTGTTTTTCTTTTGAATTTTCTGTTTTTTTTTCTTTTTTGATTTTCAGATTTTTTTTTTTAAATTTCTGATTTTTTAATTTTTGGAGAGATTTTATAGAGATAAAATTTTAGAGAGAGAAGTATGAGCGTGAAATGTGTTGTAAGTGTCGTGAGTATTTATATACGAGGGGTAAATACGAAATTTCAAGGAAAAAATGCGAGCGACGCCTAGTAAATTGGGAGCGACATTTAACAACCCCCATTTTTATTAGGGGTCTCAAACTTTGGGGTTTGGCATGTGCTATAACATGTACAATAAAAAATGATACGGTATAATGAGTAATTTCCTAGGATATCGGATCGGATACCGATATCCGATATCCGACCTTTTTTCGGATATTGGATATCCAAATCCAAAATTTGGATATTAAATTTGGATATCTGATATCTGATTTTTTCGGATCGGATATCCATAATTTTCGGATCGGATGCGGATCGGATAATCGGATTTTCGGATTTTCAGATAGTTTTGCTCAGCCCTAAACACAAGTCAGTCATTCCTAGATTGATTTTGTACTAAATTCGGTTATTCCTAAGTTAGGATGGTTCCAATGAAATTAATTTACAATTTTCTTTAATAACTTAGTTTTAAAATTTCGTAATTAATAAATTTTGGGAACAATTACAAATACAAATATTTTCCCTTGTGAGGAGGGCTTCTAGAATTTTATATTTCTTACTTTTCGTAAAAAAAATAAAAAAAAAATAGAAATAAAAATACGGTACTTTGTATAATGCATCACAAGTAGGGGTGAAACTGATGTGGTTTAAAACTAAACCAAACCTCAAACCAAACCGAATTTGAAATGTGGTGTGGTTTTTTTTTTTTTTTTTTTTTTTTTTTTTTTTTTTTTTTTTTTTTAAATATAGTTCGGTGCGGTTTGAAGAATTCCAAAACCGAATTAATATGGTTTGGTTTTGGTTTTAAGATTTGGCCCCAAAAACCAAAATCCAAACCAAACTATGGTCCATATCCAAATTATAGCCTAACCCAATATTAATTTCTATCCTACATATATAAAGCCAAAAAATAGTAAAACTTGTGTTTTTTTTTATGTCCTCGAATGTCAACCAATGTGGGCGATTTTAGAGTGAATGACCAGTTAGATGGAGGAAAAAAGAACAGGATGAAAAATTTCGGTATGGTTCGACTTTTTTTTTTTTTTTTTTTTTTTTTTTTTGAACACTAGTTAAAATTATTTTTTTGAACTTCTCATATAATTATATAACAAATTATATCAATCATATTCAACTAAACGTTTATTGACAAACCTCAATAAATGCTTCATTTGTGGTTGTAGACAAGTGATTTGTCAATAAAATTCAATTTTTCTTCACGATTATAGACATTACTTATCAATTCAAATTAATTATGAAATTCATTTTGATGATCAGCCATACTTGAACCGAACATTCATAGAATCATTGACAGCCATAGTTGAAATGAACCTTCATGCAATCATTGATGAACATCAAATCAGCCATATTCGTAGACAATTGACTAACAAATATCTGCCTGGTCAATCATACCTGATCAATCCTTCAATTATGCAGACATGTAAATGCTGCCAACGGCTCTATACTACTCATGATCCATGGAAGAATAAAAATAATCTTCTAGCTAACTTGTTCAAGCTAGCTTGAAAGTTACTGTTAAACAAAGTTTGTCTAATACATCCACAATCCGAGAGCTCACGTTAATCTCAATTACCCAAAGATATCCGCCCTTTCAAAGTTTTTGAAGTTGTGACCATAAGGCAGGCTTCCAAGAAATGTGTAAAGAAAGCACAGAAAGTTCCATTGTAGAGATTTACGGTATAGTTATTGGAACAATTTCGTAAATTCCACAATTCTTTCCACACTGACTTTCATTTTGGGATGATGCCATCAAGTGAAAAGTCCATTAGGTAGAATTTAAAGCTTCCACCATTCAAATGCCATTGCGAATAATCAAGCAAGCCACTTTTAGCCATTTCAAGGTTTGCACCCAACCTACTTATACTGAGTTATTGACCTTATCTACTATGAGTAAAACAGTAGGTTGCATCGCCTGCATGTACGATTGCAGCACAGATATAGAAACAAGTTCAAACAGCTGTATTTGAATGAAAGACCACTACTGTTAAATAAAGCAAATAGCCATTCAATTGATCCAATAATTCAAAGACATGACCAAACCCAAACAAGGTTTAACATCATAGGTTGAATATCGCTAAACCAACGGGGTGAAACAAGGGTCAAAATTAACAAAGCACGTGGTTTTACAAGGCAGAACCACAATGGCATCAAACGATTATGATGATCTTCGCTCATCTCTCAACAACCTAAAAAGAATTCTATAGAACTTACCTAGGGTTCAGACTCCACTAGCATATGTAACCATCAAGCCCTGAGCCCTGAGCCCTGAGCCCTGGAAAGTTTTGAAGTGAACATTTAATTTATTGCATTGTTGATAAAGAAATGGCCTATATTCATTAAATTCCAGCACCTCTAACCCTTCTACTATAAAGTATTGCTATAGTTATTAAGCTAACATCATACAATGCAGTAGAGCCAATTGATCCCAAGGTGAATCTAAGATACCTAACAAGGAATGCTTATAACTCCAAATCTTACCAAAACATGGAACCAAGTCCTTGTAAAACAGACGGTGCATTTACAAGTGGGAAAAAAAAAAGCAAGAATACACATGAACTTATTCTGAGGGAGCAAGGCACACTCACCAATATTTGTTTAAGCATAACTACTTAATATCTATTGTATGCTCTCCCATAACCATCTAGTCTCTGATGCTGAATATCAGTGTAAGCATCACGGGGCCTAGGGTGTAGAAAGTGCTCAGCAGGAGTTGTGTATTGGCCCCTTGGCTCTATGTGAAAGTTTGACCCAGCATAGGGCTGACTGTGTAATGAATCATAATCAGAAAAAGTGGACTGCTGATAACCACCAAAACCTGAAGTTGGCGTCTGCTGCTGGTGCACCTGCTGACGTCTTTGAGCATCCAAGTGAAGGAACTCATCCCACTGTTTAGCATGAGAGCTTCGTAAACCAGCAAGCCTTTTCATGTAAGTCTCTCTCAAGTCTCTGATAACCTAATATTATTTTGAGCACCACAGAGGGAAACATTTGACATTTTAATAAAGATGATTCGTATCAATTTGAATATACATATATCAACAGAAAACTCAATGCCAGTTTAGTGCAGCAATATCATCAACAAACAGCCACTTAAGTGCTCCTTCCGTCCTTAATTTTTAGCCCCCAAGCCATTTTGCACTTTGTTAATTTTTGGTTGAGTGGAGTTGATAACAAAAGTGGTGGGGCCAAATATATTTTATGCAAGAGTGAAGTTGTGGTCCCCATGATAAAAGAAAATAGAAATGAGGCAAACAATAAAGGACAGAGGGAATACAAGCAACGACGTGAGCTAACGACGACAAATGGGCAAATTGCTACATGGAAACATTACACTTAAGCAAAGTTGACCAAGCAGCGCAATTATATATTTGGAGTATACATAAGAGTTATGATGAAGTTTTGCAGAGATAACCAAAATATGAGCTTACAAATTTAATTTAATTTAATTTATGGAGGGAGAGAATGTTGTGAGCAAGATGCAATTTTCAATATCTTAAGGTTCAGATCAACAGCGGATAAAGTAATATGGTGTTATACTGCTTTGAATAAGATTTTTTATCACATTAATACACTGAAAGTACAAACATGTCACTCTTTGTTTATAGGCTGCAATAATAATGTTGCCAACAAAGCATTTAGTAGTACAACTTAACCAATAAAACAACCTACAACAGACTAATTGCTCCTTATACACTTCACAGAGCCAGATTGTTACACCTCCAGAACAGCTAAACGGGCCCATATATGTTAAAAAAAATGGCTTTATATTCTAATTCTATGTTTATAACCAATGGTAGCTTAGACCTTTGATTCTCAGCAAGAATGTCAGGATTTTCAACTTATATGCACTATTATAAAGTCAACCCTCACGTGAAGCCAGCACAAAATATCTACCCTTGAGATTCTAAACAAAAGGCATTTGCTCTAAGAATTGGACTAATACTCTTGCACAGACCTTCTTAGCATTTTATCAATACTAGCAGCAGGAGACACACACATAAGCATACAGACACACAAAACATTACACACACACACACACACACGTTACACAAGCACGCACACACACACTGATACGCACACATACCTCACGGTGCTTGTAATTCTCCTCGTCTTCTTGCTGATCACGAAGTCTGGCTAGATCCATGGCCTCTCTTTTGTATTCCAACTCCACATCCTCAAGTGGTTGTGGCAATAAGGGATGCTCAACCTTATTATCAGCATGGACATCAAATCCCCGTCTCTCAGTTTCCCAACCATGGGATCTGTAGGGCCCCTGATATGTGGTGTATGAACTGCCACTATAAGCAGCACGCGCTGGAGATCGCGAACGGCTTGCACGACCTCGTCCTCCATCACTAACATAAGCTTCAGTAAATGATACTATATTAACCATTTGTTTCAGCATCGCCTAACATATATAGTAGCTCTAACTAGATAAACTATACTTAGAATCCCTTTGATGCACTTTACAGTAACTTTTGAAGACAACTTGGGAAAATCAGATCCCTTCGCGAAACTCACTTCAATATCCAACATGGTATGGTAAAAGAACTTACCTCTTGCTGCAATCACAGATAAACAACATGCAATGTTACTAGAACTTCAAGTACAATACAGATGACGGTCCATAAAACATTACAATAGAGCTCAAAATGTTGAGATACAGTACTGCAATATAGTCACTAATTATCAGTTCTGTAATAGCGTTACAGGTATAGCTTTTAGTTGCCCTACCTTGTGGAGAATTTCTAGAAGGTTTCTGCAGATCCCCACGAATACGGTCCTCAAGACCTCTATCTTGTCTGCCAAATCTCTGATGAAACTGTGATGCATTTCTAGGGCTAGGGTTAGATCTTTGGGATTCTGAGCGCGTAAATCGATTACTGAAAGGACTGCGCTCAGGTGACCTAGATCTTCGGGGTTCTGAGCGTGAAATCCGAGTACCAATAGGACTGCGCTCTGGCGACTTAGACCTACCCGTATGAGAACCAGGAGAGCTCCTATCATTACATTCATCTTTAATCACTTTATGCACTTCATCTACACCTTTTCTCAAGATTAATCTATCCTTGCCACTAACAATGATAAACTTCTCATCCATCTTGATTTTGCAGCCATTGTCTAGCTAAATCTTCTCGATCACTTTATCTGTGAAAAGTGCTCTCACTTGCTTCTCTTGCACCACCCTTTCAAAGAAATCCTGGGAGTTGCGGTTCCCTCCAAGGGTAAATGGACATCCCTGCAATTGTTTCATAGTCCAGCAACATTGAAGCAAAGAGTTGGTAAACCGAGGCTAAAAGCACAAGTAAAATAAAAAAAGGATATCATACAGCAGCATAAATCAGCAAACAGAGGGCTGACAACAAATCGCATCAGGAGATGAATGGCCATGTAACCAACTAAGAAAATAAAATCTGACAATAATATCATCATCCCAATGTTTCTACCAGAACCTCCTGCTCAAGGGATTCAGATGTATGCAATCAGAGGTTTTTTATGGAGGACCCTTCATCAATCAGAGAGAGATTTATCATTCTTTCCCATTATCTCTTATTTAAAATGGAGCCTAAGATTGGTGTAAACCCACATCATATTTTGGAAGCTATTATAGTTTAATTTCTTCAAACCTGATGTGCTTTAGGATATAATGATCAAGGGAAATTCTTATTGGTAACCCTGTATTATTGCACTTTTGATTTTGGTAATCGGAGAAAAAAAAAATCAAAAAGAGGTTATCATCAATGTTAATTCCATACTCTTGGTTTATATCAACCACGACATTAATGACCATTTTTCTAATCATAATAATAACTTAAGTTGCTAGCTACTGTAAACAATTCCAAAGTTAAGATGAGTTTGCCCCTTCCTTTATGAAGAATTCTCCCACCACCTTGATGTAGTGATGGTTTCACATCTCTTTGTCTCTATCATTAGCTCTTTTTCACTGTAGATTGTAGGTTTTTCCCAGCAATTTCTTCAAACATTGAATAAGTTCAGGTGCTAAACAGCGTGTGTTAATTTCCCATTCCCACAATTTCTTTCCTAAAAAGAATTGATTTGTAGATTGAGACCTCTAATTCTGCTTCACTTTTCATCTGGGTATCTCAAATCTTCATGATATTTTAACCATCTAAGTAGATTTTATGGTTGATGAATTCCAAGTTTACAATGTGAGTTGGGGTTTTGTTTGTTGGTGTTTCTTTAAAATAATTTTTTTTACGATAATGGTGGTTACTGTTTCTCAATTTGGCCCTCATCAAAACCAGCAAGTTCACGATACCCATCGTTGCTGTCAAAGAAAATATAGTGTTCATCAGTTTAAATTTTGTTTTTTTTGGGTGTGTGTGTGATAGCCTAGTAGGGTAAAGAAGAAAAAAAATGAAGTTAACTAGTGTGGTAGCCAAGTAGGGTAATATTAATTGCTAACCATGATTAAAAATTTAAGTTATCTATAGGTTTTAATGGTGATTAACGTCATGGTTGATATAAATCGAGTATAGGGTTACCATCGATAATACTTTATTGTCGATTGCCAACTCTGAAGAGCAATAACACAGGGTTAAAAACCCCAATAATTAATATAGACAGTAAATATGCAACATTGACCCTAACCTGAGTAAAGTGACCAGATTCTACACAAATTTTGCAAATCATTTCTTCTTCCTTCCTCTTCTTCCAGTTCCTCTCTGTTGCTTTAGATTTAGCCTCCCAAACCTTAGCCTCTCGACTCGTAAAATCTGTCGGGACAGCATTAGGGTCACGCTCATCTTCCTCATCGGAGCTAGCTTGGGATTTTTTGGTATTTACTTTTGGCTTTTTTTGTACATTCACTACAGAAGATCCAATTGGTCCAGTATACGCCTTGTAGATATCACTAAAATCATCATCATCCTCCAAATCTGGTCTATTTTCCATTACGGGCTGTATACAAGCAAAAAAAAAAACAATAAATTCATAGTTGAATCCTAACATTAAAGGGTTGTGCAATACATTAGCAACCAAATTTGTTTCAATTATCTCGAAAAATCATATAATATTATTAGCTTTTATTAGGCTCATAATTTTGTTCTCGATTTTGGAACCCTAAACTTATGCATTGAGAATTAAATAAAATAAAATAAAACCCTAGATTGTGAAATTGATATGATGATTACAAAAAGAAATAAGAACGAAGTTACCTCAAAAGCTGCTTCAATGATGAAGAACGTCAAGTGCGATGTTGAGTGCGCTTCAATGGAGAACTGACAGAGAGGAGGAGGCAGGGCTATTGTGACTTGTGAGTCCGTTTTTTATTTTTCACATTTGCTTTTCAATGGGTTATTTTCCAGGTATTTCAAAAGCAGGTTAGTGGGGCATTTACAAATACTAACAAACATCGAGGAAATCGAGATAGTTTTTTTTTTTTTTTTAAGATTTTTTTTGTTTTTGTTTTTTTACAACATAAAAAAGATTTCATTGATGAAAGAGTCAAACGGCACTTTCATTACAGATTCGATAAACGATAGCCTTAATAAAAATCTTCATCCGAAGCAATACAATCTGTGAGTTAGCACTAATTTAGCTTGAGATCCACGGATGAATAGTTGTTTAGGTGAAAAAACTCATATGGCCTTCTAGATACTTCTGAAGAGAGATAATAATGGATTCACAATTTCAGAACACTTTTTTTTTTTTTATCTCTCTTCTATATACTTTTATTATATTTAATATTGTTATGTATTTGTTCATACCTAACAAACCTACACTGGTTTCCTCCTACTCTGTCCATTTCCCATTTTAAGCTAACAACATAGTTCGTGTAAATAGTTTGTGATGATCTCCACCTACACAAAAGACACCACATCCCAATACTATACAAAAAACGAGATTATAAATTATTGATCTTTACTGATTATTTGCAAGTTAAATTCTTAATTGCAAATTCTACACTCATAAACCCTAACCCAAAACCATGCGTACTTACAAATCATTATTAAATATAAAAATAATCCTAATTACTATTAACGTTGAGAATCAATTTTGTAAAAAAAAAAAAAATACTAGTCAAAATTTTAACAAGTGTGATAATACCCAAGTGCCAAAATAAACGTTGATTTTAACCTTGCCATCCCCCAAAATTGCTAAACAAAGTAAGCAGTAGCAACAGTAGTCATCTCCCTCGGTTCCTTAGTTTTTGACCGGGGACTCGGTTGTGCTCACCCAGTTATTACTAATATGATAAGTTTTTTACGGGTACTAATATGATAAGTTAATAATAACAACAGTAGGTGGGTTATTTCTAAAAACAATCCTTATTTTAATGATATTATCTAAAAGCAACTGATTGAATTTATGCAATGAGAAGCATGACAAAGTTACATGTCCACAAGAATAACAGAGAAAGTATTATAATACATTATAAATTTTTTATTCAAATTTTTATTGTAATTACATTTTTATTTTGATTTTGATTTATCCCAATTAATACAAAGTTTGATCAACCACCACCACAACGTAGAATCCATGCGATGAGTGATAACCACCCGTAAGTAGTAGAGATAAGCATCCTTGCGAATGTCACTCTGAAAATAGAATGTTATTACAAGGTTAAACTCAAAATTGTAACCCCATCCCCAAAAAAGGTGCATAACCCCCCCCCCCCCCCTTTTTTTTTCCCTCTGTACACATAATACTCACATTCTATATTTAAGCCTAAATGATGATATTACAAACAATACAAGGGCTATGTATGATAAGCTATACACTCTCATCATGCTGCAGAATCAATTCGTCTTACAATTTCTCGAGTAGTTAGAAGATAACCTGCCTTGTGTCTGGAAAAACTCAAATGGTGTCCCTGGGCCAAATGACCTTCTGGTGGAATTCGGGGAGCCAGGCAACAGAGGCTCAAACACTGGAGTCCTCTTCGGGTGAGCTACAGACATGGGTATAGCTTCGTTCTCAATTAGCCTAGGCTGCGGTTCAATATTACCTAGAGATAAGATGGGGCCACCCAAGCGCTCAGCTTGCTGTAATATGTTGATCTTACTTGGTCTATATGTGAAGCGGAAGTATTTTAGAGCTAGTATGGGACCCATTCCCGCAACAACAATTAGCTGAAACAAACACAAAGGTTTCTGTAAGTCAAACAAAAAAAAACACAGAAGAAGAAAGCAGCAGGCAAGGAAAGGTATTTATAGGGAGTCTAACAGATATCCATCGAGTAGAGACTTACAAACATAGTAATCCAGTACGATGGTTGCTTACACAACCGGAACATGATTGTGTGCATTCCTGAAGATGGAATAGTGCTGACAATGAGATTGATGATGTAGAAGGCAACCAAATTTCCCCATATTGCAAGGTGCTGTAATATCGTAAAAGAACTAAAACCAGGGAAACAAGAAGATAAGTTTGACAGGATAAACTAACAAGGGGGCAAAGTATGAAATAATAATACTGTAGATCAAACATCAAACCAATCAAGGTACATAACTGGGCCAAAGTGTGAACCACCCCAACCTCAATATTTAGCTCCCGAACTTGCAATTTAATAACCGCATTTAATGATGAAAGGTTTTAGAGACCCACATTGGGTCCCAAGAGAATTGCCTTTAACTGGGGGGAGGGGGTTGGGGAGAAAGAAAAATCTACATCTTTCATTCAAAATTCCTCGCCAGCATATTACTTTCTTCAACCAGCATATTCTAAATCTAGAAATCAGAGACAAGTATTGTTTAGGGCTTACTTTGTTTCCAGAGCTACAACAAAAGCTTGCAGCCAAATGCATCCAGACAGCGCAACCATAGCTACCTGCTCCGTTTCACTTTTTTCACCAGCATATGCATTTAAACTGATAATAAATACAACAATAGCCTGCATATTGCATCAACTTGGCCAGTTAAAGACAAGCAAGAAGATGAATATATAGGAAATTAGCTCAATGGATTAATGCAACTTAAATACATAGTGATGGATAACCAGTACCAAATGCAATCAGGAATTTTTAATGTGTGATGAGACTTTCCTAAGGTGGCAGATAAAGATGATCAAACTAGTGAAAACTGTCTCAAGGGGGTAGAAATGCCTGAAGAAATTAATTGTTCTGCTTAAAATTTGTGCACTAACTCACTAAGGACTTTCATTTCGTCACTATTCTCAATAAATTACAATACTATAGACGCAAATGAGGATTAATATACGTACATGGAAAAGAGACCGTCCAAACCACCCAGCAAAGGTACTTGGATTCAGAACCCTGTTACAAAGGAGCAACTATGAGACACATAGTACACTCAGCTGATTATATATTAAATGCTAAATCAGAGATATTTTTGTTTTTATAAACAATTTATCCCAATAAGAGTTATAATCAAAAGAATAGTCCTAAATTAAAATATAAATATAAAATCAATGCCGAGCAAATTCATGGAATTATTGAGAAATATAGAGTTAATCTGTCTCACCCAGTCTGACAAAAAAATTCTAAATTCTACTAGAATGTATCACAAGTTTTTTACCAACATATCTTGATCAGTCTTTTACCCATTATTCTGCAAAATTACATGATTTCACTAGGTATTTAAACTACTCTTTCCATCATCTCTGAAGACATCAGACTAAACATGTATTTAACAAGGCAGCAAACCAACAAATTAATTTTTCTTTGCCCCCCCCCCCCCCAGTGAACCATATATTTCAAGCTCCAAGAGAAAAGTGCAGACCTTCCAGCTTGACAGTAAAATAAGATCTGGGGATGCTGCATAACTGTCCTCTCATTTAGATCTTTGTCAAGGACACTAACTAGAACAGGAACACTTGTGTAGAAAACATTATAAGCCATTAAACTGACAGAATTGAAAAGGCTAGTTCCAGATATGCCTGAAACAAAAGAGTAACTGAATGTCCCAGAAGAGTTAGGTATATTGTATTAAATGAAGCCATATAAAATAAAAGTACGAAGATTAAGAGCTTTAAAAGTGGCATACAATATTTGTATGAAGCAGATAATTAGGGACTTGTAAAAGGAGTATTGGGAAAGAAATGCAGTGCGGTTATATGAATAGCGTCCATGCACAAGAATCAATCTCTTCAAAAATTGGAATCCTGCAATTGAGATATTCTTGTGAGACACATTAACATAAGAATTTAGACCAAAGACAAGCCCAAAAAACACATCCAACATATTTAAGAGGCTTCCAAGATCCACGTCAAAATATTTCTCTAAGAAGGAACATTTAATAAACAGTTTTAAATTCTTAATAAGAAATATTATGCAATATTCAATAAGGAAGGAAATGAAAAGGAAAACTACAGAGTACAAAAGGTTGCTCCTCTTCCATAAATTAGCTTGAAAATGAATTATCATATGTAATATTTATAAATTCTATAAAGTCAAAAGATGTTCAATCATCTTCAGCTAGAGAGATGATCCTGCAACCTACAATCAACAATCAGGATTTTTGAACGTGTGGTAATCTGGTAGTTGCTTAAAATCATCAAGACACAAATATGGTCAACCGACTGAGTTGATAAAATATAAAAAGAAAATGATATACGAGGTGCCTTTCGGATAAATCTGAGTCTGAAAAATTATTTATGGACAAAGTCTGGACACAACTCTAAAACTTCTACCAAAAAAAAAGAAAACAATATCACTAATATATTTATAGGAAACTACCAATAGATCAGGACCATGTCTATATACCTTGGTTTTTCTCATTCTGTCTATCAACTCTTATCTTTCCATATTCATCAATGGATAATTCAATCCATTTGCTTTACGTACTACTCCCTCCATTATGGAATAACTGACTATATACATGTGAAATTATGAAACTTTAAATCAATACTTATTTAGCAACAATTTACATGGTAATACCCTTTTTTTTTCTATTATTATTATATATAATTTAATAAAAAGCTATAGTCAAAGTTAGTATATGAATGGTGTAAAAAGTCAAACTGTGTTATGAGGAACGGAGGTAGTATCTAGAATTCTAAACAATATTTGATTTAATGCCAAGAATCACTTGATACTTCTCGCACAGCAGTTCATAAATACCTCGAGCACACTTAAAGATGCATGTCTATCCATTATGTGTAACAGAAGGCTACATTGGGCACCTGATGCAACTAAACTGCCATAGATCGGGATCTAACAGTCCTAGGAAAGTTTGCTTTAAAAATTGCTAACGATTGAGGGAAGGAAATACGAAGATAAGCTTACTAACTTTAATCGGATCACATTAACAGATAATTTCCAAAAGGAAAAGATAGGCTTGCCTACTTCAACAAGAGAAATAATTTAAGATAGCTCAACTAAATTTATATTGGTGGTATCTTAATTCCATTTCATGCAAACAAATACTTCCTCCGTATTTTAATACTTGCAATGCTTCCCTAAAATGGAAATATCACAATATTTGCAGCACACTATAATTGGAAAGTTTTTTATGCTGAAAGTTGTACCATCACCCTTATTTAAAGCTCATGGCCCACCCTCATTTTAAGTGTATTAAATCATGTGAGACCCACTTTTCTTAAGTACCGTGAAAAGTGTGTGTTGCAAATATTAAAAAGAGAGGAAGCATTATTTTCAGACTAAACAAGCAGTTGCTTTAACTGATAATTTTGATTTCCTTCATAAGATTTACAAAATAAACACATGGGGGAAAAAACAAAAAAAGATTATCTGAGAAGATTTTAGTTTCTCTAATCAATGTTAACTTTTCTTAATTAGAATTCAATAATTGGTAATAAGATAATTAACTTGACACAACTGGACCACAATTAATTACATGAGATGAGGAGTAAAATTAACAAAAAAAAAAATCTTGAAAATACGTACTCCCAATGCTATAATCAGCTGCCCTTGCAGCCTGTAATCCTTCCCTCCCACTGATTCCAACACCAATATCAGCTTGCTGTATCATCCTTACATCATTGCCACCATCACCGATAGCCAATGTTTTATAGTCACATGACTTTAAGAGCTGTACAAGCTGCAATCCAGGGTCAAAAAAAAATAGTCACGATGCATTCACGAACACTCATACGTCCATGTAACAACATTTTTTAGATAACAATTAATCTTCCAGCACAAGTATGTTAGCCTAAATAGGTAAATTTTTGTGGGCTTCAGGGATACAGAATTCTATCAGTTTTGGGGTACCCATCTACCATTTGCAAAAAGAGCATAGCCATGTTTTCAATTGTTTATGGGCAATAAAACATAGATAAGTCCATCCAACTTCTTTTGTAACTATACTTAGGTTCGATTAAAAAAAAAATCAACGGATGAAAGTGCATTGGGTAAGAGAATATGATGTAATAATGTAGAGACCATAAATAAAAAGTCACAACAAACTGCACCTGTGCCTTCTGTGATGGAGTCACACGGCAACATATGGCAGTTCTTGACAGTATTGCTAATTCAGAGAACTCTTTTTTGCTATGCTTCAGTGCAATTTCAAGTGCCCAGCCATCTATTACAAAGGCCACATCCTGCATTAAAAGGAAAAAAAAATGAAAAGAAAAATATTGATAGAAGAACATAAAATGATATGAAACAACCATGAGAAGACATCTATTGCTCTCCGTCTCCCCTTCTCGCCATATTTTCTATGAATAAATCATAAACAGATGACAAATGGTGGAAAAGCTAGATATATACAACTATGACTCTATGCAAAGCATTTTCAGCTGCACCATTTGTCCAGCGTTTTCAGCTAGATATATACAACTATGACTATGCAAGTTTATAAACTAAATGCTCTCCCCGTCACAAATAAAGCATGCTTCTAATTTCACTTTCAAATACAAGTGAGTCTACGTTTAGCCACATAGAATAAAAACAAGTGCTTCAATATCAAAGTGAAGGTACAAGCATATGCATTTTCAATTAGTACCTACAGTTTTTTTCCCTTTTAAGATGAAACACTTGTAATTTTACATCGCACACAATATCAATCACTTTCTTGGTGATTTCTTTGTTAGATTTGTCTTCATTCATACTTTCCAAATATATTTTTTTTAGTTTTTATTTTTTTACAATTTCACTTCTTGGTAATTAAAAATATAAACGTTTGAATATGCATTGACAAGCATGAAATAAGAGATGTTTCATCTAAAAATTTGGAGGAAGTACAGCATATAATTAACAACGAAATTCCCATTATCCTAAAAAATTGCAATAGATAATTTTATATTCGACAAATCCATGTCATAAGAAATTTATCGAGTGTCACAAAGTCAGCGAACCCATCCATATATCAACTTATTTCATTGTCACCTATTTTTTTTTACATTAACTTCAAAGTAGGTTAATGAATCAAGTGACAGATTGTAGATGAATTTATTCAAATAAGCAATTCATAATCAGTATATTCGTTTAAACCAGCTACTATACACACTTTGAAGATCATATACTTGAATTATTGATCAGAGGAGCCATAGCTTCTAAAAAATGAATGGATTATTAACAGTTCACACAAACAGAATATAGAGCAACAAACACAGTGGAGAGTCCTATCATCAGACCAAAACCACTAAAAATGATATAACAGTACCTTTGGCTCAGCAGTTGTTATTCTCATTGTACACAGGACCCTTTCCAAGTTTCTGCGAACTTCATCTGCAGTTTTCCCATCAATCAACAGGAGCTGACCTTTTGGTTCTGTCCAAAGTTCAGAAAAAGTTATAACCCTTATTATTGAGATGATAGACATGATACGATTACCTCAGTATCTGTAGATAGGAAAAGAAAGCAAAGCAAGTGAATTCCACATATATTACATGGAAATGAGGTCATGTATTCAACAAATGCTGAGCTAAGTATCCAAATCTTCTGATGAATAAAATCAGAACAGAGCAACTCGGATAATGTGGAAGAGTGGGAGTTAGTAATCACCTTGCTTACTTTTTTTCTCTTTTGTCTTTTTAGAGGGGAATAGTGTGCAATCATCTAAATATTTGATTTACGAGTGATCCTCAAGAGAGGGATTAGGTGAACTCACTATTCTATTGACCATCCTTGAATTTTGATGGCCCTGACAGTGCTTATATATTTTTGGAAGTTGAAATAGTAAATTGAATAAAGCATAAGGATAAAGTAACCTCACAAAGTAAACGGATTTAAAAATAACCCCAATTCCGCGCTATACCAGATTGAGTAATATTTGAAATCCCCATCTGCCTTGGATCACATAGAGTAAATCATTGCGAAGTGGTACCCAAGAACTGTATGCCCTTTGCGGCTCTCTCTAAATAAAAACAATGGCCATATATGCTACGAGCCAAGGCATATCCAAAAAGAGACATTTTCTTGAATTTGGTCACAGGCACCTAGCCCTAAGCGGACATGACTAACCAAACCTCTCTTATATTCCTTTTTTATTCACTTTTACTCAACCAATCCCCACTATCTTAATATTCTATTCACCATCCAATACATGTGTGCATAAGGCAGATAGGGCGTTTATATGGGCATGCAAGGAGTAGAAAGTATCTAGCACATGGAAAAGGATGCATTCGTAAAAACCTAAAGTTTTTGTACCACACATATGAGATTCATATTAGCATGAAGCCCTTTAAACATGAACCATTTATCAAAGTTATTGTTGCCAGAATAAGAAATTACAAACAGAGATTCAGGAAAAGAGTAGGCTCTCTATCCAATGAATCATTTGAATTAATGTATATTAGACAAATGAGATATATTTGCTGATGTTCTATTACATTAACAAATAGATCCCCCACAGCAGAGGAGGCGTCTGCTATACAAGACATTGAAATGTGTGACACTTCTGAGATTTGAGGTTTTATGTTTTTCCAGATTGGTTTTCATATCTCTGGGGCTTTTACCCAGTGTATATACCAAGATAAAAAGAAAACAGCAATTAACACAAATTAAAGTACCTGGGAATACAAAATTGCAAGAAAGAGCAATTTGAATAGCAGTTCCCTGCTTGTCTCCAGTTAACATCCAAAAGTTTATTCCAGCTTTTCTGAGGGTGTCAATGGTTTCTGGTACCCCATTCTGCACAACACAGAAGCATACCAATAAAAAGAAGTTCCAATGCAGGTTTTGTGAATGTTCTCTATTTTTTCTCAAACAAACAAATCCACAAAGAGACGAAGAATGCACCTCGTGTTTAGCATTTACTTTCATTTACTCACTTTGTGTTTTGCAAACTTTACTTATTTCTTTTGCTAATGTTTTCTCATACCTTAATGTTTTTACTAGCATGTTTTACCTCTCCTTTTTATCCCCTTACCACTCTTTTCAAAATCTCGTAAATATTATTTGTATACTCTTTCTGTTTTTCACTTTACACGCTTTTATCCAACTTTTATTCAATCGATTATTTTGCTGTGCTCTTTTTCCTTTTCGGACAGTTCTTTATGAAGATTTATGTGCCGACCCCAAATCATTTTGGGACTAAGGCTTTGTAGTTAATGTTGTTGTAAACAAACAAATCCGGATAATTACGAAAGGTTCCCTCTAGGGTTTCTCCTTGGAAGAGTTTTTCTAGTTCCCTCTAGGGTTTATCCCTTGGGAGGGTTTTTCTAGCCTCCATAGCTAGATTTTTTCCTGCTTTTTTGAAGGTTTTCCTTCACTCTTCTCCTTTTTTCTCTTTCTTTTTCATCTCTCTTCTTCTGGTCTCTTTTGTGAATCTTTGGGGCTTCCATCGGTGTTTTTACCGGTGGTAAGCCCCAAAAAACTTTTTAATTGCTTTCAATAAATGGATCCCATCTTTGAGATGATGGTTATTCTATTAGGGTTACTTTCTTTTTTTGTTTGTCTGCCGAAAATTGAAGATTTAGGGTTTCATAATCTCCGAAATATCTAGAAGACCATATGAGTATTTTCACTCAAACAACTTTTCATCAGTGGATCTCAAGCCGAATTAGTGTTAATTCACAGATTGTATTGCTTCATATGAAGTTTTTTATTAAGGCTATCATTGATCGAATCTGCGATGTATCTAGTTGTAAGGTGATTTGTACTTGTGTTGGAATTCTAATTTTCCTACGAATAGTTTGTAAGTGTCGTTTGATTATCTTTCATTAATGAAATCATTTTTCTTGTTTTAAAAAAAAAAAAAAAAAAAAAAAAAAAAAAAAAAAAAAAAAAACAAATCCGAAAAAAGCTCCACAAAGAGGCCTAGATCTAATAATCTTGTAATCTCTCAACATCACTATAAAGGCTGTATTTAGAAGAACAAAATGGAGGATACTGTTAAGAGAGGGAAGCTTGATTGATTAATTTCAGGAAAAAACAGCAATAACAAAAGGATATATAAACTTCGACAGGTTTGATTCTCTCCTATTTAACAATCTAAAAGCCAACTAAAACTCTCATCAATACTCAAGATGAATTGCCACCCTCTAATCTTCCCTATATATGTAGTGCTTCCCCTCTAGATAACTATCTACCCTTTTCATCAAGCAAACTATATTATAACATCACTACATAAATAACCCCCCACCTCACTCCACCTTACTTTGATGCTTATCACAACCTAACTCCAAACTTTCACCTTTTCCTGTAGATAGTAGTTAGCATTTGATTCCCAGCCTAGGCAACAATGATCAACATCCCACTTGTCGCTTCACAAAACCGAGAAACTACATAAGCTTAACATTAAACTACCCACCAATGAGCTTTTATCTTTTCTTTCAATGGTTGAGCCATGAAAAATAGTTATGAGACTCCCATGGAATGATATCAAGAGTAGGATGGGTTTGGTGCTGGAATCTAGTGAGTTGGAGGCATAATAAAAACGATTTTTGTACTAAAGGTTAAGTATGGTTATGAACAGTTGTAATGTCTAGGTGGAGTTCTTAGTGCTTACTGTTGGGTTTGCAACAGGATGAATGAGGGTAAACTGAGGTAAAGAGGTGGATAGGTGCTGGAGTTGGAGTTTTGTGGGCTGAAAGACTGGGTAAGAAGGTTGGATTTAATAATGTAGGAGTTGTAAGGTGACGGGTGAAGATATGTGGGTTGAAATTTTAGGCATTGGGCATCAACCAAGTGAGGCTCATGCCCTCTCTATATGGGCTTAGATGAGCTACTAACCAAGAGGTTTATGTTTAATAGATTTGTGAAGCTATCCAAACTTGGGTTGGGTTTATAGGTGAGGTGAGGGTTGAAATAAATGGTTTAGAGAATGTCCAAAATCCCTTGCTTTACATCTACAGATATATGAGTTGTAATTCAGATCCTTTCCCGTTTTTCCCAATTTAATTGCAAGCTCCTTATCCAACCTCAAGGTGTGTGATCAAATTACCCTTAATAATGTCTGCTGAATTATTCTCTAGGGCAGCGATAAAGTCGATGTTATCCCTGTCATTTCCTACAAGCTTCACTAATTCCTTCTTCATCATGATGACAATTTCTGACATCACGACCATCACCGCAGTAACCTTGAATGATAACACCCAGACCATCATCATATCCACTATCATTGGCAGTTCTGCACTTGCGCTTCACCCTTTGGTTCACCAAACCATCAGAACCACGCCCCACCAGATGCACAAACCATTGCCTATCCCGAGTGGGCGATCTACCCGCTTTTAATTGCTTATTCCTCCACCCGTGGAAAGGATAGTACTTCTACCCGCAAGCCTCCAGGTCCGCCAACTAAACAATAGCTGTTTTTCTTTTTTAACTCTTCAAAACCACATGGTTAATAGGCAGGTATATGTGCTAGACATGCAAAAGCAATGACCTTGTTGCCAAGACAGAGTGTGAAAAAAATGAGTTAACAATAAACACTAAAAATCCAAGAATTCCCTATTAAATCTATGTTTGGTTCAACTTATTTTGTCTGAAGCACAACAAAAGTGCACCACAAAAATGAGATTACAATGGAAATTGGGAAAAAATGAGTTAACAATAAATACTAAAAATTCCGACATTTTCCCTATTAATTAAAACTATTTTTGGCTTAAATTATTTTGTCTAAAGCACAACAAAACATACACGGTTTAATTCCAAAAAAAAAGAAAAACAAAAAAATTATACACGGTTTGCTCCGATGCAATTTAATCACATCATCTAAAATAAATTGCACAAAAGATACCCCTGGATTTATTTCTTCAACTTTTTATTTAACAAAACAAAATGATAAAGACTAATGATCGAATGTGATATGTGGTTTGGACCAAATACTGCATTAAATTGCAGTTTGCAGAGCGGTTTAATTCCAAAATTTTTAGGAACTGCATCTGAATAAAATGATAAAGACTAATGATCTAATGTGATATGTGCTTTGGACCAAATACCGCATTAAATTGCAGTTTGCAGAGCGGTTTAATTCCAAAATTTTTAGGAACTGCATCTAAACCACAAACTATAATCGGTTAAATTACCCAAACTGCTAATAGACTATTTGGTTTGCAGTTTGGACTGCACTCTGAACAGCCCCAAGCAGGTTCATGCAAAATCAAAGTATCATAACATTATAAGGACTTAAGATACTATAATGGTTCTAGCTCCTTAATTACTTGGCGTCAAAAGAATCCAGTTGCAAAAGGCATATGCTAATATCACATCTGGCCAACCTTATTATAGAACTAGTCTTATAAAAAGTTCTGAGACCATTAAATGATCACAAAAGTTCTCTCCGACATATTGTAATTGTATTTTATCATCCACTCCCATCTTTACTTCCTAGGTCTCTCCTCTCAGTCTTCATCTTCTCCATTCTAGCCTGCCAAACATGCCGTACCAGTACCACATCAGCATCTCCTACCCCATACCCTCTATTGTCATCAACCTTGAACTCATCCTTTCCCACAGCTCCGACAACCAAATTCACATGTATAACCAACCTAAGCTTCTTTCCTTATGCTGTAGCATGAGTAAAGAGGTCGCAGATCCAAAACCTTAATACCCAAATTCAACCACCAAGCATAGTTCATCATTTCTCTTTGATTGTATTTTCTCTACCAAATTCAAAATTTTGTCAGGTTTTTCTCATCTAGTTGCTAATTTGATGGGTTTTGCTTTGTAGTTCTTGTTCTTTCAAATTTGCTGAGTGACTTGTAATTTTAGAATTGGTTTGAAATGTTACTGTGATTTTTGCCATGTTTTTATTATAATTAATTTTTAATTAGATGTTGGATCCAAGTGTGGTAGGTTCTCAATCTCTGTTTAAATTGTTGGATGTTGGAGGCATTGTGGTGGTTTCGGGAATTTGGGGCATTGAAATTTAAGTGATTGTGGTGGTATGATGGTGGTGGTTAGGTGATGTAACAGTGGTAATAGTCATGATATCTATAGCCATGCTTCCCAGGATGGCAGTGGGTGCTTGCTGTTGAGTGCCAAGGGCAGAATTGTATTTTTGACATTCTCTCTCCATTTTCTTAACATATGAGCCATTCAGAGACGGTACGACTATTTATGAACAGAAGATGTATAAAATATCTGAACTAGCTCAGAAAGGCCACAAAACCAAGCGAAAAAATAAAATTATATGAATGTAATGAATGTAAAAACAAACAGCAATAAACACGCCATAAGTTTGCAATCAAAATTTAAGTTTTTCCATGCCGAAATTAGAAAACAATTTAACGTCTTCATAATAGGGTACTTACTTGTAAACGGTCTTCTATTGCAGTCACAGCAAGAATTTCAAGGTCATGTTCTATTAATTGGCACACTTCGGCTATCCGCCACTGCAAATCAATGTATATTATATTCAAGGAAACCGAGATATTGTAATATAATCATAGTAGCTAGATACTGGTGAGATGTAGAGTTACCTCCCTATCAACCAAAGTACTACTAGCCTCCTTAAACATCAAAGACCATTCACGATATTCATCCTCCTTGAGCTCACGACATGCCAAACATAAAGTCCGTAATCCCAGTTGAGCATAATGTTCAACAGCTTCGGTAAATGTCCGTATATGTTGACCTAGTTTCAGAAAGCTAATAATCAATAAAGTGGCAAAAAGAATATCATATCTATAATAAAACAGCAAAAAAATCCCGTGTTGATCCTGTGAAGGCACATCTCTTGACTACAGAACCAAAGCCCACACTTGCAAGCATGATGCACATCATGATCAGAAATAAATACTGCATATCAAAATAGGTCAAAGAAAAAAATGGCATTAAGTTGGGTGACATTATGAAGAAGAATTTTGAGAGTTTTTAAGACAAAATAACTCACTTCAACACCAGGGAAATTTGAAGTTTTTAACAGGTGGCAATTACACCACACTATAAGCTATTATCAATTATTTCGTGTACAGGCATGAGAGATACTGAAGTTTAGAAGAAAAAACATTGTTCAAATATTTAAGAAATAATATTGAGAGAGAGAGACTAGAAACCATGTACTTGTCCTTACATAAACTCCCTTTCTTGGTCTGGTTATCAAATTAATCTAATTGAAGACTAGGTCAAAACTTTATATCATCAAACTCGTTCTAGTAAACGTCTACTATACTGTTCCATATCCACACAATTTTCCATGTCAGCCATCTCAAAAATAAAAAAAAGAAAAGAAAATAACACCTTTAAAAAAAACACTGCATAACTGCATTCATAAACGCACCAAACATCACTCAATACCGCATCTTTAACATTAGCGTTATGTGAACCACCTCTACAACTTTGACAAGCTATATTAATTGTCCCTCTCAAAGGATATGAGATTCTATAGCATGATGATTTCCAATAAAAAGAACAAGACCTCCCCCCTCTGTTTTTGCCACTCAAAAATATAATAATATATAAATAAAATATATTAAAAGAAGAGGACCTATTATTAAACCCACTGAGGCGGGATCTTGGATGGTCCAAATGGGAGCAGCCTTACCCCTACTAATCAAAATAGAAAACGAAGGAAGGTTTTTTACCAGTAATTGCACAAGGAAAAATTGCTTCATCAGCCCCTTTCGACAATAGCATAATCTTCCCATTCTGATAATCTCTCACGACAACTGACATTCTCTTCCTATCAGAGGTGAACTCAAGTACGTCCAGTAGTTCATATTGTATCAAAGACCCATTGCAATTTATCTCTGGAAAAAGAATTCAAATTATAAGACTGACAGATATATAAACACCTGACATGTACTTATATAGATAAGACAGAAACAGAATGATACCAAGAATATTTGCAGCCTTATTGATTAGAAACATATGCAATTGAGCAGCAGCTTGAACTAGGGCCTCTTCATCCTGAGATTGTGACTTATACACAACATCTCCCCTTTTACTGAAGATTAAGATAGACAGAAATGGACAACACAGAACTTTACTATAAGATTAAACGCAAACCTCAGCAGTACAAATCATACAAAAGAAAAGAGCCTAATTAAAGTGAAATTCAACTCAAATATAAAGGTCACCTCTTTGTTGGTATAACTGTATTACATATTGCCATAACAGTTAGAGATCTGATGATATCTGAAGAGCCACTGGAAACAGCATCAAGAAGTGCAGCATCTGTACAATATATGTAAAGAATTAAGAGCCAGCACACAAACCCCAAACAAATTTATACATGATCAAACCAGGCTTCCCATGTAGTTTCACAGGTTTAGGATTTACAATATTGAAGAGGCATTTACCATGAGGACAACTGGTGTAATCACAAAATTATAGAGGAATAGGTAAAAGTAGGTCTGATATTTAAACTTCCAAGGAATAAGCAGTAAGTCTATTGTGTTTTATTATCATGCCAACATTTGCTGCTTCACACATTACAGAATTGGCAGTTGTGAGAATACAATTCAAACAAAAGCTGCACCCAAATAAATTATATATAAAGATACAATAAACCAAAACATAAGGCTATACCCCCTTCCCCTCTTCCCCATCAACTGTAGTCAAGTAATGCGGGGATGACAGGGACATCTTTTTCCTAGAAACCAAAAATCTATTTTCTTTATACCGCTGATAAGAAAAGTGGCAATTGTTCTGCTAATTCAACAGCTATAACTTAGGCCAGATTCATTATCCTTTACGTGCACAAAATTAAAACACAGCTAGGACAATCAGGCAATCAGTGACCAGTTTAACCACAGTATATGGTACTCTACCAACCTTAACAAAACGTGGATTCTGCGGCCTAGACTCAACTCCAAGTACTAAAGAGCTTAATTAGCCCTCCAGTGATCCTCATACACGAGAATACTAAACCTTGCTGAGTTTTTTAACATTCTGTGAATCCACTTACGGTTTTTCAAAGATATGAAATTGCTTCAACATTTCCCACAACAAGCCTCTTGCTTAAAAAACAATCATATTCTCTTAGTTGGAGTCACTCATCTTAAGAAACCTATATACTTCCTTTTGTTCCAAATTAGTTGACTGTATCCCTTTTGGGAAGTTTCTTTTTGGTTGAAATGTTTCTATTTTAGGTAGGTTTTAAAAAGTTCAATTCCTATTTCATAATTTCTAACCTTTTAAAGTTAATAAGCAATTGTCAGAAGAGATTTTTTTTCATTAATAAGACCTAAAGAAAGTAAACAGACCTGGCGACTGTAGAAATTAGTAATAAAAAATCTCAAACACACCATTCATCATTTATTTATTGAATATCCCAGGAAAGCCAGTTTCAGATTTTAACAAAGGAATACTCTAAACAGATATATTTTGACAACACCCCTATAATACCTGTGAATGTATGCCACTACGAAATTTGAAGACCTAATAAACAAATGAAACTGAAACAGCAAATTACAGATAGCATCACAAATCCTGGCCAAAAACAAACCTTTCAAGGCATCCCCATTTTCACTCCCATAGAAAACTCCACCAATGCAGCACTTCTTGAAGACCATTTTGTTCTCAGTTAAGGTACCAGTTTTGTCAGTCAAAATATATTCAACTTGTCCCAAGTCTTCACTAATTGCTGTACTGCAAAAGAAAAATACAATAATATCCTTCCACATTCATCATGTATTGGACTTATAGAAGCAAAGAATCATATCTTACTTTGCTGCATGAGAAGGGACACCTGTTTCTTGGTCAAACATTTCAAGATCCCAGTCAATAAACTTTGCATATAAACTCTTTACCAGATCAAGAGATACCTGCCAAAATCAAAGTATACAAACTTCACATATAAGACACACTGCACATAATTATACATAGATGATTATTATATTTTTTTCAACACCAGTATACATGTTCATCAGTCCAAAGCCAGTATACATATCCGTCTAACTCCAAAGCCAGAATACATGCTCATCTAACTCAAATTAGTGTACATATCAAAGTTTTGTACGTTTTCAGACACAGACATATCTACATGACCAAAACTTCTGTTATTAGTATGCCATTTTCTATGGTTATATCTGTCAATAAGCAGGTTTCTCATGGTATCTTCATATAATCCTAACCACTACTTCAGCTACAGATCTAAATCTTCGAAATAAACCAAAGATAGTTTACAGTACCAGATACTCATTCTATATGGCCCAGTTTTTCTCGATGCCCACGAAAGTAACAATAAATAGGAAGAGAATGGCATAGCCTAGGACTTAAAACATAATCAAGAACCCGCCTAACCATTAAAAAAATACTTTCAACTGAAAAGGCAGGAAGTTTTTAAAATGTGAACCAGGCAATAACCCAGCCACTTACAATGAAACTTGAATATTGAATGCATCTGTGGAAAGGCTTATTCCAATAAAGTGATACAGAAAATAAACTAGAAAGACACCAACAGGATGTCACATTGTCACCCATAAACAAAGGAAAGATAAAGATTGAAGGACTCATTCAATCAAGCTATCGTGAAAATATTTATCTACATAAGCAAAAAATGCCAAGTGTCACTCAGAACTTAATACTACTTGACAACAGCTACACCAAAACTTTAAAGAAAGGAACCATGAAATGCAAACAGCAAAGGACAGAAAAACAGCAATAAGATTGAAATGGTTTATAATATCACCAGGAGAAGCAGTATAGAAGGAAACAAAGAGGAAAGCTCAATTAGGAGCAGAGAGCTCCAAGCAATCCCCGAACAGAACACGCCAATATGATCCATAAAAGGAGACACAGGAAAGAACCAAAGGAAGGGGATGATAAGTCGGAAAAATAAGGAAAAAAACGCCACATAGGATAAGTGAAACAAAAAAAGACGCACACAGACAATTGAAAAGGGTATTAAAGAAACATGCTAACTCACAAAAGCAAGTTTGGTCAAACTTACATGAGAGGTAAAATAAGCTGCCTACCTTTATTGAAATGGGAATCATTATGGAACATAGCAGCTCAAACCGTAAAGGGATAATCAGCAGTTCATACCATGGGCTCTCCTTCGGATATAAAACGTACCATTGCTGCCAGAGCAAGGAGAAGAAAGGAGAATTATTAGTCAAGCATTAATTTTTACAACATTTTTCTAACTTATATAGACACAAACACAAACAGTAAATTAACTTATACAACATTTGCAAGCAGAAGCAGACCTTTCTTGCTTCAGAATCTTTCCAGACATTTCCAGCTACACCAAGAACAGTCACAACCACTATCTGGAAAACAAATATTGCCCCAGTTAACTTGTCAATCATGGCATCAACAGCAGTTAACTTGGGCTCAGGGATCCCCCGGCTCATTCCAAGCTTGGTTTCATTGCCTGGATATTGAAAATGGGGAAATTGTCAAGTAAAAGAATACAGCAGCTTCACCGAATCTTTTCAAAATCTCAAGCCGTCGCTAGAAACATTGAACCAAATATTTGAAGTCCAATAACAAATTTCCTATTTCTTCACATGAACTCAAGTGGCAAAGAATCCAGATAATCAACATCACCTAATGGCCTTATGCTTGATATTGATATATTATAGTTCACATATTGTTCATGTGATATCAACCAAAGATTTAGCAGCAATTGTTCATGTGACTTTTAGAATAATAATCAATTACCCTATAATGGTTGAAGTTTACAAAAGACACCAAAGTCTAAAAATTGGTTTTTAATTGTATACACAAACTTATAAAATTCTTGTTCTTGTCACAAGTTCGAAAACTATAAAAGCTCACCTAAAAATTTTCACGAGTTGAGCAAAACTAAGCTTGGCTTGAAAACCTTGTGAGTAGGCTCAAATGTTTCTTTACTTTTATCTACTATTGAATCATACTTCCTCCATTATTTTTACTTGATGCCTTGCCAATGCATAAATTTAATCATTATTATCTTCAAATCTTTATTATAAGTAAAAATTAAAACAACTAAATAATATGATAGGATTTTTTGAGATGATTCAAACTAGATCCCACATGACTGTTTTTCTTATGTATAATCACAAAAGGAAGTCAAAGGTGCATGTCTGAATAGTGTAAAAGTCAAAATAGGTCAAGTAAAACTAACGGAAAAAAGTATACAATAAAATCTAACTGGAACCTTTAGTAAAAAGTAACATAATATTGGTGGGAAGATCAACAAGTTAGCTCGAAGAAAGTTTTAGAATAGAAGTTATAATTTTAAATATCAAGTTGAGTTTTATGATAATATAAACTTAAAAGATAAAGCACGACAAAGTTTGAGATTAAGTTCAAATAAAAGTTTAACAAGCTTTTCCAAAATTAAATAATCATGCATAAAACATTTAAGAAGACATGGCAGTCAGGAAGCAGAGTTCGATATGGGTACAGATCTGAGTGCCAGATACTATAATTCCAAAAATAAGCTACATAGGGACTCTAATATTTTTTCTTTGTCGGTTATCAACTTGAAAATCCATTTGCAACCAATAGGTGTGTAACCTTCGGGCAAATCAACCAAGTCCCAGACTTGATTTTCCAACATGGGGACTCTAATATTGAAAACAAGTACAGTACACATTTTAGAAACTTTTAACTAATGGAGAACTTGAAAGTCAATAATGTCTTCTTAATTATAATTTCAGTAAGAAAAATAAAATGAAGAAATATGAGTATACTCTATTAAAGTAATAACCACAACCCCCCAACCTCCACCCCGCGCGCGCGCGCACACTCATTCTCTCTGTCCTCTTCTCTCCTCAACCCACCCACCCTGCAATCTCCAACCACTTGAGGTCATCAGAAAAGCGTGTGAACAAGGCCATTAGGATTCCCTCACTAGGGCGACCAAAAGCCCTAACATTTTACAGTTTTTTCCCCAACGATTGATGAGTCAAATTTATAGGGCTTCCACAACTCAAAAATTGAGGTAACCAAGTCAGAGGTATATAAGCCGGATCCGACCCAGATTTCGTACCCATGCCAAGGTCATGTCATGTCAATACGGGTACATAAAGAAATACAGAGAATCTAGGTAACATGGCTTGTCTCTTTTTAGAGCTATCAAAATGCATAAGGTTCCTCGGGGAACAAGTTTCACTTAAATCAAAGAATGGGAAAAAAGTTAAAGTACACATGTAACATATGAAAACGCACTTTTTCAAAAACATTGAACTTAATTTGGGACAAAAAAGTTTTTTTTTTGTTTTTTTTTTTTTTGGTACTTCATATTTTCTACACAACCAGCTTTTTTGATATTAAACCGCCTTTTTTCTAAAGAGCAAGAAACAGAAATCATGAAGTGCTAAAATCAGCCATAAGATAATAATTTCCTACAAAAAGAATATGTATTACTTTTTTTTTTCCTTTTTTTTTTAATAGCAAAAATATTTTATTAATTAAAAGTCATACGACATTTACAAAAGAGATTCGACATTAACAAATACATAAGATATTGAATCAAATAAAATTTTTCTTCATAAAATCTACGATCGTCGAGTAGATCTTGCACGGTGGAACATCTCCCGCTTATATCGCTTGACAAATGTTTTCCTTCTGATTCATCTGTTTGTATTCGAAAACTTGATAACTTTTTCACCAATGAAATAATTTCGCGACAATCCATTAGATCTAATATCATGGATTCAAAACTAAGAAATTTCTCCCCCGAAAAGAGGAGATAAACCTTGTCTTTCGAAGGAGGTCGAAAAACCCTTGTCTTTCGAAGGAGATCGGAAACCCTTTCTTTCAAGAGAGAAAAGTTCCTCCCAAAAGGAGGAAGCATTATTATAAACCTAAAAAAAACTTTAAAGAAACAAGGATTGGGGCTTTCCACCGGTTAAAACCGATGGAAGCCCCTTCAAAATTCAACAATGGAGGCTAGGGTTTTGGAGAGAGGAAAGAGGAGAGAGGAGAGAGATAAATTAAGAATATGTACTACTAGATTACACATACAAATAGGAAAAAAAGTAAACATGATATAGAGTATTAGTATAGCAATTGTTGAAATATAAGTTACATTCTTATTGTACAATATCCAGGAGATAAGGATAAAGAATAAAAAATAGTAACAACAGGGAAGAAGTTAGGAGTAGTTATCCCTTAGGTTTTACAAAAAAAAACTCTTAGGTCCTTTGCTTATCAAATACACCACTTCCTTTTTTCCTCATCCCCACTCAAGATTTAGAGTTACCTAGTCTGTTATCCCTTAGATTTTCAAACAAAAAAAAAAAAAAGGAAACTCTTAGGTCCTTTGACTATTAAATATGTAACTCCCTTTCTTCCTCATCCCCACTCAAGATTAAGAATTACCTAGTCAACTTAGAGATACTAGTGATTCTACAGTATTTAAAACATTTTTTCCCCTCTCTCCTAGCTAGATTTTATCGTGTTCATTAAGTCAAAAACCTACCACTTGCATGATGCCTGATTCTATCTGTAGTTCTGTACTGCCTTGCACCAGCAAGAATGCACTGTACTGGGAGCGCCTTGAGGCGAAAAGGGGCAACACATCTGACTCTCAAAGTGCCGTAGAAGCCCCTGAGCCTAGGCATGCTTTTGAAACTCTTTTTTTCTTTTACGTGAAAATACCATCAGCAAACCTACCATGTCACCCATGCAGTACAGGCAATTGCTAAATCCATCACACACAGACACGCTTAATGAATTACAAATTTTTTTGTCCACAAATCAAGGTGTGGCTCCATATAAAACACTTGACTCTACATATACAACAGTATCAAGAAACATATCTGATAAACAAGCTTTCCTCAAAAACACCTTTTCATATTGATAGAGCAAGTGAAAGAAAAGGGGACAAATGATAAAGAAGGTAATAAAAGACGTAAGCGAATATCTCAAAACACATAATTTTTCTATGTTCTGAAGAGCAAAACTTTAAGAAACGAATAAAACTCCATGAGACAGAATAATTGCTTTTGTGCTTGTATCAGGTGGTATAGACTATAGAGCACTACATCGGACAAAGAAATTCTTTGTTTTACCCCATAGCCAGATAAGTTTGCATAAACATAGACAAGGGATTGCTTTTCGGCAAAGAATACACAAATAGTTTTATGCAAGAAAGTGTAGATAATTAGATCATCTTCTGTTTGTTGAGATAACATAGGACTGAGGACTGACCAGTGTAGACTGCAACTCCACAAGCCCATTCTGTATTCCTCAGATAGCATGACTGAAGAATTGTGTTATCAATTGTTAAAGGGCATAAATCATTGTCAATGAATGGAGGAAATAATCTGAGATTTGCATCAAATCTCATAATATCCTTATCCGGATTAGGGCACTCAATGACCCCCTGCCAATGGTAGAAAAAGAATTTACATTATCATGATGTGATTTCCCATCTAAAAGTTAAAGGCATAGCTACACTAAATAGGAGATCATGCCTTTATTTTTTGTAGTAGTTCAAAGTCTATGCCCATGCATGCTGAGGGAATCACTCTTCTCTTCAGATCAGTTTCTCCATCCAATGCAGCAGTCTGTAAATTTGTTGAGTCAAAGAAAAGACGATGTAGTTACAAACTTACAATATCAAAGCTATCCTGATTCCTGACCTTATTGATAGATCTGAACATGATATAACACAAGCACTATGATTACTTCTCTTATACATGGATGGCACTCCTTATACAACAATATAAAGATAGCATTTCAAAGTAAATGGGGCTGACTGACAATTATCGACTTATCAGTAAGCACAAGAAACAGCTTCAGATTCAATTCACTTTGTTTATGTTAGGTATACGATTCCAAGAGGTCATTAATAATTTTGAAAGTCCCTTAAGGATTACCACATGTATCAGACTAATTCATTTTTTTTATTATATAATTTGGTGTGTGCAATCCTTTTGACACCCAAGGATGTTTTTGTAGTTTTACACACATTACTTTTTACTCAATCTCTGAATCTATTATTTTCAGGTAGACCTTCAGAATAGTTTTTCGGTTGTCAAAGGGAGAAAAAAATTGGACTGTAACAAGTCTGAAACAAAGTGGATTTATATTATGTCAATCACAAGACAATCTTTAGTGCAATATATTGCAAAATTGATTCACTATTTGGATTTGTTTAATATTACAACTCGGTTCATATTACAAAGACAAGCTTCTTTCATAATCAGCATCACACATTGATTTATTCTTATTCATTAAAAAAAAAAGGGGGGGGAGGGGGGTGGGGGGTGGGAGGGGGGGGGGTTATTTTCCATTTGGTACCATTGTAGTTTTGGTTTTTCCATTTGGTACCCAATTTTTAGTTTTTACTCCACATGGTACCATTGTCATTTTGTCTTACTCTTTACTATAGCATTTCGTTAAATGTAACATTAGTTTGGGGCGATTGTGGTCCTTTAATTCTAATTTCGAGTGCAAATTTTGATCCTTCAAGGTCATAATGACTTCCAAAACTTTAACCGAACATTTTTTTTGCACTAAAAAAATCGAAATTTACAAATTGAGACATTTTTTATGCACATAATTAACCGCGGCATTTTTTAGCTTTTTTTTTTTTTTTTTTTTTTTTTTGCTAATTTTGACCTCAAACTTGAACCTTATGGTCGCTAAGGGCTAAAACATTCTCTTAAAACTTTAACCGATCAATTTTAATGACACCCAAATCAAAGAATACATAATATATTTGATGGAATGCTACGGTAGAGAATAAATTGAAAGTATAATGGTACCATTTGAAATTAAACTAAAAATTGGGTACCAAGTGGAAAAGTCAAAACTACAATGGTACCAAATGGAAAATCCCTAAAAAAAAATAGTCACAATAATAATTGTAATAAACTAATAATGTAATTCAGACAAACAACTTGAGTGTGTGAATAGATCAACAAATCACCTCCACGTAACATGTTCCTTGCGGATCAGAAGAACCAAGCAAAACAAGATCACATGGAACTTCATCATTTTCACGAAGCCACACGAGATTGCCCACATGAATATCTTGAGATTGAATCTGGAAAAAAAAAAAAAAAAGGTTGCAGCATGAAAAACATCAAATATCAAATGCAATATATCAAACTATATATTAAAGGAAATCTTAACATGTTTGTAGACTTAGTCACAATGACTTATAAGTTTTTTTCCCATCAATCATAAATGCCTTTTCGCATACCCAATTATCCTTCTATTCATCCGGTTTTCTATAAAATCATAGCTGTTTTGCGCTCTTCTAAGGCTTGAGTCAAAGACAGCTTAAAGTTCATAGTCTCATATTTCATCCCTAATGGTTGCTAGAAAGAAGATTTCTTCGACTTAAGGTCTGTTAGTATAACAAGCTGAAATTGTGAAATCATTAAGCTGCTCAAATCGGTGACTAGTTCAAAATGTAGCTGTAAATTAAAAAGGTGACAGCTCAAATACTTTTGGTGAATTGGTAAAGAATAGCCAAAAGCTGAAATATATTTGAAACAATAGCTAACAGCAAAGATTGGGTAAAGTTAACAGATGTTGAAAAGCCATCTCATTATATGAGAAGCCAGCTAAAAAGAAGGAAACTGACTTGAAATCGTAAGTTAGCTGAAATTATAATCTAGCAGAACAGAAATGCTTACCAAATATGACATAAAGTTAAAAAGAAAAAATGTCGGGTGAACTACTTGCCAAACATGCTACATGAAATTGGTAGTTAGCTATAGCCTATAAGATTCATAGGAATGCCACATGAGTATGAGCGCATAGAAATGCTAATACAACACATGCTCTTGTAAAGTAACTAAAGAAACTCCCAACCACTGCAAATCCTATCGTTTCTCTCCAGCCAAACTAGTGAACTACCCCTTGCGTCTTCCAAACTTCATGAACTAACTATGTACAGGATTGGCACTAACTCACTAAGGGAGTATTTGGTGCGTGGAAATTAGAGATGAGATTGGGAAGCTTGGTCCCATTTGTAACAAATCCAGGAATGGAAACATAAGAGGGAAGGGGGAGGGATTGGGAACAGAAACTCCTAGTTCCCATGAAAATAAAACCTAGGGGGGCTGGTAATATTGAATGAGAATCGAGAGGGGAGTTGAAATGATTAAATTGTCATACAAGAACAGCAAGAGGGAGAAATGTTGGAAAAGGTATGTAATCGTGTTATTTATCCCCATAATCAATATCTAATCCTCATCCCACTCTCTAATCCCCAAATTCTCATTCCAACATACCAAACACCGCTTGAAGAGTAAACCGGGTTATCCAATATAACCCCACTAAAGCATATCCCCCACTAAAGCAAGTAGTCTTCTTACACTTGAAATGTTACATGATTACTATGTCTATATTTATGTATAGCTAAGAATGTTGGATGTAGTTTCTTCTAGCGCTTAGGTTGCATTACCTAATACTCTAATAGGTTTTAAATCCAGAACCACTAGGCTCCTAGCATAATTAGAGCATGCTGCAAAAAATGTTCCTTAGTTGATCCAGTTGTCAGCCTCATTGTCCTTTTTTCCCTTGTAAAGCTAGAGAAAAAATCTGTATTTGTAAAAGAGTATACAATTGAGATAGAATTAAGTACGATACTAAAATTCTAGAATTCCATACATCTGAACAAAATATTTTAGACAAAGCTACAAAAGCATGGGTACATGAGGCTAGAAAAAATCTTAATCCCACAAAAGACTGGTCCGATTGATATCTTATAATGGAATCCCAGTAATGGAATTCCTAACTAGCCACAACAACCAAAACAACCAAAAACATAGTAATGGAATCCCAGCCCATAAGTAAGCCTCCCGTGATGTCTTATAAACTCAGATAGAGAAGTACAAGTTTCAAAGGACTGTAGCTAGGAGTCTGAATTAACCCACTCTTCAACATTTAAGGTCAATTCCAACTAGAAAGTAGCTTTTGCAATGTAAAATAAAGGACTAATCGTAGCCCTTAGGAACATAAATTAAAGAACGACACTTCATTTGATCATTGAAAAAGCACTATAAAATTCTTAGTAAATTTCTTTAACATCAATCTGCAAGGTAATAAATATCTTTACTTGCTAAGGAACATTAGGCTTCCAAAACCTACAGGTGAAAGGTGAGAATGAGGACTTCTCCATAGAAATTATTATGTTGCATCTACTATACTCTCCTACCTAGAAAATATTGATGGTGAAACAGAACATATCTCAGTCTAGGTCATTATTTATTAATTGTATATTCAGAATATTGACATCCCCTTATAAAAAGCAAGGAAAAAGCGATGATGCAAGAGTGTTTAACCATGGGTTCAAAGAGATAATGCAAGTGAAGAAAAAGAGGAAGCTCCCACAAAGCACATTCCCAGTTCCCAAAAATAGATATGACCTCAACTCCACACCTTAATTGTAACAAAGTAAAAAAAAAAAAAAAAAAACGTAATCAAATATACAAAAATTCAAGGCCAAAGTCGGTAGAGTGAACACCTGCAACAGCAACACAATAAATCCTCTAAATCTAATAAAATTCTTTTACAATTATATAGACTTAGAAACCTGAATTAAACCCAATTGTCAATTTTAGCTATATAATTCTAAATGCCTGCAACCTAGTTTCAGCAAAACAATTAAAATGATAGGTAAATTTTTACTTGATTCCACTTTCTGTGTGCCAGTGGCTTTTAGCCAGATATACTGGAGAATCTCTAGAGAGGAAAATAGCTATGCAAATATATGAAGAGATGAAATTCATACATGCTTTCTAATGCCATTCCTAACAACCCACACTTCTTTCTCATTTGCATTCTTGTCAGAAAGAAAACGATTGTAATCATCCCATGCTTCTTTTGTTGCTGATACTGCAAATATAAATATAAGTGGACCCCAGGTACTGGCAGGATTAACAGGGGTAATGAGTGGCCATAACTGAAGACAAGCAATCAACAGAAAGTACTGGTTCATAAATCGGCTGCAACAAAAAGAAGATACAATCATGTCAGCAAACAACCAGAACCTAAGATGGCCAGTTTCATCTTTAAGTACAAATGAACACCTTATATTCACAATGGATTTAAAGGTGCATATTAATGTATACAACTGAGAAATTAAACAGATTCCATGAACTAAAGCATAATTAAAATAGCTAAAAATAATAAATTATGTCAACTCATAGTAATGTAAGTTTTGTTTTACTGAGGCACATAAGAAGATGTCCACATAGGCAGGGATTTTTATAATAAATTTAATAAATTTTGATAATTACTAAAAGATAGCTATCTGTGTGTACAGTTTTGACATAGCTCACATATACTGATATACACAAAACTCTTTAAGATTTTATTATTCAATAAAAGTTAAACACTTGAGCTAAGCTGTGAAGGTGAAGGGTATTAAACCCAAAACTTTTTCATGGGTATAAATCCATATGCATTTAAAATCAAAGAGACCCACCAATTAGCTCAATAAATAATGGGGACATGTAATTTGTTCATATTAAAAAAAAATAATAATAATAAATAAATAAATAATAAATAAAGAGAGATAACAGACATCTCCTCCCATTACCAATAAATTAGATAGGTACCCTGCTTGGGTTTGTAAGTGCTCCAACTCTTTACAACATCTCTCGCAGAATGAGCATTTCCCCTACTGTCTGTAATTCTTCCACTAAATCCCTTCTAATTTTCCAAAATTTCTCAAGCCTAAGTTTCATATTGATGTTTGGTGGCAATACATAGATCTCAGATGCCAATCATAATGGTTGTAGATAGTATAGAGCTCCGGATACTTTCTTGCAGAGTGGTAGGTGTATTTGAGATACAGACTCACCATGCCTATAGATACTGTCACACAGTTGTAGATTATTTCAAAAGAACTTGGTTTTTTCAGCATGATAATAGCATTCCAAGTTCAAGTGAAATGGTAGGAAAGTTGTAAGTAATAGGAATGTCCATTATTCAAATTAAAACTGAAATCCAATCCAATCCAATCCAAACCGAATTATCAATTTGGATCACTTTAAATCGGATCAGATCGAATTGAAATATTTTGAAAATTCAAATTTTTGGATTGGATCAAATCGAATTGAAATATTTTGAAAATTCACATAAGAGCATTATCGTGGACACAGCTTTATTTCCTTTAACTTTTCACATGCCAGGTACTTTCTTCGACACTTTCCCCTTTTGTCATTTCTCCCTAAATGTTAGAATAGTCACACCAGTTTGAATTTTAAACTACCAGTTAATATCAGTAACCACATACTCCATGGGTAAAAATATGTTTTCAATTGTGCTCGTGTGAATTCCTATGACAAGTTTGTAATTTACAAATTCCCTGAGCGAGATAATTCAAACACTTATCTGGCAAAGAATTTCAATAATAAGCTATTGCGATGTTATAAATTGTTATTTGATATAAAGTTGATGTGAGTAGAAATAATGGTATCAAAAAGGTGAAAGTGATAGAAGATATGGGTATATATTTTAATGAATGTGAGAGACAGTAGGACCTAAACATTTTGGTAATGGAAAGAAAGATGTATTACAATAATAGTGTGGTCTTTCCCAATTAGGAAATATTCAAACTTATCTAGAATGAATGAAAAAGAATAAGTGTTTGAAATATTCTAGGATGGAAAGAGTATTACTTTTGGGTCAAATTCTTTTCCCGAAACAAAATCTAAGGTGTTGCAAGATTAATAATATTAAATTTTGTACAGACAATTTTTAATAGATTCAAATATCAAAATGAAAACCATAGCAACCAATATATATTCAACACCTCTAATCATTCATACTAACCATTTTAGCCTTCGTAATAAAGCCTAAAGCTTAAAAAAAGCTATATACGACATACTATGTTATTTGGACTTGGGCACCCATATCCGACACAAATATGTGTCCAAGCGTCCAACTCGGCTATTTTGTGAAAAAATTCCATGATTTTGAACTAAAAGTGAAGTGTCCGGGTGTCATACCCAAGTCCGAGTGTCTAAGAGTCCGGCATGGTACGTGAGGTGAAATGAAGAGTATGAGTAGCATAAACGACATATAGGGCCGATATATTATTCTCAAAGATAGAAAACAAAGTGTCCTGAGACGGCAAGGTTGATGGTTGATCACATCTATATTTGTATTGGGCAATATGAGCATGCTCATTTTGGGTTTCACTTTATGTTATCCTTATACATCTAAGGAAACAAAGGTAGTCATTCAAAGCATGTTGCAAACTAAGCATAAAAATAAACAACTTATCCAGTAATCCAATAAAATCATGTAATTCTCCTCTCAAATACTTCATAATAGAAGATCATTAAATCAATTTTACACTTTCACTTATCATTTCTTAAATGTTCGTGCAACAACCAGACCGCCCAATCCATAAGTCTAGTATCTAGTATACATATAATTCAGTTCTGCTAGGAAGTGTAGTGCTGGACACCTGGACACACTCATGCTACTGCTGTTAACACGTGGCAGAGTTTTTTATGACTCATGAATTTGCCAGTTACTTACAATCAAAATAGTTTCTTGTAATAAATCTAATTATATCATACATAGCAATGTGACATTATCATATTAATAGCACATAGCTTCAGATAACCAACAACAAATGAGGCAAAGAAAGTGAGAAGTCTATTGAAATGCATGTTAAAAAAAATGAAAACGTAAGCACTTGCAAAATTACAGTCAATAATATTGGCAACAGAATATCAACCAAAGAGAGTTGATGATAAAGTCAACTTTAATAACTACTTAAGCACATCATTGAGAATGCAAGAACACAACAAACAGCTTCAAAATACAAAACCCCAACAAATTAGGAAAAAAACACATCACCTGAATTGTTCCAATAAGTTCTTTGGGAGGAAGTTGAGCAATGTGTACTTGCGATTCGATACACGATTATCACAGTAAAGTTCATGAACAGATTCATCGTCATTGATATAAACATAGCGCTTCATCATGTTCTGTAATCATAAAATCATAAAAACCACATCAATAGCCATACCCAAGCTAATGCAGCCAAAGTTCATAGTTCAACCCTAACGTTTAAGAGTTCTGCAATTACATTAGCAGCCAAATTTGATTCAATTATCAAATCAAGCTCGAAAAATCACATAATTTTGGGGAGAAATGGCATATTTGATTCAATTATCAAATTAGGCTCATAATTTTCTTCTCTAACAACATAATCGCTCGTTAATAATCAGAACCAATAGTTCAAGAAATCAAACCCTAAATTTACTATAATGACAATTAAATTAAATTAAATTAGTTTAGATCAAAGATTAACCCTAGATTGTGAATTGAAATGGATTACATAAAGAAACAACAGCTTACCTCAGAAGCTGCTTCAATGGAGGATAGAAATATTAGAACGCGCTTCAATGGAGAGCGTGGAGCGCGCTTCAATGGGAAACTGAGGGGGAGAGAGAGACAGAGATGGAGGAAGACAGGTACGTTCCACAGTTTTTTTTTTTTTTTTATTTATCCATTAAAGTAGCTTGTACACCGTATTATTATGTATTTCTCGTATTCTACTAATTGATTGTACCCCTAATTAATATTTAGGAGTGTCCATTATTCAAATTAAAATCGAAATTTAACTCAATCCAAACCGAGTTATTAATTCAGATTAGATTCAAATATTTAATCGGATTGGATCTAATTATTTTAAAAAATCAGATTTTCAGATTGGATCGAATTGACCCTGTTTGGATTATTTTAAACACAAAAGTTTAAAAAAAGCGGGTTTACAATAATTTATTGAATGGCGGTGGTTAAGTCTCAGTCTACACATGCGAAAGTTTCACGTTTCTATTTTTCACTCTCCTCCTGGGTTTCTATCCTCTTTTTCTGCTCTTTTTCTCTCTCCTCTGCTCTTCTTTATCTCTCTTTCTCTCCTTTGTTCTTCAATTTCGTTCTTTTTTTTTTTTTATTTAATCTTGTTTTAACATAATTTTTCTGTTTTGATCAGTAATTCATCTTTTACAACCAATTTTGAGTTATGTATGTTATCTAATTTTGAATTTTTGGTTATTTTAAGGTAAGTTCATCTAAAGTCTATTTTAATTTTAGTTTTAGTTTTCTATAATAAAATTATAATGGAAAATGTTAACCTTCCAAAAAATGAGACAATTGCTCCTCCTACTAGTTCAATCGAAAAAATTGTAGGTATATATTCTGAATTTTGTGACCTAATTTTTTTAATTTTTCCAATTTTTGTCTTTTTTGTTGTTTTCTATGTTTTTATGTGTTAATGTATTGTAATAAGTGATTTAATAAGTTGTTGTTGTTTTTATGAGTTATCGCTGATTTTTATTTGTTATTTAATCGATTAGGTGTTGATGATTTTTTGCATTATTATAATCGATTTAAGAGGTGTTGATAATTGTTTTTCTATTTTTAATTATATGTGTTAAGTTTTAAATTTCTGGTTAGTAATCTCTTTGTTATTGTTTTGATGTATTGTTGTAAAAATTGTATGGTTTTATTAGGATACTTCGTATGTGTTTGTGGCATTATAATAAGTCTTATGTGTCCGATTTCTTCTCTGAGGTCTAATCTTACTTGCAGCAACATTGAAGGCAACTCGTTATTATGCTTAATGCTCTGACTATTCTAAAAAGTTATTATGTTACTTTTGGATTGTCATTTTACTTTTTGCTTGTTTCTTTAAGCTCTAGGGAACTATGTTGATGATGGGAAATGCATGAGGCAAATAAGCCAAAAGAACTGTTTATTTTTCAATTGGGAGTAGAAGTTGCAGAAGATATCTGTAATACCTCGTATACGTATTTTAATTTAAATTATTATTTCATAAAGTATTTAAATAATTCTAAAAGAATTATTTATGGTATTTATTAATTCTAAAAAGATTTATTTTAATTAAAGGTCTATTTTCACTTATTTAATAGTTTTGAAAATATTTTATTTCATGACTTGGAAACTTTGGGGCATATGATTTTATAAAAGGAAGTTTTTAAGTCAATGGAATTTTAAAGAAGTTAAATGACTAGTTTGAATAGGAGAAGGGATCATTAAGGGTAGAAAGAGAATTTAAGCTAAGGAGGGTTTTAGAGAGGAGGTATAAATACCCATCTTATAAGCAAGTTAGATCTTGCCCAAGGTGGAGAATACCCAAAGGTAAACTCTCTCTCTCTCTCCTCTTATTTTCTCTCTCCCTTAATTTTCCCCCCTCCCCTCTTCTCACATTACATGACACACACACACCACGCACGGGTGGCCGGCTGCCACCACCAGCACTCGCCGGCAGTAGCAGCCCTCCTTCCTCCCCCCTTGTGCATGCGATTCGAACAAAAAAAAAACTCTTCTTTTGTTTTAAATTAGTTTAGCCTTGATTCAATTAGCATATTGAACATACTCTCATACGAGACATCAATAAGTGTATAAACTTTGTCATTCCTCCTTGTTGGGGGTGTATGACCACGTTGAAGGTGAATGGTTTTCTCTCAACAGTGTTTGAGGAAGAATTATGGTTTTCTTTTTCAAGGGCACGTCTATTTTCAACTTCCTCTGCTTTCTAGCGGAGAGTTTCAAGTTCGAGCCTTATCTCCTCTAATGTGTTGATAAGGGCACATACTTCTCCTCTACTGTCAGCCTATTTACCAATAGTTAAGGGCTTAGCTTCTTCTTGGAAGTCGCTCATGGCTTCAAAGAAAGTCTCCTCTTCCTCTTTAATGGCATGAGCCTCTTCTATTGGCTTAATGAGGAGTGATAGATCCATAGGATCTTGTTCGTTAGAAATTGCTAAGGAATCCGAAAGTGGAGAAGTATTGATGCTTGGTTTCTTGCTAGTAGGAGGTATTGGGAGTTTGTTGTTATCAATCAAGTCTTGAATGGCTTCTTTTAATTCCAACAACTCTGAGTAGAGTGACCCCTACCTTGGTGATATTTGCAGTGTGCATTCGGATTCTAACTAGTTGTTCTTCTTCCAACTGGTGGATCTTGCATAGGTCCAATGGGAGTAATGAGTCATTTGGCATGAAGACGGTCAAAAGCAGTATCATAGCTTATCCCAATAGGAGTGAAGTCTCTCCTAAATTGCTTCTTTTGTCGTTGATTATTCATGGCGAGAACATCATTTAAGTTAAAGGTGCTAACATTGTTGCTAGAATGGGTGGCCTTGGAAGAAGAAGGATTGTCGTTCTTCTTTCCTTTCCAGCCATTGTTGTTACTATTGTTAGCAGCTTTCTGTTTTGCAGTATCATCTTCAATATCAATGCCTATGTTATAGACAGCTTTGAAAGTATTCAAGTTGTTTTGATATTTTAAATGCTTTAAGTATTTTTCTTGAAGGTTCTTGATGAACATCCTTATAGACTCCCTTTCACTAGGGACTTCAATCATTCTAGCAGAAGTTTCCTTCCACTTATTGTTTAGGGTAAAAATACCCTGTCCACGTGGCCCTATAGCATGCTGACAAGTGTCAGCCTCAGAGAGGTCCTAGGGGATCCAATCCTCTACTGACACGTGGCACTTTAACACTAAAAGGGGAACTAATCCCCTTCCACTATAAATAGAGGAAAATCCTCATTTATTACACATTCATAAATATACATACAAAAACGAGCAATATTAATTGCAGAATCCTCTTGAAATCCGAGGGAAAAACCTTTACATTCCGCACTTTTATACATCCGGAAACGTTTTAACTTGATCGTCGGAGGCGGAACTCCACCTAACCGGAGTTTCCGTGGTTTTGCAGGTACAGACAGTCGACGCGCATTCTTGGAATTGTAACTCTCCCGAGGGACTCCAAAACCCCGAAACATTTGGCGCCGTCTATGGGGAGAGTACTTCTTAGATGGCATCAGAGTCTGTACCGCCTGTTGAGAGCAAACGGCCTATGGCCGAAACTGAGGTCCACACGGACCAAGATAGTGGTGACGACTTTGAGATCGACACCTACGTGGCCCTAGACGGGTCATTCAGAACAAGACGCACCTGTTCCAAGGAAACAAGGGAACGGGGCGAAGACAAAGCTGGTCCTAGCAGCCCAATCGTCAAGCCGGCTGGGCGACCCTAGGCGGCAGAGGGTGCTGCCCCCGTAACTAGAGACGAACTTATGAAATTAATGACGAGTTTCAAAGGGGAAATCAAGGACCTAATAAATAAGTCAACTGGCACCAACAAGGGTCAGTCGGCCAAGAAGCCTTCTCCTTCTGGGAAGAAGCATGTGAAAGATCGTGTGCCTATGCCACACCCTAAACCAAAGGGGGCGGACGAGCCAATGATCGACCTGTCCAAACTTCGTTTCCCTGAATCAGGGCAAAGGAAGGCCATCCGACAAGTTCAGCCGGATGGGTCAAAAAGGACTTACTCAAATGCCCGGATGTTAATCCAGCAGAAGAGAAGTTAACAATTGTCTGAGTTGGCCTCAACGTCGACTTACCCAGACAGTTTTCGGAATACTTCAATGAAGTATTCGGAAAACAAACCGAGAGAGTCAGTCACGCGGCATGTCCGCACGTATTGACCCTCAGATTATCCAGTCGGCTCCGTATGTGCCCCAACAGCCATACATGCCGTATGGATCACCATACATGCAGCCGGCTCTCTTTGGGGTCAGGCGGCACAACATGTCCAGCCCATGGACTAGCAGCTCCGGCTGCTAAACCTTAAGGAACAGCCGTCGGCGTTCTCCAGGGAGATAACCGAGGCGGCTCAGCCGGCCAAGGTTAAGAACGTGTTGGTTGGTACCTATGACGGTACCACCAACCCGGAAGACCACCTAATGGCTTACACCAACCTTATGTACTTACAGGGGTTGGATGATGCCGCCTGGTGCCGATGTTTCCCGGCAACATTGAAGGGCATAACCCAATGATGGTTTGGCAATCTACCAGCCGGGTGCATCAACAACTTCAAGACACTTGCATACCTGTTCGCGTCAAACTTCTCTATGAACATCCCTGCCAAAAAGACAAGTCTCGACCTGGGGGCTATTCAGCAGGGAGATAGAGAAGGACTAAGGTCCTTTGTCAGGCGGTTCAATCTGATGAGAATTCAGATTCAAGGGCTGTTTGACGAAGTTGCCTACACAGACTTCTTCAAGGGTCTGAAGGATGGGTCGACCTTTAAGTTCGACCTGGTCAGAAAGAGAGTTGCTACCCTCCAAGAGGCATTGATGGAAGCCGAAGCCTACATACAGGCGACGGAGCTCTGTGCCATCAAGCAGCCGTCGGACCCTAAAAAGTCCGACAAAAAGGAGAGCCGGTCTGCTCAGCCGCCTAAAAAAGAAGAGAGCAAGAAAAGTAAAGAAGTCTGGGTGGCAGACCATTCTGGTTAGCCGTCCCAGAAGAAAAAGAGAGAGTTGAAGCCGTACGTCCCTAAGTACGAGTTCAACAAGGACTGCTCCTCCATCCTCATGGAGATCAAAGACTGGTTGACCATTGAAAAACCGACTACAATGAAAAGTCCCATCAAAGTCGGGATAAGAGCAAGTACATTCATTTCCATAAGGATATAGACCATGACACCAATGGCTGCTATAGCCTCAGGAGATTACTTGACTGTCTAGCTGATGAGGGGACTTTGAAGTCCTATATGCTGAAGTCCAAGGGTAACCCCAAAACAAACAATGGACATCCGTCCAAGAAGCCTGACAACCTTACTATAAGCTCTGATACTGATGAAGAGCACATCTTTACTATAGTAGGCGACTTCGTGGAAGGGGGTCCCGTCATCCGGGGTACCAAGGATAACATCAGGAAGTTGGAGGTCAACTCAGTGGATGAGGGCCAGGTGTCGAAAGACACCTTCCCTGAGGTCATCATCTCTGAGATGGACCGGGGTAAGGTCAAGCGGCCTCATGATGACCCCATAGTCATCGAATACAAGGTTGCCAACCAACGAGTGGGCCGGATCCTTATCGATACCGGGAGCTCGTCTGACCTTATCAGCTACAGGTGCTTGGCAAAGCTCAAGTACAAGCCTAGCAGCATGCACAAAGTTTCTTACCCCTTAGTTGGTTTTGGGGGAAGGGTAGTGCATTCGGTGGGGAGGATTGACCTACCCATCCGGCTAGGAGAAAAGAGGGAGGGATGGCACCTGGTCGCCAAGTTCTTGGTGGTCGAGGAATTGACCGCCTAAAATCTGATTTTGGGTTGTCCAACCCTCAACGAGTCCAAGGCAGTCATCATCCCATCCCTCATGCTGCTGAAATTTGAGAGGGATGATGGAACGGTGGGTTCCCTGAATGGGGATCAGAAGACGGCAAGGGAGTGTTATCTCTCAGACGTCAAGCCTACTGTAGCCGCAGCCGGCCAAGGCGAGGAGCCCATCGACCTTGATGACTTCAAGGAAGCCGCGCCTGCTCCCATAGCAACCGGCAAAAAGAGGAAGGCGGACCACCTGGTGGCCGTAAAAAAAGAGAAGCAAGAGCAATCACTAATCGGGGAGCGGTCAGATGATCTTCGTCCCCAGGCTCTAATACCACTTTGTAACACCCCAATAATTCTCTTTAAAAGGAAATCTGTAAAAACCTGTGATGAATCTGCTCCCCAATATTACAAGTGTAATAATTGGATCATTACAGGGTCATTGAAGGCGAAGGCCATGACCAAAGAAAGACACACAAGAGCACGCAATCAGCAACGCTGAGTACATACAAGTTACGAAATATAGTAAAGAGTTCTAGCATGATACTAACAAGCATTCCATACACTCACAATATTATCATTGACTCGAACACATGACTCCATAGTTACTCATTACTAAGTTTTTATTTAAATAGCATTGATCAATCATTAATTGATTGGATTAAGCAATAGACCGAGTTGTCCCCCTGTGCTCCATTTCGGAACAATAAATAAGAAAACCCTATGCCTCCTTTCGGAAGACATTAATAAACATCCAATGGCAGACGGGCGTGACTCCGTGGCCATAGCTAGTATGAGATCTCATCTAACTCATTATAATTTAAAAGAATTTCAAACAAGAGACTCGTAGATCAGACGGCCTCTGAAAAGTGCACGGCTAATACCCCGTGAACCCCAACCCATGTTTGTCATTACTCTAGATGTGCACAAATCCAGAGTTTTATTGCTCATCCTTCTTGCACTTTACGTGATTTACCAGTTTAAAATTTGGTGATGACTCATATGCAAACAACTCAACCAATCATACATCAATCAATCAAATCATTCAAGTTTCCAATTAAATTCTCAATTTATCAGTGACAAACATCATTTATTATTGCATCTTTTAACTACCTCGGTGTATAAACACCTTAAGTGCATAAGGCACCACAAATTCTCAACTTTGTCTTATAAGACTAATTCTTCCTTTACTCATTCCATTTCAATATAAACGAACAAGTAATCAAAATAATTCATTATATCTTTGCCTCTAAGCTCACTTTGAACATTATTGCGTAAATACTGCTCATAAGGAAAAATCAATGTACATTCTCAAGCATGAATTAAACTAACCATCACATTCATCATCAAACAACTCATTACCAAACAATTCCAACCAATCCACCAGTTCCCTAGCATGATTCTAGGTTTTTCCAAGTCCCTAAACATGCTCCTAAAATCAAGCTAAGGTTCCTCGTATTCTTGTACGTACCTTGAGTAAACAAATTGATTAGCCACCTTAAGGCTAGGAGTCACCTTCTACGAAGTCCTCTCCTAAACAAAACAACAGTAGTTCAATCAATCACCCAAGCAATATATTTTACAGCAATACCAACTACTTTAAAATCCTTTAAATCATTGAAATAATGCTCTTAAATTATTCCCAATAGCCAAAGTTAATAATTTAGTACTTGAACTATGAGTTTATATGCTTAAATCACAAAAATATGGCTTATAGCAAAAATTTCAGCAACTTTAAAGTAATGTAATAAATCTGAAAATTCGTTTTAAGCATGTAAAACAATCTCGCAAACATTTTCACTTGAAACAATCATCATATAGTACGTTAGTATGTTGAGAACTTGAAAACCCATCATAAAACCATGACTTAAAGCTATTTAAAGTTAAGATTAAAATCTGAAAATTTAATTTAATAATAAAGTGTATGAATACAACAATCTAAACTTGAAATATATTATTATAATTTAATTAGTTTCATAAAAACTCAATTAAACCTTCGATAAAAATAAAAAACTGCACAAAAACCATACTTAGAAGCTGAATTTGGCCACGAAAGTGTAATGCTCACTACCAAAGGTAGTGAGCTATGATTAGAACGTCATTTACACACGAAAAAACACTATTTTTTTGCAAAAATCAGACGAGTTACAGTCAAAATGCGATTAAAATGTGATTAAGAAATTTTATGAACAGAAATTAAAAAAATTAGCTACGAAAAATTAAGAACTTGCTGTTGAATTAAAATCATCATAGTCATAGCAAAAATCATAACCAAATTATGCTCAAATTAAATAACTTTAGCAACACGTTATTGAACCCTAAAATCATGAAAATCAACATTTAAAACCCCAATTAACGCATAAATTAAATCTGAAATTTAATCCCATAATTCGAATAAAGTATAATCCATAAAGTTACAATCTTTTATAACTCATAACATAATCAAGCCATGATAATTATAAATCATAAAGAAATTCGTATAAAAATAAAGCTTTAAAGTAATTTAAACAAGAAAAGAAAGGAAAATAGAAGAGAGGGGGAAGTAGAGGAAACCGGCGGCGGCAGTAGGGCTGAGGGCAGCGGCGAGGGTCGCCGGCGGCACTGCGGTGGTGGTGGGTTCCGGCTGAGGCAGCAGCAGGCGCAACAAAGGAAGCAGCAATTTTTTTTTTTTTGCTTGTGAGTCGTGAAAGGAAAATGAGGGAGGTAGTGAAGGAGTAATAAGGGGAAGCAGTAAATGCAATATATGGGGGTTTTGAGAAGGGGAAATAAGGAGCAAGTTTCCTTAAAAAAAATGTGAATAAGGGAAATATGGAGTCAATTACTTAATTAAAATGGAATTATGGGTTTTAAAAAGATTCTTGTTTTTATTTTCTGAAATCTTCCCAAAAATATTTTGTATAAATATAAAATTATTAAAATAGTTGTATACATAAAAATATATATAATTATTATTTACTAAGAAAATACGGGGGATTGCAGTTATCTCTCAAACGTCAAGCCTACTGTAGCCACAGCCGGCCAAGGCGAGGAGCCCATCGACCTTGATGACTTCAAGGAAGCCGCGCCTGCTCCCATAGAAACCGGCAAAAAGAGGAAGGCGGACCACCTGGTGGCCGTTAAAAAAGAGAAGCAAGAGCAATCACTGATCGGAGAGCGGTCACATGATCTTCGTCCCCAGGCGGCTGGTGAAAATATTGATATTGTTCTAGATGACAGCCGTCCATAACGAACCGTTAAAGTGGGGACGATTGCTTTTGCCAAGTTGGGTGCAGATTTGCACCAACAGCTGAAGGAATTCAAAGACATTTTTGCCTTTGAAGTGGAAGAGATGCCAGGCGTCAACCCGGATCTTGCTGTCCACAAACTCGCCATGGATCTAAAAAAGAAGCCGGTTAGGCAAAAGAAAAGGAACCACGGCGAGGAAAGATCTCAGGCGGCAGCTGCCGAGGTCAAGAAGCTGCTAGATGCCGTGTTCATTCGGCAATGCTACTACCCGGATTGGGTAGCAAACATTGTCCTTGTTAAAAAGCCGAATGGCACATGGCGAATGTGTGTTGATTACACAGATTTGAACAAGGCATGTCCAAAGGATAGCTATCCACTTCCAAAGATCGACAGTCTGGTTGACTCTACAGCCGGTCATGCCTTGATGAGCTTCATGGACGCCTATACAGGCTTCCATCAAATACCCTTATGGAAGAAAGATCAAGAGAAGACAGTATTCATCACTGACCAAGGGTTATTCTGTTATACGGTGATGCCGTTTGGGCTAAAGAATGCGCCTGCTACCTTCCAGCGAATGATTAATATAGTCTTCTTTAATCAAATTGGAAGGAATGTAGAGGCGTACATTGATGACATGATAGTCAAATCTAAGCTACAGACGGATCACCTTGCTGATCTCCGAGAAACCTTCACCACCCTTAGGCAGCATAAGGTCATGCTTAATCCCAAAAAATGTGTCTTTGGTGTTGAGTCTGGGAAGTTTTTCGGATTTTTGATTGATCAAAGGGGGGTAGAGGCCAACCCGGAAAAGGTACAGGCGGTAATTGACATGAAGTCACCCTGCCTTGTCAAGGAAGTGCAAAAACTTACCGGTTGTCTGGCGACATTGGGAAGATTCCTCAGCCGGTCAGGCGACAAGTGCCTCTACTTCTTCCAGGCAGTAAAAAAGAAGACTAGATTTGAATGAGGGGAAAATGCTGAGGCGGAATTCCAGAAATTGAAAGAGCACCTCCACTCATTGCCACGGCTGGTCAGCCCTCTAGCAGGATAGGTTCTTTATATGTATTAAGTTATCTCAGATCATGCCCTCAATGTCGTTCTCCTAGCTGAGAGAGACGACATTCAGCTCCCGGTCTATTTCATTAGCCATGTTCTTCGAAATGCTGAGCTGCGGTACCCCTTGGTTGAGAAATTTGGCCTTGCCCTGTTCATGGCAATCAAGAAGTTGAAACCATACTTCTTGGCACATCCGGTGGTGGTCTACACAGACCAACCCTCAAGCGGCCAATGTCCACCTTGGAGTCATCCGGCAGAATGCTCAAGTGGGTTATTGAAATGCATAGTCTGGAAATCACCTTCGAACCAAGAAAGGCAGTGAAGGGTCAGGCGTTCGCCGACTTCATTGTAGAAATGACAAGGCCGGCTCAGCCGGACAATGTTGATCAGGTCTGGAAGGTATATGTAGACGGGAGCTCTACTATGAACGACTGTGGTGCAGGCATAATTTGTAAGTCTCCGAAAGGGGACCAATATGAATATGCACTACGGTTCATGTTCCAAGCCTCGAATAATAAGGCGAAGTATGAGGCCCTGCTAGCCGGTATCCGCATGTTTAAGGCGGCAAGGGCAAGGAAAGTTGACGCCTGCTCAGATTCTCAGTTGATCGTTAGCCAATACCATGGTGACTATGAGGCCACCCATCCGGCTATGATCAAATATCTGCAAGCGGTCAAAGACGAGGCCGGGACACTTGACGAATTTCATCTAATTCAGGTGCCCAGGTCAGAAAATAGGCGGATTCACTGTCTAAGTTGGCATCATCCGCCTCTTGTGATGCGCCTAGGTCAGTCTTTTGGGAAGTCATGGAAAAAAGAAGCATTGAACATGATCCCATTGGAGTTCTTGACCGAAGCTCTACGTGGATGGATGCCATCCGGGCTTATTTGGCAGAAGTCACTTTGCTAGACGCCCCTTCAGAAGCGACTGTATTAAAAAAGCGAGCCTCAAGTTTTGAGATCTATAAGGGAGAACTCTTCAGGAAGGGTTACCTCCAGCCGCTGCTGAAATGTGTTACCCTAGAAAGAGGGAAGGAAGTTCTAGAGGATCTGCACTCGGGCTTTTGTACATCGCATATAGGCGACAGAACTCTAGTAAAGAGGGTCAGGCGGCAAGGCTACTTTTGGCCCACTCTTGAGGCAGACGCCATGGAAATGGTGAAGAAGTGCGATAAGTGTTAAATATTCGGCCGGCTCATACACCGTCCGACTACAAATTTGATGGCTATCTACAGCCCAGTTCCATTTGCAAAATAGGGCATGGACATCCTGGGTCCATATACGCCTGCTACAGGAGGACGGAGGTACATCCTGGTTGCTGTAGATTACTTCACCAAATGGGTTGAGGCAGAGGTGGCCAAGGGCATTAAGACAAAGGATGTCATCTCCTTCATTTGGAGGAACATCATCACCCGGTTTGGGGTACCTATGTCTATGGTATTTGACAATTGCCCTCAGTTTGAAATGCCTACCCTCAAGAGCTGGTTGGGAGATCAAGGGATCTCACATTGTTTTGCATCAGTCGGCCGTCCCCAAGCAAACGGCCAAGTTGAAGCCTTCAACAAGTTCATCTCTGACGGCATTAAGAAGAAAATTGAAAGGGCTGGCAGTCTATGGGCGGATGAGTTGCCTCATGTCCTATGAGCCATTAGAACAACTGAAAAAGGGGCAACCGGTGAAACCCCGTTTCTCATGACATACGGCACTGAAGCCGTCCTGCCTATTGAACATTATAAGCCAACACTTCGAATCATGCTCTATGATGAAGAGGCAAATTGGGAAGCCATGCGTCTAACATTGGATTCATTCCCGAGCCGCCTTGCGTCATGAGATATACCGTCTGAAAATGACGAGGGCCTACAACAAAAGAGTACACAAACGACCCCTAAAAGTGAGGGACTTAGTGATACAAAAAATGGAGGCAACCGGTAGGGCTAATGAGCAAGGGAAGTTAACCCCTAATTGGGAGGGTCCCTACCGGATTTTCGAAGAAGTAAGAGGCGGCACCTACCGCCTGGAAACTCCAGACGGCAGGCAGCTAGCCAGAACTTGGAATGTAGATAACTTGAAAAGTACTACTTATAAAGACTTGTAAATCTTTGTAAATAGAGTACATTAATGAAAGAATGCTTTATTTATATTGTCTTTTGTACAAAGTCCCATCTGTGCAATGCACAATCGGGCAACCGTTTGCTTTAAACTGAGTAGACGTAGGCTAAGTATCAAACTTAGCCATCATAAGGCCAATGGCCGGATATATATTAAACCACCTGCTCCAACATGAGCAGGCAACCTGCGACGCCTATCTGGGTGAATTCGTCGAAGAGCATCTCCCATTTGGGTGGTACATTGTTCTATAAATCGTAACTCAAGCGGCTTTAACCGACTGTCTAGGGTAAAGATAACTCATGGCCATTTGAATGATTCATTGAAACCAAGATACAACCGGTAGTTGCTTTAAAGCAACACAGACGGTAACTCAAATCTTGGTCAAATGTAATCGGTCTTTGCCCAAAAGCATTACAGCTGGTTACAAACCTAAATTAAGCAAGTTCAAAACCTTAGCAATTAATTCACAACTTGGGTATGATGCATGCGCCCGGCCATTGGCCACCTGCATCCCAGCAACCGGCAATGACGAATACCTTAAAGGGTAACCCGCAGCCGGTTAAAAGAAAAATCTAGGTTGTCCCTAGCCGGCACCATCTGTTAATCCAACTTAGAATAATTCTACTTCTTTAAATACGGTCAATGACCGCCTATCTATCCGTCCAGATGCTTGTTTGGCCGGCTGCCTGCTTAGAGTTGGGTATATTAAGCAAACAACCGTCCAGGGGCAGGCAGAGGCAATGCATCCAGCATACCGCACGTACCGAATTAAATTACAAAAAGAAAAAGATTTGTGCGAGAAAAAACTGCAAAATTGAAGCAAATAACATCAAAGGCAAAACTGACTCAGTCGGAAAAATATATATATAAGAAATGATTGTCAGCCGGACCTATGCCTGAGGAAAGGAGATACATCTAAAGTACACGGCTCGCAGGCCGGAAGTAGAAAAAAAAAACTAATCAAGTTACTACTGCTGCTGTTGCTGACGTTGAGACGGCTGGCCCTGGCCGGAAGGAGGAGCGTCTTGAGTTTGTTGGGCTTGAGCTTCATTAGCCTCACCCGACGCTTGGTCTTCCGCCTGCTCCTCCTCTTCCTCCTCGGCAATGCCGACCCACTCTTCAAAGGGAGTTGGCTTCTCTGTCCCAAGAACCTGGGCATTGAACACCTCAGTGGCGTATCGGTACTACAGGTCAAAGAAAGCCTAGTTGGTGTCTGGATGGATCATAGACCAGGCCATCTTCATGCGCTCTTCATAGTCGCGCTCATTCTCAGTGATCAGCCGGTCTTGCTCAGCCGCCAGTTTTTCTTTATGGTCCGCCTGGGTCTGAGCCAACTCATTCTTCAGGCAGTTGACCTCTGCACGCAACTCAGTATTCTCCTTGTCAGCCTCCCCAAATGCTTTGACATCAGCTTGGAGGTTTTTGACTTGAAGTTCAAAGTCGGCTGCCTTCTTGTTAGTCGTGTCAGCAGCAGCCGTGAGCTCCTTGATTAGCTCCTCCTGTTTCATCTCCGGGCTTTTAGTTTGGATTTCATATATAAGGGTGTTATATTGGGTAACATCAATAAGGTCGGCTGCCCTTCTATTGGCATCCCTTACCTCCTCTTGCTTCTTCCGCAAGGGGACCTTCATGCCGTCCACCCTCAACATCACCTGCAAAGTCATCCGGAAAGGGGTTAGTATTTCAATTACGCTACAACCGGCAAAAGAATAAAGTGGCCCAAAAGCACCCCAACCGGTCAATTACCTCAGCAAGCAGTGAGTTGATGCGGTCTATGTTGACCTGGTGCACGCCCGACATCGCCTCTTTCTCGGACCGGGTGAGGGT